>NC_053025.1:44499644-44807222 GCF_003073215.2 Triticum urartu
AGCACCACACCGGGCAGAGGATTTCTTCCATTCTTGCACTCGGTCAGGGATCTCGTTCAGACGAGTCATCAGAGATTCCAGATCATTCTGAAGCGTCGCCCCCGGCCAAAGCATCGAGTCGATTCGAGAGACAACCTCCTTCAGGCGTGCGAGGTAGCTTGTGGCGCTGGCGATACGGGACTCTAGTCGGAGCACATTCATCGCAATTTCGTCGCAGACTGGGGAAGCGATAGGGTCCAGACCCGTCTCGACCCTTCCAGTTTCTTCGTCGAAGTCTTGGCAGAGTTCTGCAGCCAAAAGTCAGTCCATCAACTGAGCAAGACCCAATTGCAAGCATCAACGCAGTCGGATTAAAAGAAATACCTTCCAGCACGAGATAAAGCTTCTTGGCGAGGGTCCTTAGATAAGCTTCTGTGTCATTCCTCTTGCAGATCGCAGACTCCAACTTTTCGTTCAGGATGATCTTGTCCTTCTTCAGGCTGGTCACTTCGCGGTTAGCTTCATTAAGACAAGATTTCAGTCTATTCACCTCTCCTTCAAGCGTTCCGACTGAAGCAAGTTTCTTGTCTGCGAGAGCGGTTTTGTCTTGGGCTGCTTTTTGCGCGGCGGCGAGGTCCGAGTTCTTCTTGTCCAGAGCCAACTTCATTTTCTCTGCAAAGAAGTAATCGAATCAAAGAAGAGATCAAAGAGATATATTGAAATTCAGTCGGCAATCAGTTACCTTCCATACCAGCGGCCTCGTCTTGAGCTTTTTTCAGATTTTGCTGAGCCAATTCCAAGTCTAAGTTGAGTTGCCTCTGCTTCTCTTCGAGTTCGGAAAACTTGGAGATAAGAGTACAAGACTTCTGCAGGAGGCAAGAGACAGATCAATCGATAGGTTCAAAGGCAGTTCATTTCCGAGTGAATAAAACCTAAAGAAGTGGGCAACAAGCTGTTCAGACCCTAGTCGACTGCCAGCAATCAACCGCGGTCTCGGGGACTACACCCAGTGGGTGCACTTGACATGCCCCCACCGGTTCTGATCCGAATCGACCGGCCCGCCGGAGTCGACTGCAAAAAAAAGAGAAAGAACAATTGCGCCGTCAAGAAAGAAGAACTCAAACCACAGTCGACTGCCAGCAGTCGATCGCGGTCTCGGGGACTACACCCAGTGGGTGCACTTAGCGTGCCCCCACCAGTTCTGGTCCCACACGCCCAGACCGAGTGGAAGAGCGAAACTACCAAAAACGACAGCGACACCCAGTGGGTGCTCTAATTCAACGCGAACAACAGGAGATTGTGCAGAGGAAGATTTTTCGAGAACAAAAACAGCCGGAAAGTTTACTCACCTGGACATTGGCCCGAAGGGCGGCACTAGCATCGTAGGCAGCTTGACTGCTCTCGTGCACTATCTTCACCTGCTCCATCATCATGTCAGCCTGTCGGATGGCTTCCGCAGCCGCTTCCGACTGGTTGTCTGGGACGGAGTAGCTGGTGAAAAAGTGTGCAGACGACCCAGGTGCGGCTGCTTGAGGCTCCATGGTGTGGAGTTGGATAGTTGAAGGAACCACAGGCGCGGTCGACCGCGTGGGATGCCCACTCGACAAGGGTGCAGCGAATGTCACAGTGGCCCTGCCCGCGTCTTCAGCTTGATGGACGGGAGGCGTTGCAGTTGGTTCTTGCCGAGCCACCCTGCCAGCTGTTACCTTCTTGCTCTTCCTAGGCTTAGGAGCCACATCTTCGTCGTCGTCCGGAATATCAATGATGTTGGGTGGAGCTGCAAGACAGAACATTCGACCCCAAGTGAACCACTCAACCCTAAAAGGATCAAGAATCGAAATCGCAAGAGTTCATACCTGGGTTAGAGGTTACCGCATCCTCCATTTCCTCGTCTCGGTACTGGTATGAAGAGGTCCTTGACGTAGCAGCACTGCAAAGGCCCGCATTCAATCGGTTACACCCAGTTAATCGAATCCACATGAAGGACAAGTCAGATGGTTACCCGGGGATAGTAGGAACGATCACTTTGATCCTGGGCAAAGCTTTTGGCAGTTTGGAGGAGATGGCTTTCGGCACTTTCGGCACTGGGGGCGGCGCGACCTTAGATTGCTTTGGGGCCTTCTCAGTCGGCGTCGGGGAAGACATCCTGGGGCCCTTCGAGGACTGCCCGATTGGCGCAGCCACCAAGTCCGGAGCGCTTGCCGGGTCATGAGTGTGCTTGGACCTCCTCTCCCTGCGAGGAGGCGAGTCGACTTCTTCCTCATCAGTCGATTCCTCGCTCTCCTTGTCCTCCTCGGCTTCCGAATGCTCCTCGCCGCTCTTGCCCCCGCTCCCTTCTTCCTCAGTGCCTGGGTCCTGCACTCCGTTGGGCATCGAGTACATTTCAATGAGGGCCTGAAAGGATAACAATCAAAGGAAATTCAGTCGACCACGAACGGGACATCACATGGTGAATCGGAAAGATACTTGATAAAATAGAAATATACCTGCTCCGGCTGGTGCGAGTTGTCGAATGGAATTACCCTCCTGGACCCCCGAGGGTTGTCTTTGTTGCCAGTGATTCCCCTCAACCAGTTCTCTAAGATATCCTCGTTGACCTCCTCCGGGTGGATCCGAGTGGTATCCTCGAGCCCAGAGTACATCCACATCGGATGATCACGCGCCTGAAGGGGTTGGATGCGTCGACCGAGAAAGACCTCCAGCAGATCCATCCCGGTCACTCCGCCGCGGACAAGCTGGATGACCCATTCAACCAGCACCTTGACCTGCGCCTTCTCTTCTGGAACTACCTTCAGGGGAGCAGGCTTCTCCACTCGAGCCAAGGAGAAAGGAGGAAGTCCAGTCGACTGGCCAGGGGTTGGCTGATCCTTGCAGTAGAACCAAGTCGACTGCCAGCCCCGGACCGAGTCAGGAAGGATCATGGCTGGGAAAGTACTCTTGCTCCTCATCTGGATCCCCAGACCACCACCGCACATCTGGATTACCCGCGTCCTCTCGTCACTCTACTTGGCCTTTTTGACCGACTGGGAACGGCAAGTGAAGATGTGTTTGAAAAGCCCCCAGTGCGGTCGACAACCCAAGAAGTTTTCGCACATGGACACGAAAGCGGCCAGATAGACTATGGTGTTCGGAGTGAAATGGTGGAGCTGAGCCCCAAAGAAGTTCAAAAAACCCCGGAAGAAAGGGTGGGGAGGCAGTGAGAATCTGCGATCTATGTGGGTTGGAGGAGGACACACTCACCCTCTCTAGGCTGCGGCTCGGTTTCGTCTCCCGAGAGCCGAGCCGACTTGTGAGGGATCAATCCCCCCTCCACCAGGTCGTCGAGGTCATCCTGCATGATTGCCGAGCGGATCCAGTCGCCCTGGATCCAGCCCGCCGGCAGGCCGGACCTCGACGAGGATCCGCCTCGGCTGGTCCGCTTGCCCTTCGCCTTCGCGGTCGCTTTCTTCGCGCGTTCCAGCGTCGCCGTCTTCTCCTTCCCCATGGTGACGGATCGAGCTCGAACAGAGGTCCGGCGACAAAGAAGAAGCGAGAGTGACGGAGAGATCGGGGGAAAGAGAAGAGAGAATGGAAGCACGCGGAGCAGAGGCCTGGCCCGGGACCTTTTATAAGGCCTTTCACCGAGTGGCTGACTGGTGGACCCAAGCGATCTAAACAAATCCTGCAACAGTCGCGCGCGCAGTACGTGGCGAAAAAGGTGGTGCGGGGATCGAGGAGACTTGCCTAATCCGTCCCGATAACCTCGATTCCGCCCATCTGGCGCACTTCCCAAAATTTGAATCCCGCGAGATCCGCAGAGAGCAGAACAACCTGTCAGACTGAAGACAAACACCCTCTGCATCATCATTCGGAATTCTACCATAAAAGTTCACTCAACAACAACCAAGAATGGATCAAGGCGATTGAGAAAGGAGTCGACGTCGTCACCTCAACTCATTGTTCTAGGACAAGGCATATTCATAGCACAAAGAGTGGGTCGGAAGTGTTCTCAACCCCTTCCTCACTCAAACCCTGATCCATTCGGGGGCTAATGATGAAGCTATGTACCTAGGGTAGGGTCACGGACCTGTCCAGCATACCCTCCCCAAGGACATCTCTGGAAAGAATCAGAAGCAGTCGAAGAGAAATCGTCATCCACTCGACCGTGGAGATGCACTCACTCGACCACCTTGAAGACACTCGACCACTAGAAGATGAGGAACCCTCCACTCTGCAACGGTCAGGATTTAAACCATAACATTATGAGCATTTATGACTCTTTACTATAGACGTTACCAGTAACGTCTTTCCTTTATGAGCATTGAATCCTGTGTAACGGAGGGGAGCTGGGGTCCTGGCGCACTCTATATAAGCCACCCCCTCCTCTGGGACAAGGGTTCGCATCTTTTTGTAAACTCACACACATATAATCCAGTCGACCGCCTCAGGGCACCGAGACGTAGGGCTGTTACTTACTCTGCGAAGGGACTGAACTCGTAAAACTCGCATGTACAACTCCTTCATAGCTAGGATCTTGCCTTCTCATACCTACCCCCATTCTACTGTCAGTCTTAGATCCATGACAGGGAGCGCGAGCAGGGGGCTAGCCCCTGGCTGTGCGACGCGAAGTGCCGAGAGATTCCGGCAGGCAACGTCTGCTCCTTGCTACGTGAGATGGCGAGAGACGCCGATGGGTGGCGGCTGCTCGAGACGGAGAGAAGCTGGGGATGTGCTGACTGCCTGAGAGCACCGCCTGGTTAATGGGCTGTGCTGGGAAGATGCATAGGTAAGAAAAATGTCAAATTCCTGGGCGGGCCACAGCCCGGTTTGGCCCCTACAGAGCTCCGCCCCTGCGCGTTAGAGCATCTCCAACAGATGTGTAACCGCGCGGCGCGCTAATTTTTTTTGCAACGCTGAAATGGCGTTTTAGCGCGCTAGGCTGGTGTTTTGTTTTATCAGAAGCGCAAAAACACTCTGCCCAATCCGACGGCCCCATCTGTAGTCGCCCAGATTTTGCAGCGCGTGCGAGCGGGCGCACCAAATACACAGCGTGCGATGCAATTTTTCACAGTGCGCTGAACCTTGTTTACCGCATGCAGGATTATAACATGGCTGGTGGAGCGCTACTTTCGGCCACGCGCGCGCTATATTGTCCTTTTTTCTAGCACGCGACTTATATAGCACATCTGTTGGAGATGCCCTTAATCATTTCGAGACTAAAGGACAAGGCCATGGATAACATGTGCCGGTTTAAGAATCGATCGTGGGCAGGCACATCAGCATGGTCTATCAGGACAAACAAGAAAGGACAGGTATGGGAAAGGCTAGGTGGAGATTGTTGAACCAATTTTGGTTATACATTACGTTGGGTTATAATACTGTAAAGGTGCCAAGTGCATATATATACGCCGGCAGTACCAGCAGGATTAAAGAAATGGCTCGCTTCTGCAACTGGCCAAGGTTTGGATTGGGAGAAGGAGACTAGAAGAAAAACGTATGCCAATGGGGCAAGATGCTACCTGTCCTTCTGAATGATCCAGGCAGGCAGGCAGGCGTGCAGCGGTGTGCCACTTCAGAGTCTGTCTGGAATGAACAGAAGGATGCATGATAGAGCTTCTGAATTATAGAGGAATGGTTCGTATCCGTTCGGCCATTCGTACAGATGTATACCAGAATTTGTGTGTTTGTTTCTGCTTTCTGAAGCATAATTTCTAGGTGCTGCCGCGGAAATCGATTTTCTGATCGGTGATCTTGCGCGCTATCTGTAGTTTCCAGCGAGACGAGAAACGAGATTCTCCCGCGAGGTCCCGGGCATGTCACGGCCGTCAATATGGTTTGAGATCTGCATGCATGCTTATCTTCTTTGTCTGCATGCTTTAGCCATTAATTAATTATAGAGGGTTTCATGCATGCATGTTTTTGTCAGAGAGTTACATGTGGAATGAACAGAAGGATGCATGTTTTTATTTCATCTACTAATTTCAATTTGCTGTATCTTCACAACCAAAATCTAAATTAAGTTTTCGTTTGCATATTTGTGTCCGTCACGATGGGAACTTTCAAATAAGACCAATTTTAAATACAGTTCAATAACTTTAAAAAAATCTAAGTTTCAAATACTGAAATTTGGTAATCGTAACATAAGTTTTTACCAATTTCACATGCTTTTAGGGTTCTGGGCTTAGGGCTTAGGGTTTTAGTTTTGAAACTTGCTAAATTTATGATTTTCTCTATTGAATTTTAGTAGTTGAAGCTTGCTCCACTACCCAATTTTGCTCACCATCCGGTAAGTTGTTGGATTCCGTGCAAGGGCACACCAAGTTTTAAGATTCAGTTTCTGAATTTGCGATTTTGTCGGTCGCACGTACCAAGTTTCAGTAGTTGAAACTTGATGGATTTTAAAGACTCGTCAAAACTTATTCAAAATTGATCTTATTTGAAAGCCTTCGTCACAAGCAACATAAATCTGAAAACAAAAATTAAATTGGACTTATCGTTCAAAATATATAGAAGATTAAAAATGGAGTGTAAAAAATAAAAGGATGGGAGGTGGGATGGATGGAGCTGCCAAAAGCTGCAAAAAAGTAGCATGCAAGGGGCCCATCCAAAGTGATCGATGCACCAATCTATGCACGGGAGAAAATCCACTCTCCTAGCGAAACAATGTAGCCTCTAGCCTAACAAATGCTAATGAGCAACCTCAGCGCCATGTTGGTCAAGTCAGCAGTGCATGATATGTGGTATCGATTTGTTGATCGCATCGATCGGTTATGCTCAATCATTTTTCATTTCACAATGACAATATCCAAATAATCGCCACACCATATATGGATGAGAGTGACCAGGAAAAAAATCCATTTCAAGAGAAGAAGAAATATATCCAAATATGTACAAAAGAATTAGATGTGATGATTGTAATGATTAAAAAAACAAGCTTCAAGAATGACACATAATACATGAATGAATAAAAACATATGTCCAACCAAGAAAACTGATAGTTGTTGAGGAAGAAGGAAAAGCCTTCAGCATCCTAAGCTTAGAAGCTTGAGATCTTTTGAAATATTTGTTGGCGATGCTTTGGAAATTCTCAAGCCTGAGCTCTTGCATCTCCAATTCTCTCTCATATCACTATCTCTCGTGGGTCTTCAAATTTTCATTCACGCAAAGCTCAAACAGACTTTGTGAGATATGTTAGTCCAAATAAAAATTGCACCTAATAATGCCTTGTTGTGAACAAATTATAAAGTTATAAATAATCATCAAGTATTGCACGTTAACACAATTTTATAATTTCTACCCCAACAGAAGAATAAAACGCAAACATAGACAAATGAAGATACCGCCAAAATAGGACAATACATAATGGCACAATATTTTTTTTAATCTGTAGCTCAGAAAATTTAAAGAAACACATAACAGAGAACTCACACATGTGTACTATTTAATCGTTATGTGATTTTATCACATTATGTTCATTCTTTTTAAAATCTGATAGTAGAAGAAAGACTTCAGTTTCTACACAACAACACATACAACTGCAATTTAACATGCTAAAGGCAATTCTTGACACTTTATTAAAGTAAAAGTTATAAAACTTTGTTGCTACAAAACATAGCAACTTTATTGATAGAAAGAAAAATATAAGAATAAATATGGGTTGTCTCCCACAAGCGCTTTCTTTGATGCCTTTTAGCTAGGTATAATGTTTTTAGGATAGTTTTTAATTTATCCTATTATTGTTTCCTGGGGAATTCCCATTCCCTAAATCTTAGTTACTCTCTTTTCCTTCATACGGTTTTTCTATAAAGGCAAGGCACGTTCTCAATATAGGGGCGAAGAATTTGATCTTTATGATTTGGGTGCCTTGCTACTAGTTTCAAAGCGGGTTTCAGGGTCACCTAACCATATTTGCTTTCAATAGCATGAGAAATTCCTAAAAACTTAAAGGAAATTGCTATGTCAATCCCCTCTTCATTTCCTTCAGTTTCCCCTGTGTATTTCATTCTATCTAGGCCTCTCTTTTCCAATACATGACACACCCCAAAAGAGCTTGGATATATCTTATAATGAAACCTTCTAGCCTCTTTAGCTACCCCGTCAAATTCCCTAGATAAAGCTCCTAAAACATAATCCCTAGTTTTTCCCATTTCCATGTCATTCAATTGTAATAATATTTGCTGAATAAAAGGGTTTAAATCAGAAAACTTTGTTTCTACCTCTTCAACTATCATGGTGAGAGTTTGATTATAGTTGTGGGAACTTTCGAGGATAATCTGTTAAGGAAATCTTTTCATGAGTTGATATGAGATAAAGAAACACTCCAAATTTTCCCTTACTATTAGATCGCCTTCTCTAATTCTAACTTTCTTCGTACCCCTCTTAGGGACAAACATGGTAACAAATACTACTTGCTGAAATTTAACTATTTTTGTTGTTTTTGAGTTTTTTGAAGTACAAAAAAGCAAACTAATGGCACAAGGAATAAAAATAACTAACTGCAAAAACTATGAATTGATGGACACACTCCCCGATAACGGCATCAAAATAGCTCTTGCTGCAGATGTTCCTTATTCTTAAGATCCAATGGAAATTTCGTTGAGTCCCCAAACGCTAGCGTATGAAGCAAGAAGGAAGTTTTCCTCAGTTACGTACCAAGGTATCAATCCATAGTGTTATCTAACAAGTCAATGATCAAACCCACAATCAGTTAAGAAACTTTCACTTGGTTCCCAACACTTCTAGTGATGATGCCAATAACTAGTTTTGCTAGTTACAAGAATTAGCGTATCATTGATTTGTACGTGAAGGTATTGAAATTAAAAATATTAAATAACTGAAAATAAAGTAAATGAGGTTGTATTTATGAGTAATAAAGGATTGGGATCCATAATTTTACGAGTGGCATCTCTCCAAAGCAGCATAGATGTGGTGAAGAAATTATAGTTGTGTAGATTAAGTTATAGATCCAACTACACCTACAATGGTACGCCACTCTAAGATCGCTATCAAGCATTCATCTCAAGGTATTTATTAAAAAAAGAGTAATGCATCAAGCAAGGTGACATAATTTTGATAGTGTATTTTCTTTACTCTAGTTCATCATCGAGGCAACTAGTCCACTATCTTTTTTATCCTTAGTGGAAATAACACAATACATGTTGATAGATGACGTTTAACAAAAACCAAAGTTCATGATGTAAGTATGAAGGAACTCGATACTCTCATGGTCTAAGGAATTATGCAAACTTGTTACTTTATCTTTGTTACAAAACCATTAACTCGTGACGAATGTATCTCATAGCAAAACATCAATTGGATCAATTCAACACAAGTGTTCTTCTAACATTGTATCCTCAAAGTTTCTGTCATAGTCATGCCCATGATCAGGAAAACGTGACCAATATGCAACACTTGAGCTAGTCTTAGAGGCACAGCTAGGAATGTATTTTACGGTTTATTATCCCACACATGCATATGAGTTTTCCTCCGACCCTTTATGGATATACGGGCTCAAGTACTATTGCAGTTATAGCATAGAACATAAACATTTAGTACAAATTTGGAGATAAATAACAACTATTATTATTGGCTCTAGGGCATATCTCCTACAGACTCCCACTTACACTAGAGTCAATAATCTAATTTACATAGCTTCCTTAACACCAATGGCAGTCCAGTGCTGCTCATGTTTGCTCGTGATAGAGGCTTTGTCATCAGGTCTGACACGTTC
This sequence comes from Triticum urartu, assembly GCF_003073215.2. NCBI lineage: Eukaryota > Viridiplantae > Streptophyta > Magnoliopsida > Poales > Poaceae > Triticum > Triticum urartu. Next base: position 44,509,333 of record NC_053025.1, read on the forward strand.
AGATCCGTGTGAACTATGCGTACGTTCACAAGACCGTCCTTGACATGGTGTTGGATGATGTGATATTTGCGAGCAATATGTCTTGTCCTATGATGGGATCTAGGCTCCTTTGCCCGAGCCACGACGCCACTATTATCACAATAGATCTCCACCAGGTCCACCGCACTTGGAATCACACCAATCTCTTCAAGAAACATCTTGATGTAGACCGCCTCCTTGGAGGCTTCTGAAGTTGTGACATATTCCGCCTCCATCATAGAATCCACCATAGTGTTTTGCTTGGAACTTTTCTAGACCATTGTGCCATCATTCAAAATGAAAATGTATCCTGATTGAGAGTTGAAGTCCACTGGGTCAGTCATGAAGCCTGCATCAGTGTAACCACTTACAATGAGCTCTTCATCACATCCGAACAAAAGGAGCAAGTCCTTAGTCCTTCCGAGATACTTACAAATGTTTTTAACTACAACCCAGTGTTCCAATCCTGGATTACTTTGGTACCTACTACTAGCACTTAGCACATAGGAAACATCGGGTCTTGTACATAGCATTGCATACAAGATGGAACCAACTACGTAAGTATATGGAACATCATTCATATGTACTCTCTCATCAAGAGTCCGAGGACACTAATTTTGGTTGAGTACTGTGCCAGGTGACATTGGAGTAGGGCTTTCTTGGCGTTCTCCATATTAAACCTTTTTAATACCTTGTTAATGTACGTGCTTTGGCTAAGCGCTATCAGGCATCTTGATCTATCTCTATAGATTTTGATGCCTAATATATATGCCGCTTTCCCCAAATCTTTCATTGAAAATCTCTTTTTCAATGACTCCTTTATTTCACTAAGGGCATCTCCAACGCTGACCCTCAAACTGCCCGCATCCGTCCGGAGCGCGTTGTCCAGACCGCGGAAGCCATCCAACACGGACCTGTATCGGTCCGCGGCGCGGTCCGGACGTACTTTCTCCCGCAAACCGGAGACAAACGTGGGAGGGAGGGGGTGGGCTTGCAGGCATACAGACAGCAACCAAGCACGCTTTTGACTATCCTGGCCCACCAAACGACCTCCCTTTCCAGCACGCGCTTCAAGCCCGAAACAGTCAGTGCCGCTCCAAAGCGTCAATGCCCGCATTCATGCCCGGCCAGAGTAGACGTGACCGCTCACTAGTGTGGCATTGAAGCGGCACACCAAACAAGAGAGCGCTACCCACGCCGCTTCCTAGTCCAGGCGACTATTCCGCATTCAGATGACACGATGACAACCCGTCCGTCCATCTGCCATCCACACTAATGACACGTGGTTACCGAGGTGCCTACTCCGGGCCACCCGTCCATCCCTTTGTTGACCACCGTTGCTATATAAATTGTTGCCCCAGCCATAGTCGCAGTCATCTGCCTTCAGTCCCTATCTGCACTACTACCACCATGGATTCCTCCCTCGCCAAATCTCTCTTGGACGGACTTACGCTGGACGCCAAGAAGGAGTTGGCCACCATTGTTGCCGGCTAGCAGGCTGACAGGCAGCTGCTACTTCTTGAGCTTGCGTTGGTTTTTCCCTTGAAGAGGAAAGGGTGATGCAGCAAAGTAGAGATAAGTATTCCCCTCAGTTTGAGAACCAATGTATCAATCTAGTAGGAGACAATGCACAAATCACCTAATACCTGCACAAACAACCAAACAACTTGCACCCAACGCGATAAAGGGGTTGTCAATCCCTTCATGGTCACTCGCAAAGTGATATCTGATAGAGATAGATTAAACTAAACAAACGATAAAGTAAATATTTTTGGTTTATAGACCAGAAAGTAAAAGATTGCAAAATAGGAAAGCGGAAACTAATACGAAGGAAAATTGTTGGGGATATAACTACCAGGTATGACCCGCCCAGGAGGGGCCGGGTCAACCCCAATGGCGGGTTACGAAAAGAAGCCCAGTAATATTCAAGATGATAGTTTATTAAGACTTATAGAAAGCCTAAGCCTAGAGGCGGCTTAAGGCCCAATATTGTGAACTGACATATGTAGAGAAAGACTTGTAAGGAAAGGCATATAAAAGAAGTCACCGAGCCGGACACGTTTTATGAGCCGGCCGGGACTCTGTAGGCCGCCAGGCATCAACCCGTGTATATAAGGGGACGGCCCGGCGGCGGCTTAGGACAAGAAACAACAGATCGATAGCCAAGCTAGCGGATTCGCTCCTTGGTCATCGAAACCTAGCAATACAACCAAAACTGGACTAGGCTTTACCTTCACCGTAAGGGGCCGAACTAGTATAAACCTATCGTGTCCTTTGTCCCGATTAACCCCTTTAAGCTTCCTAGTTGCGATGGCCCTACAACTAAGTCCTTTCACTAGGACATCTGCCGTGAAAATTCCACGACAGTTGGCGCCCACCGTGGGGCCAAAGCACGGTGGATTTGAGTTCTTGAAGGGCAACTTCGAAGGGCTCAAGGGATACGCTGTGGGCCGGATGACCAAAAGTCGTCGCAGCAAGCTCTACATCGACGACGAAGGCTGGGGCCCCGAGGCCGGCTCAATTGAGTACGGGTACCGGGTCCCCTTTGGCGGAATCCATGTCTTCATCGGCCGGATCAACGAGTCGGGCCCTGAGCCGGACATCTGCACCAACCTCATCGAGACGGCTCATCCCGTGAGATCCGCTCGGGCTGAACCTACTGTGAGGCATGCCTTCATGGGTTGCATCCATGGAGGTGATTCTCTGAAGGATCAGTGGATGGAGGTGAGACGGCCATCTGTTCTGATAGTGAATCGTCCTCGGGCGAGACAAATTCTTTGTATCAGCTACAAGATGGCGTGCTTGGGGGCTGCTCCGATGGCAGCAGTATTTCGGACCTCTCTGAGCTGCCGAATCGAGCCGGAGTCTTCATGGCTGGCACGCAACCCGGTCAGAATTCCACAGCAGCGGCAGCAATAACCACCGGGTCTGCAGCGGCCGGGTAAGGAGACCCCGCGCGCACACCGGCTTAGGTACTGATGGACCTCATGGATAGGATGACGGCCCTGTTGACTGTTGTGGTTGAGCCGACGGATAAAGCTCAACATGACGCGGAGGTGGCGCGACTACGTGAAGAGGTGGCGCAGGCCAAAGAAAACTTAGTAGCGGAAGAGGTCAGGATGGCTGCAGAACGGGTGGCTCTGGATGCTCGTGCTCAGCAGCTTCAAGCGAAAACTTTCTTGCTCTCAGTGGATCTGAACGCCTCAAACGAGGTCATGAGGAGAAGGCACCAGAAAACTTAGTCACGTCTGCCTATGACTTACGATCCTAGGAACCTCTTCCACACACCCGAGGCTAGTCCAAATAACCCGCCGGAAGCAAACCGGATCACGACACCCGGGGCTGGGGCGCCGGTTCAACCGCGGGCCATGGAGCCACCCCGTATGAATACTGCTCCGCCTCATTACACACCAATACCACCGGGTCACTTTTCTAACCCTTTGGAGAATCTCATCGCTGCGTCGGCTCGTCTGGCGGCTCTCCCGATGGAAGGCGACTCTCCGACAACAATTGAAACACGAAGGGTGAGAGAACTTCTTCAGACGGCTCTTCCGCAGCAGGATGCGTACTCTTACAGTCGAGACAGAATCCATTCAACCCCACGCCCAAGCCGGAGCCCGAGCTATAGCAGGCATAAGGACTCGGCCGCTATGTCGAGCAATGTTGGAAATATGCCCTAGAGGCAATAATAAAATGGTTATTATTATATTTCCTTGTTCATGATAATTGTCTATTGTTCATGCTATAATTGTGTTATCCGGAAATCGTAATACAGGTGTGGATACATAGACCACAACATGTCCCTAGTGAGTCTCTAGTTGACTAGCTCGTTGATCAATAGATGGTTACGGTTTCCTGACCATGGACATTGGATGTCATTGATAACGGGATCACATCATCAGGAGAATGATGTGATGGACAAGACCCAATCCTAAGCATAGCACAAGATCATGTAGTTCGTCTGCTAGAGCTTTTATGAATGTCAAGTATCATTTCCTTAGACCATGAGATTGTGCAACTCCTGGATACCGTAGGAGTGCTTTGGGTGTACCAAATGTCACAACGTAACTGGGTGACTATAAAGGTGCACTACAGGTATCTCTGAAAGTGTCTGTTGGGTTGGCATGAATCGAGACTGGGATTTGTCACTCCGTATGATGGAGAGGTATCTCTTGGCCCACTCGGTAATGCATCATCATAATGAGCTCAGTGTGACTAAGTAATTGGTCACGGGATCATGCACTATGGCACAAGTAAAGTGACTTGCCGATAACGAGATTGAACGAGGTATTGGGATACCGACGATCGAATCTCGGGCAAGTAACGTACCGCTTGACAAAGGGAATTGAATACGGGATTGATTGAATCCTCGACATCGTGTTTTATCTGATGAGATCATCATGGAACATGTGGGAGCCAACATGGGTATCAGATCCCACTGCTGGTTATTGGCCGGAGAGTTGTCTCGGTCATGTCTGCATGGTTCCCGAACCCGTAGGGTCTACACACTTAAGGTTCGGTGACGCTAGGGTTGTAGAGATATTAGTATGTTGTAACCCGAAACTTGTTCGGAGTCCCGGATGAGATCCCGGACGTCACGAGGAGTTCCGGAATGGTCCGGAGGTAAAGATTTGTATATAGGAAGTCTAGTTTCGGCCACCGGGAAAGTTTTGGGGTCATCGGTATTGTACCGGGACCACCGGAAGGGTCCCGGGGGTCCACCGGGTGGGGCAACCTATCCCGGAGGGCCCCATGGGCTGAAGTGGGAAGGGAACCAGCACCTGGTGGGCTGGTGCGCCCCCCATGGGCCTCCTGCGCCTAGGGTTGGAAACCCTGGGGGTGGGGGCGCCCCACCAAACTTGGGGGGCAAGTTTCCTCCCCTTGGCTGCCGCCCCTCCCTAGATGGGATCTACAAGGGGGTCGGCGCCTCCCTGGCCCCTATATATAGTGGAGGGGAGGGAGGGCAGCCGCACCCAAGTCCCTGGCGCCTCCCTCCCTCCCGTGACACCTCTTCCTCCCGCTTGCGCTTGGCGAAGCCCTGCCGGGATCCCGCTACTTCCAGCACCACGCTGTCGTGCTGCTGGATCTCCATCAACCTCTCCTCCCCTTCCTGGATCAAGAAGGAGGAGACGTCTCTCCCAACCGTACGTGTGTTGAACGCGGAGTTACCGTCCATTCGGCGCTCGGTCATCGGTGATTTGGATCACGATGAGTACGACTCCATCAACCCCGTTCTCTTGAACGCTTCCGCTCGCGATCTACAAGGGTATGTATATGCACTCCCCTCTCCCTCGTTGCTAGATGACTCCATAGATTGATCTTGGTGTTGCGTAGAAAATTTTAATATTCTGCTACGTACCCCCACAGTGGCATCATGAGCTAGGTCTATGCGTAGTTTCTATGCACGAGTAGAACACAAGTTGTTGTGGGCGTCGATTTTGTCAATTAACTTGCCGTTACTAGTCTTATCTTGATTCGGCGACATCGTGGGATGAAGCGGCCCGGACCGACCTTACACGTACGCTTATGTGAGACTGGTTTCACCGACTGACATGCACTAGTTGCATAAGGTGGCTAGCGGGTGTCTGTCTCTCCCACTTTAGTCGGATCGGATTCGATGAAAAGGGTCCTTATGAAGGGTAAATAGAAATTGGCATATCACGTTGTGGTTTTGGCGTAGGTAAGAAACGTTCTTGCTAGAAACCTATAGCACCCACGTAAAAACTTGCAACAACAATTAGAGGACGTCTAACTTGTTTTTGCAGCATGTGCCGTGTGATGTGATATGGCCAAAAGGATGTGATGAATGATATATGTGATGTATGAGATTGATCATGTTCTTGTAATAGGAATCACGACTTGCATGTCGATGAGTATGACAACCGGCAGGAGCCATAGGAGTTGTCTTAATTTATTTATGACCTGCGTGTCAACTTATACGTCATGTAATTACTTTACTTTATCACTAACCGTTAGCCATAGTAGTAGAAGTAATAGTTGACAAGACAACTTCATGAAGACACGATGATGGAGATCATGACGATGGAGATCATGGTGTCATGCCGGTGAAGACGATGATCATGGCACCCCGAAGATGGAGATCAAAAGGAGCAAAATGATATTGGCCATATCATGTCACTATTTGATTGCATGTGATGTTTATCATGTTTTACATCTGATTTGCTTAGAACGACGGTAGCATAAATAAGATGATCCCTCGCAATAATTTAAAGTGTTCTCCCTAACTGTGCACCGTTGCTAAGGTCCGTTGTTTCGAAGCACCACATGATGATCATGTGTGATAGGTTCTAACGTTCGCATACAACGGGTGTAAGCCAGATTTACACACGCAAAACACTTAGGTTGACTTAACGAGCCTAGCATGTACAGACATGGCCTCGGAACATGGAAGAGCGAAAGGTCGAACATGAGTCGTATAGAAGATACGATCAACATGAAGATGTTCACCGATGATGACTAGTCCGTCTCACGTGATGATCGGACACGGCCTAGTTGAATCGGATCATGTATCACTTAGATGACTAGAGGGATGTCTATCTGAGTGGGAGTTCATTAAATAATTTGATTAGATGAACTTAATTATCACGAATTTAGTCTAAAATATTTACACTATGTCTTGTAGATCAAATGGCCCACGCTAATATTGTCCTCAACTTTAACGCGTTCCTAGAGAAAACCAAGCTGAAAGACGATGGTAGCAACTATACGGACTGGGTCCAGAACTTGAGGATCATCCTCATAGCTGCCAAGAAAGCATATGTCCTTGAAGCACCACTAGGTGAAGCACCACCCCCAGCAAACCAAGACGTTATGAACGCTTGGCAGTCCCGTGCTGATGATTACTCCCTGGTTCAGTGCGGCATGCTTTACATCTTAGAACCGGGGCTCCAGAAGCGTTTTGTGCAACATGGAGCATATGAGATGTTTCAAGAGCTGAAAATGGTTTTCCAAGCTCATGCCCGGGTCGAGAGATATGAAGTCTCCGACAAGTTCTACAGTTGTAAGATGGAGGAGAATAGTTCCACTAGCAAACATATACTCAAAATGTCTGGGTTGCACAACCGCTTGTCTCAGCTGGGAGTTAATCTCCCGGATGATGCGGTCGTTGACAGAAACCTTTAGTCGCTCCCACCTAGCTACAAGAGCTTTGTGATGAACTTCAATATGCAGGGGATGGAAAAGACCATTCCTGAGGTATATTCAATGCTGAAATCAGCGGAGGTGGAAATCAAAAAGGAACATCAAGTGTTGATGGTGAATAAAACCACTAAGTTCAAGAAAGGCAAGGGTAAAAAGAACTTCAAGAAGGACAGCAAGGGAGTTGCCGCGCCCGGTAAGCAAGCTGCCGGGAAGAAGCCAAAGAATGGACCCAAGCCCGAGACTGAGTGTTTTTATTGCAAGGGTAGTGGTCATTGGAAGCGAAACTGCCCCAAGTACTTAGCGGACAAGAAGGCCGGCAACACCAAAGGTATATGTGATATACATGTTATTGATGTGTACCTTACCAGTACTCGTAGTAGCTCCTGAGTATTTGATACCGGTGCCGTTGCTCATATTTGTAACTCAAAATAGGAGCTGCGGAATAAGCGGAGATTGGCGAAGGACGAGGTGACAATGCGCGTCGGGAATGGTTCCAAGGTCGATGTGATCGCCATTGGCACGCTACCTCTACATTTACCTACGGGATTAGTTTTAAACCTCAATAATTGTTATTTAGTGCCAGCTTTGAGCATGAACATTGTATCAGGATCTCGTTTAATACGAGATGGCTACTCATTTAAATCCAAGAATAATGGTTGTTCTATTTATATGAGAGATATGTTTTATGGTCATGCCCCGCTGGTCAATGGTTTATTCTTATTTAATCTCGAACGTGATGTTACACATATTCATAGTGTGAATACCAAAATATGTAAGGTTGATAATGATAGTCCCACATACTTGTGGCACTGCCGCCTTGGTCACATTGGTGTCAAACGCATGAAGAAACTCCATGCAGATGGACTTTCAGAGTCTCTTGATTATGAATCATTTGACACGTGCGAACCATGCCTCATGGGAAAAATGACCAAGACTCCGTTCTCCGGAACAATGGAGCGAGCAACCAACTTATTGGAAATCATACATACTGATGTGTGCGGTCCAATGAGTGTTGAGGCTCGCGGTGGCTATCGTTATGTTCTCACCCTCACTGATGACTTGAGTAGATATGGGTATGTCTACTTAATGAAACACAAGTCTGAGACCTTTGAAAAGTTCAAGGAATTTCAGAGTGAGGTTGAGAATCAACGTGACAGGAAAATCAAGTTCTTATGATCAGATAGTGGGGGAGAATATTTGAGTCATGAATTTGGCACGCACTTAAGGAAATGTGGAATAGTTTCACAACTCACGCCGCCTGGAACACCTCAATGTAATGGTGTGTCCGAACGTCGTAATCACACTCTATTGGATATGGTGCGATCTATGATGTCTCTTACCGATCTACCGCTGTCATTTTGGGGCTATGCTTTAGAGACTGCCGCATTCACTTTAAATAGGGCTCCGTCGAAATCCGTTGAGACGACACCGTATGAATTATGGTTTGGGAAGAAACCTAAGCCGTCGTTTCTAAAAGTTTGGGGATGCGATGCTTATGTGAAGAAACTTCAACCTGAAAAGCTCGAACCCAAATCGAAAAATGCGTCTTCATAGGATACCCTAAAGAAACTATTGGGTATACCTTCTACCTCAGATCCGAAGGCAAGATCTTTGTTGCCAAGAATGGATCCTTTCTAGAGAAAGAGTTTCTCTTGAAAGAAGTAAGTGGGAGGAAAGTAGAACTTGATGAAGTATTGCCTCTTGAACCAGAGAGTGGCGCAGCTCAAGAAAATGTTCCTGAGGTTCCTGCACTGACTAGAGAGGAAGTTAATGATGATGATCATGAAACTTCAGATCAAGCTGCTACTGAACTTCGTTGGTCCACAAGGACACGTTCCGCACCAGAGTGGTATGGCAACCCTGTCCTGGAAATCATGTTGTTGGACAATGGTGAACCTTCAAAATATGAAGAAGCGATGGCGGGCCCAGATTCCGATAAATGACTGGAAGCCATGAAATCCGAGATAGGATCCATGTATGAAAACAAAGTATGGACTTTGGCTAACTTGCCCGATGATCGGCGAGCCATAGAAAATAAATGGATCTTTAAGAAGAAGACAGACGTGGATGGTAATGTGACCATCTATAAGGCTCGGCTTGTCACTAAGGGTTATCGACAAGTTCAAGGGGTTGACTACGATGAGACTTTCTCACCCGTAGCGAAGCTGAAGTCCGTCCAAATCATGTTAGCAATTGCCTCATTCTATGATTATGAGATATGGCAAATGGACGTCAAAACGGCATTCCTTAATGGTTTCCTTAAGGAAGAATTGTATATGATGCAGCCCAAAGGTTTTGTCAATCCTAAGAATGCTGACAAGGTGTGCAAGCTCCAACGCTCAATCTATGGGCTGGTGCAAGCATCTCGGAGTTGGAACATTCGATTTGATGAGATGATCAAAGCGTTTGGGTTTACGCAGACTTATGGAGAAGTCTGTGTTTACAAGAAAGTGAGTGGGAGCTCTATAGCATTTCTCATATTATATGTGGATGACATACTATTGATGGGAAATGATATAGAATTCTTGGAAAGCATAAAGGCCTACTTGAACAAGTGTTTTTCAATGAAGGATCTTGGAGAAGCTGCTTATATATTAGGCATCAAGATCTATAGAGATAGATCGAGACGCCTCATTGGTCTTTCACAGAGTACGTACCTTGACAAGATAGTGAAGAAGTTCAATATGTATCAGCCAAAGAAGGGGTTCTTGCCTGTGTTGCAAGGTACGAGATTGAGCACGGCTCAATGCCCGACCACGGCAGAAGATAGAGAAAAGATGAATGTCGTCCACTATGCCTTGGCTATAGGGTCTATTATGTATGCCATGCTGTGTACCAGACCTGATGTAAACCTTGCCGTAAGTTTGGTAGGAAGGTACCAAAGTAATCCCGGCATGGAACACTGGACAACGGTCAAGAATATCCTGAAGTACCTGAAAAGGACTAAGGATATGTTTCTCGTTTATGGAGGTGACGAAGAGCTCGTCGTAAAGGGTTACGTCGACGCTAGCTTCGACACAGATCTGGATGACTCCAAGTCACAAACCGGATACGTGTATATTTTGAATGGTGGGGCAGTCATCTGGTGCAGTTGCAAGCAAAGCGTTGTGGCGGGATCTACATGTGAAGCGGAGTACATGGCAGCCTCAGAGGCAACACAAGAAGCAATCTGGGTGAAGGAGTTCATTACCGCCTCGGAGGCAACACAAGAAGCAATCTGGGTGAAGGAGTTCATTACCGACCTAATAGTTATTCCCAATGCGTCGGGCCCGACGACTCTCTTCTGTGACAACACTGGAGCTATTGCCCTTGCCAACGAGCCCAGGTTTCACAGGAAGACCAGGCATATCAAGCGTCGCTTCAATTCCATTCGCGAAAATGTTCAAAATGGAGACATAGATATTTGTAAAGTGCATACGGACCTGAATGTCGCAGATCCGTTGACTAAACCTCTTCCTCGAGCAAAACATGATCAACACCAGAACTCTATGGGTGTTCGATTCATCACAATGTAACTAGATTATTGACTCTAGTGCAAGTGGGAGACTATTGGAAATATGCCCTAGAGGCAATAATAAAATGGTTATTATTATATTTCCTTGTTCATGATAATTGTCTATTGTTCATGCTATAATTGTGTTATCCGGAAATCTTAATACAAGTGTGGATACATAGACCACAACATGTCCCTAGTGAGCCTCTAGTTGACTAGCTCGTTGATCAATAGATGGTTACGGTTTCCTGACCATGGACATTGGATGTCATTGATAACGGGATCACATCATCAGGAGAATGATGTGATGGACAAGACCCAATCCTAAGCATAGCACAAGATCGTGTAGTTCGTCTGCTAGAGCTTTTCTGAATGTCAAGTATCATTTCCTTAGACCATGAGCTTGTGCAACTCCCGGATACCGTAGGAGTGCTTTGGGTGTACCAAATGTCACAACGTAACTGGGTGACTATAAAGGTGCACTACAGGTATCTCCGAAAGTGTGTGTTGGGTTGGCATGAATCGAGACTGGGATTTGTCACTCCGTATGACGGAGAGGTATCTCTGGGCCCACTCAGTAATGCATCATCATAATGAGCTAAGTGTGACTAAGTAATTGGTCACGGCATCATGCATTACGGCACGAGTAAAGTGACTTGCCGGTAATGAGATTGAATGAGGTATTGGGATACCGACGATCGAATCTCGGGCAAGTAATGTACCGCTTGACAAAGGGAATTGAATACGGGATTGATTGAATCCTCGACATCGTGGTTCATCTGATGAGATCATCGTGGAACATGTGGGAGCCAACATGGGTATCCAGATCCCGCTGTTGGTTATTGGCCGGAGAGTTGTCTCGGTCATGTCTGCATGGTTCCCGAACCTGTAGGGTCTACACACTTAAGGTTCGGTGACGCTAGGGTTGTAGAGATATTAGTATGCTGTAACCCGAAAGTTGTTCGGAGTCCCAGATGAGATCCTGGACGTCAGGAGGAGTTCTAGAATGGTCCAGAGGTAAAGATTTGTATATAGAAAGTCTAGTTTCGGCCACCGAGAAAGTTTCGGGGTCATCGGTATTGTACCGGGACCACCGGAGGGGTCCCGGGGGTCCACCGGGTGGGGCCACCTATCCTAGAGGGCCCCATGGGCTGAAGTGGGAAGGGAACCAGCACCTGGTGGAATGGTGCGCCCCCCATGGGCCTCCTCCTGCGCCTAGGGTTGGAAACCCTGGGGATGGGGGGCGCCCCACCAAACTTGGGGGGCAAGTTCCCCCCCCCCTTGGCCGCCGCCCCTCCCTAGATGGGATCTAAAAGGGGGCCGGTGCCCCGTGGCCCCTATATATAGTGGAGGGGAGGGAGGGCAGCCGCACCCAAGTCCCTGGCGCCTCCCTTCCTCCCGTGACACCTCTTCCTCCCGCTTGCGCTTGGCGAAGCCCTGCCGGGATCCCGCTACTTCCACCACCACGTCGTCGTGCTGCTGGATCTCCATCAACCTCTCCTTCCCTTGCTGGATCAAGAAGGAGGAGACGTCTCTCCCAACTGTACGTGTGTTGAACGCGGAGGTGCCATCCGTTCGGCGCTCGGTCATCGATGATTTGGATCACGATGAGTACGACTCCATCAACCCCGTTCTCTTGAATGCTTCCGCTCGCGATCTACAAGGGTATGTAGATGCACTCCCCTCTCCCTCGTTGCTAGATGACTCCATAGATTGATCTTGATGTTGCATAGAAAATTTTAAAATTCTGCTACGTTCCCCAACAAGCAATGCTCAACGCCGTAACCAACCGTGCATGCATGAGACGGCGCAGGGTGGAGCCCTTAACTTGGCGGATCAGGAGAGGATCCGTCAAGAGGCTGAGCGGGCGGTTCAACTGGCAGCTGAGCAGGTGGCTCATCAGGTTTTCCGGTTTATCCGGCAACCTCTGTTGAGGCAGGAGTGGCAACAAGAACAGGAGGTGTCCCTTGCCTGGTGCCGGCTCTACGTAATGAGCGCTTGCCAAAAGACTTTAAAGGGCCTCGTAAGGTGCCTAATTACACGGCTGACTTGCAGCCTGGGGCATGGATTGAAAGTTATGAGATGTCGATGGAGCTGTTGGAGGTCAGCGATGCAGCAATGGCTAATTATTTCACTATGATGTTGGATGGAACGACTCGCACTTGGTTGAAAGGGTTGCCACCCAACTCCATCGGCTCATGGGCGGAGGTAAAAGCCGGTTCATTCAGAACTTCAAGGACACATGTAAACAACCTATGTCAATCGTGGACCTGACTAATTGTAAGCAAGAGGAAGGTGAGTCCACGACCCATTGGGTGCGCCGCGTCAAGGAGATAATACATTCATCTGATAAGATGGATGCCGTCTCTGCGGTCTTAATGTTGGAGAAAAATTGCCGTTTTGAACCTTTGAAACAGAAGTTGGGGCGGCTCAAGCGTGATTGTAATGACATGGGCTAGTTGATGGCGGCCCTGGTCAAATATGCTGATTCTGAAAGTACCAAGGATCCCGCGTCTGATGAAGAAAAGGTAGGGAAGGGAAAGAAGAACGGCAACGGCAAGGGTCACCAGCATAACCCGGCGAATCAAGGAGGTAATAAACGTAATACTGACGAGTTTGTGGCTAACACCAATACACAGGGCAACAACCAATGGTGCAAGGGTAGGCCACCTCCTCGGTCAGGTGGGTCAGGTCCCACCCTCGAGCAACTACTGAATGAACCTTGTCCAAGACACGACACTCGGGAGAAGCCAGCTACCCATATGTGGAAGGACTGTACGATCATGAAGGCATTTAAAAATTCCAACATGTTTGATGGTAGCCATAGACCTGGCGGCGGTTCATGCGGAGGCGGCTTTCATGGCCTGGGCACCGGTTCAGGCGGAGGCGGTTTTCACGGTCAGGGCCATCCGGGTAACCAGGGTGGCTATAATCAGCAACCCGGCCAAAGTAATCAGCAGCAACAACAACAACAGTCTGGGTATCAGAGTAACCCAAAACAGTTGAATAGTGGGCAGTACCACGTATTTACCACTAGTTTATGTAAGAGGGACCATAAGCTTCATAAGAGGGCTGTAAATGTTTTTGAGCCGGCGATTCCACGTTATTTGAGGTGGTCAGAACAGCCTATTGTGTGGAGTAGGGAAGATCACCCTCCCCGGGTTGATAATCCGGGTCACTTGGCCTTGGTGGTGGCACCCCAAGTTGGTGGATATAAGTTCACTAAGGTGCTCATGGACGGAGGCAGTAGCATCAACATCCTCTATTATGAGACATTTCGTCGGATGGGGTTGACTGATAAGAGTCTTAAATAATCCAACACTGTTTTTCATGGTGTTGTGCCTGGTAAGTCGGCATACCTAGTTGGTAAGATTGAACTGGAAGTAGCCTTTGGGGATGAATATGATTCCAGGGCTGAGAAGTTAACTTTTGAGGTGGTTAAGATCAAAATCCCATATCATGCTCTGTTTGGACGGCCGGCTTATGCCAAGTTCATGGCTCAGCCATGTTATGTGTATCTGCAGCTCAAGATGCCGGGTTATAAAGGCACCATCACAGTACATGGAAGCCGGAAAATAGCCCTAGAATGTGAAGAGGGTGATGCCGCATATGCTGAGTCTGTTTGTGCAACAGAGGAGTTAAAGTTTTATAAAGATAATGTTGACCCGACAGACATGACGTCTTTGAAGAAGCCAATTACGGAGCATGAACCGGTGTTGAAATTCAAGTCAGCTGATGACACCATGATGGTTGATTTTGTGCCTAGCGACTCATCCAAACAGTTCATCATCAGTGCCAACTTGGATCCAAAATAGGAAAGCACGCTCATCGAGTTCATCCGTGAGAACGGGGACATCTTTGCATGGAAACCTTCTGACATGCCGGGTGTCCCCAGAGAACTCGCTGAGCACACTCTTAATATTGATCTGAAGTTTAAGCTGTCCAGGCAGTTTCTTCGACGGTTTAATGAGGAAAGACGCAAGACCATTGGAGAAGAGGTGGCCTGGCTCTTGGCGGCTGGGTTCATTGTTGAAGTTTTTCACCCAGAGTGGTTGGCTAACCCGGTGCTTGTACTCAAGAAGAATGGCACCTGGCGTATGTGTGTGGATTACACCGATTTGAACAAGGCTTGTCCGTCCGACTCTTTTGCTCTCCCTCTTATTGATCAGATCATTGATGCTACGGCGGGTTGTGAGCGTTTGAGTTTTTTGGATGCCTATTCGGGTTATCATCAGATCAAGATGGCAGTTAAGGACCAGGAGAAGACAGCTTTCATCACTCCGTTCGGGCCGTCTGCTATGTGTCTATGACTTTTGGGCTTAAGAGTGCCCAGGCGACTTATCAGCGGTGTGTGCAGAACTGCCTTCACAATCAGATTGGGCGTAATGTTCATGCTTATGTGGATGATATAGTGGTGAAATCCAGAGAGAAGGAAACCTTGGTAACTGATCTAAAGGAAACCTCTGATAACCTCTGGGTCTACAAGATGATGCTCAACCCGGCCAAGTGTGTTTTTGGAGTCCCAGCTGGCAAGCTCTTGGGTTTCTTGGTGTCTAACAGAGGTATTGAGGCTAACCCGGAGAAAATTAAGGAAATTACATCTCTGGCCAAACCGGTGTGCATCAATGACGTTCAGCGGTTGGCGGGTCGCGTCGCGGCCTTAAGCCGGTTCATAAGCCGGTTAGGGGAGAAGGCGATGTCTTTGTATCAAATGATGAAAAAGGCGGATGACTTTGTCTGGAGTGACGCTGCTAACTCTGCCTTTGAGGATCTGAAGAAACAGCTCACTGAGCTGCTGATTCTTGCTGCTCCGGTTGAGAAGGAGACATTGTTGTTGTACGTGGCTGCTAACTCACGTGCTATTAGTGCCGCCATTTTTGTGGAGAGTAAGGAGGCTGGCAAAGAACATCCGATTCAACGACTGGTTTACTATATAGTGAGGTGCTCATTGAGTCTAAAAAGAGATATCCACATTGGTAGAACCTTGTTTATGGGGTGTTCATGGCAAGCCAGAAGCTCAAGCATTATTTTCAGGGTCACCCAATTACTGTGGTTAGCTCTTCTCCTCTGGGAGACATTATTCAAAATAGAGAAGCCACAGGATGAGTCGCCAAGTGGGAAATTGAACTTGGATCTCATGGTTTAAAATATGTGCCACTTACTGCGATCAAGTCTCAAGCACTGGTTGACTTCATTAATGACTGGACAGAGTTGTTGATACCGGAGGAGAAGCCAGACAACACATATTGGACAATTCACTTTGACGGGTCCAGACAATTGGAAGGCTCGGGGGCTGGAGTTGTTTTAACCTCTCCTCGAGGTGACAAATTTTGTTATGTGTTATGATTGATGCTTTCGTGCACTAACAACGCAGCTGAGTACGAGGCCTTGCTTCATGGTCTTCGAATGGTTAAGGAAATGAGTTTGAGCCGGGTACGGTGTCTAGGTGACTTAGATTTGGTGCCTCGGCAGGTGTCAGGCAAGTGGGATTCCAAGGATCCTCTCATGGCGGCTTATCGCCAGGAGGTTGACGCTGTTGCAGGGTATTTCAAAGGTTATCAAGTGGAACACATTGACCGCAGAAAGAACGAAGCGGCCGATGCCTTAAGCCGGCTGGGATCTCAGCGTAAGCCGGTGCCACCTAACACCTTTTTAGATGTTTTACATAACCCGTCTGTTAAGTTTCCTACAGAGGAAGATTTGGCCATTCTTGACCCGGAGGTACAGTTGGTGGCGGCTCTTCATGTTATTCTAGATTGGACAGTACCGTTCTTAGCTTACATGACCCGGGGTGAATTGCCAGAGGACAAGACCCTGGTCCGAAAGATAACCAGGCGGTCTAAGTCAATGACGATTTCTGACGGAGAGTTGTATCATTGCAGCATCACTGGAGCGTTTCAGCGTTGTGTTTCTCCCGAAGAAGGTCAAGAAATACTTCGTGAGATCCATGAAGGGGATTGTGGTCATCACTCCGGGTCAAAGTATCTTGTGGCGAAAGCTTTTCGTCATGGTTTTTACTGGCTAACGGCTCACGCTGATGCGGAGGATCTGGTCAGTAGGTGTGATGGATGTCAAAAATTTGCATGACGAGCGCATGTGCCGGCTCAAGAGTTGCGGATGATTCCAATCACTTGGCCATTTGCAGTTTGGGGACTTGACATGGTTGGACCTTTCAAAAGGTCCAAAGATAAAAAGACACATCTTTTAGTGGCAGTTGACAAATTCACAAAATGGGTTGAGGCAGAGCCAGTGAGCAAATGTGATGCAGCCACGACGGTTCAGTTCATGAAAAAGGTGATTTTTCGCTTTGGTTTTCCACACAACATTATCACTGACAATGGCACTATTTTTTCCCAAGGTGCTATGGAGGAGTTTTGTCAACGTGAGCATATCCGGCTTGATGTTTCTTCAGTAGCTCACCCTCAATCCAATGGTCAAGATGAGAGAGCAAATTAGGAAATCTTAAAAGGTCTCAAGCCCCGGCTTATGGTTCCCTTACAACGGACGCCGGGTAGTTGGGTAGAGGAATTACCCTCAGTGCCGTGGAGCATCAACACCACTCCTAACAGGTCTACAGTTTATACACCTTTCTTCATGGTTTATGGAGCAGAAGCAGTGCTTCCTAGTGACATCCGTCATGACTCGCCTCGCGTGGCGGCTTACGTTGAAGCTGATAATGAACAAGCCCGGCAGGATGCACTTGACTTGTTAGATGAGGAGAGAGACTTAGCGGTGGCTCGATCAGAAATTTATCAATAGGACCTGCGCCGTTATCACAGCCGCCAGGTTAAGTCCAGGACCTTTCAAGAAGGTGACCTGGTGCTCCGGCTCATCCAGGATCTGTTTGATGCACACAAACTATCCCCGCCTTGGGAAGGACCTTTTGTGGTCAGCAAGAATTTAAACAACGGGTCATATTACCTCATTGACGTTCGAGAGCACAAAGACTCACGAAAGTCAGAGGAGGAGACCCACCGGCCATGGAACATTGCTCAGCTTCGGCCATACTACACCTGAGCTACCGGCTCTCGTCATGTACATACTTTGACGTTGTATATATTATGATAAGTAATAAAGCAGGACCTCTGTCTTTTTCCTCTTCAAAGATCATATATCTTTACTATTTTCATTATTTAAATGACTATTAAGGAGCTGATCATATCTGAATCTAGCTTAACCTTTTTGGTGCGGCTTATGATCGTATTCGAATCTAGCTGTAAACCTCATGGTCACTTGGGGGCTTCCTGTTCAAACATAGGTCGTATTCGAACCAAAGAGAACATAGCTGTCGTAACCCTCTTGATCGGCTTAAAGCCAAACTCACTAGGGGGCTTCTTGATCGTATCCGAATCATAGCTTAACCCCTTTTGGGTCCAACTTGGATCGTATTCGAAGCAAGGTCGTTAAAAACCTCTCAAGGTCATTTGGGGGCTTCCTGTTCAAACATAGGTCGTATTCGAACCAAAGAGAACATAGCTGTCGGTACCTGTCAGATTTCGGGTTCCGGCAGACCCTTGAGGTTCGAACACTGGGGTGCGCGCGGAGATTTCGCCTCCTACCTACCTGCACCCCTCCGCCTCGCTAAGATCTAAGCTATGGAAAGAACAACACAAGAGACACAGGGTTTATACTGGTTCGGGCCACCGTTGTGGTGTAATACCCTACTCTAGTGTGTGGCGTGATGGATTGCCTCTTGGGCTGATGATGATGAACAATATAAGGAAGAACAGCCTCGCGAGGGTCTGTTCTTGGCTGGGGCGATGAACTGCTGGGAGGAGTTCAGTCACCCTTCTCTCTCTCTCTCTCTGATTGTTGATGCCCTCTCCCCTAGCGGTGGCTAGTCCTATTTATAGAGGCCCTGGTCCTCTTCCCAAATATCAAGCGGGAAGGGAGCCAACAATGCGGGCTAATTTGAAGGGGGACAACTAGTACCAGTTATCCTGAAAAAAGTAGTCTTCGCCTGCACAAAGCTCTGGTGGTGACGCCGTCTTGGGCTCCACGATGACCTCCGTCTTGCAGTCCTCCTGGTCTTGGTCTTGTTGCACTGAAATGGCAACCTTTGCCTGATGCCTCGGTACTCCGCGGCTGCGCTTGCTCCCTTTGCACCAAAGAGGAAAGGAGGACACTGCGCGGGCTGGCACCCGCCTGGCGCCTTTGGTCGTCATGGCTTGCGTCACGGGCACCTCGTGAGGTACCCCGCCTTGATCTCTCCGCCTCCTCGCGAGCCAGCCTGGTGAGGCCGTGCCTGAGGAAGCTCCGCGTCGTCCGCCCCGCGAGGCTTGGCCCCTCGCGAGGGTCTTGGGTCTGTGTTGGTGAAGATGGGTCGTGCTGGGCCCCCCTTTGAGCCACGCCGCAGGCCGCAGGCAGGCAAGTCTGGGGACCCCCGTTCCCAGAACGCCAACGGTAGCCCCCGGGCCCAAGGTGCGCCCGGACTTGGCCGTGCAGGGAGGCGGAAGGGCAAGAGCGAAGCGCCGCGGGCCCTAATAGCCTGCGGCCTTGGGCACCGCGTGGCGGTTGATTGGACGTGGGCGTCTCCACTTCCCCATGGCGCCTCGACAACTGCACGGATTGGACAAGTCCCTGCATGCAAAGCGGGTCATGATTACCTGCGATCGTGGAGGTCGGCGATTGGCCTTCGCCGGCTATAAGTACGGAATGGTGCGTGCCCTTCCAGTTTGTCCCTCCTTGCTTCTCCTTCTTCCTGGTCCTTGCTCCGTATTGCTGCGATGGCTCCGATCCGCCGGTTCTCGACGGCAGAGAAGGAAAAGGCTCCTCGAGAGGAACCAGTCCCGCTTCTACCAAAGAAACGGCTCGTCCTCCGCGGCCCGGACGAGGGGGCCCATCAGGTGGTGTTGAGGCCTTGGTGCGAGCGGGCACCGCCGGGGTTCCCGCTTCCCTTGTATGCCCACATCGAGGGCCCTGAAGGAGCTGATGCTGATCGCCACGGGCGGCGCCGCCGTCGGCGCCGACGGGTCACGAAGATGTGGGTCGTCCCCCCAGGGTCCACACCGAGGGCTCCTCCCGAGAGCTCATGCTCCACGTCGCCATGCCTCCTCAGTCTTGGATTCGCCTTCCTCCCTTCTTCGCCTCCATCGTCCCGCAGGGAGAGCCCCTGGAGCTTTGGCTGCAGTACGCCGGCTGCAGCACCCTCGCGATCGGGGCAGAGGTCGCGGTCGTTGCCCCGGGCGAGGTCTTCATGACTCGGGGCTGGAGAGAAATCGCCTGGGTTTGCAGGACAAGGGGCGCCTTCGCGATCCACTTGGATTACGACGGTGCTTCGGTGATGTTCTTCAAGGTCTTTGATGCGAACGGGCGCCGGCTGGAGTGCTACCCCGGGAGAGGTGGTTGGGACCCTGCTGCGGCGAGGACTGGGCCCGCCGACCGCTCCCTTGGCGGCTCCTTAGGCTGCGAAGGCGTCAGAGGTTCCAGCGACTCCAGCGAGCTCTTCGCGACTCCGGAGACGAGCGACGACAGCTACAAGCCCCCGAGCAGGCGCTGTTCCTGGAGCAAGGCGGGCTCGTCAGGCCGCCGCCGACTCTGATTTGGATGGGGTTGGCGCCGGTGCCTGACGGCCCACTGTTGATGATGGCGTCTTCTGCAGGGGCGCGCGTAGTTAGTGTCCCTTTAGGATCTGTTCCCTGCGAGGAATCAAAGACGCGTCCCGTGGGGGCTTGTAAGGTGCCTGTGACCCTGTTTTGTTAATATAACCCTTGCCGTAGAATTGTGCGAGTTGCTCATTCCGTCTTAGCTCAGTCCTCCCTTTCGAACCTCGCGAGGGCTTGGTGCTCTTCACCGACAGGTCCTAGTCCCAAGGCGGCTTCAGCCGTCGCTGGTATGCCAGGTCGCAATGCCGTGGTCAAGGCCAGGAGGTGAGCGACCCGGAGTCCGGTAAGAGCCCCTGAGTCGCGATGCTCAGGAGGTCCCCTTTGGCGCTCAAGCAGCCGTCGTTCGGTGAGAAAGGAGAGCGGCGTCGCTAACACGGGATTGCATTAGGTGCGGTGGTGGTGCCATGATAGCTGGCGCTTCCGGGTGGTGACTTATCTCGAGAATCAGGGGCCGCTCTCTGGTGTGTCGCCGGGTCCGTGCATCGGCAGGCGCAAGGTTGCTCGGCGAGGTCCTCGCATGTCCCTCCCCTCTCGCCTTTGCTCCCCTTTCTGCTCTATGTCCTCGGGTCCCGACCCTCGAGCGAGTCTCAGCGGTCGCTGGTATGCCAGGTCGCGATGCCGTGGACAAGGCCAGAGGGTGAGGGCTAGAGAGCCAGTAGGAGCCCTGAGTCGCGATGCTCAGGCACCCCCCTTTAACGTGCAAGCAGTTCGCGCGGATGAGAGTGAAGGAGACACCACAAGGGCCTCGCCTGACGCAGCTCCTTCAGGAGATCCTATAGACCCATCATAGAAAAAACGAGGGGTTGCCATGACAATTGACAGTCAGCCGTTGGTTGCTTCCGAGGGGTATGAGGCACTAAAGGCTTGACGAGGTGGCGCCATGCGGAGCTGCCGCGGCCAGAGCTCAGCCATTCAGGTTTGTCGGCGTTGCAGGGATGGACCCATGCGCAAGCATCGTGCCATTTGAGAGCAGTTCCGTCAGTTGGCGTCAGTTGAGCGGGCAGCTAGGTCAAACACATTAGCCGCGAAGGAGTGGATTCATTCAAATAGATGCTGGGAAGGCGGACATCACTGGGTCAGGCCCGAGCGACTTGGGGATCATGCGGCCCGAGAGGCGCCCCCAACAAGGTAAGCTAACAACATGAAATAAAAGGGATACACACCGCAGGGACGGACCCACGCGGCCTGGGAATAATGCAGCCCTGGGGGGCGCTCCCAGCTGGAAGTGAAAACTTGAAAGATGTCACCTGATGACGTTGAGGACGAAGAGGTGTTGGTGTAGCAGACTCGGTGGGCTGCGGGAGCCGATCCTCACGAGCCCCCAGGCCCAGGGGCCTCGGGAGGCTCCGGAGGCGCTGGTGCCTCCCCGCGGACCATCTCCATCTCCGCCAGGGCTGCGGAACGCCTGGCCTGTTGTGCCTCCATGATGCCCATGAGGCGCTAGTGCGTGGCAGCCGCGTTTGGCAAGCCGTAAGGCATGCGAACGTAGCTGTGGGGTGGACCTCCGCAGCGCCCCACTCGCGAGGGCCAGAGGTGCTCCAGAGAGGCGACTCAGTTGAGCCCTGGTATGTCGATGCAGACGCGCAGCCCACCATCCTCGCCTGGATGGGGAGCCACTGCTGGTAGACGGCGGCCGCCTTTCATGACCCTTGACTCCTGTAGCTCCTGAATGGCCTTGCTGACGAACTCCTGAGGGTCTGGCTCTCCTTGCCTTACTCCTTCTTGAGGGAAACGTGCTTCGAAACACGCCTCCATGTGGTGCCCAAGCGCCTCCCTCGTGACCCTAGCCAGGTCGGTGGCCCTCCAGAGGAGAGCCCCCGAGCCCTGCCTGAGGAGGGCGCCGGGCGCGCTTTCCTATGCGATGGAAGGAGGTTCCCCCTGGGCAGGCACGGGCCCAGAGGGGCCTGCCTCCTGAGGGGCCGGGCCGGACAATGTCTTCTTCTTCTTGGGGGCGGTCTCGGGAAGCCTCCTGCTTCCGCGATCTGGGTCTTCCAGTGACGCGGCCTGAAAGGCTCGTTCCAGGGAACACACCGCGTCCTTCTCTTTGCAGGGCACCGTGATGACTCCGCCACTTCCTGGCATCTTGAGGACGTTGTAGCCGTGGTGAGTTACGGCCATGAACTTGGCCAGCGCTGGGTACCCAAGAATGGCGTTGTACGGCAGGCGAATGTGAGCGACGTCGAAGTCTATGAGCTCGGTGCGGTAGTTGTCGCGTGCCCCGAAGGTGACAGGGAGGCGGACCTGCCCAATCGGGACCGTGGAGCCGTCGGTGACTCCGAAGAAAAGCTTGGTTGGCTGAAGCTGGCTGTAGGGCACTTGGAGATTGTTGAATGTTTCCACGGACAGGACGTTGAGCCCTGCCCCGCCATCGATGAGGGCCCTGGTGACCACCACATTGCTGATGATTGGGGAACAAAGCATTGGGAGGACTCCTGCTGTAGCCGCACACTTGAGCTGATCTGCTGAGCTGAACGTGATGGCGCACGCCGACCACCTGAGAGGGCGCGTGGCTTCAAGCCTAGGGAGGACTACATTCACTTCGCGGGCGAACTGTTTGAAGATGCGTTGAGAGGCTGGGGCTTGAGCCCCGCCCAGGATGCAGGTGATCGCGCGCGGCTCCTGGAAGCCCCCAGCCCCCTCGTCTTGGTGGCGGTCCTCGTTTCTCCTTGGCTGCGGCAGCAGCGGAGGGAGGCCTGTGTTGCCTTGCGGGCGATCCTCGCGAGGCTGATCCCTCCAGTCTTCCTTGCGAGGCGGGTCCTGCCAGCGATCCTCGCGAGGTTGATCGCTCCACCCTTGGTGCGGGCCACGGTCTTCCCAGCGTCCTGCGTTCCTTCCTCCTCCTCGACCGTAGCCCCGGTCACCGCGGTCGGGGCGACGGCCGATCCTTCCTTCTCGCATGGCTCGGAGCTCTTGACATTCGTTGGTGTTGTGGGTGTGGAGGTTGTGGTACACACAGTACCGGCTGCCCTTGGAAGGTTCGGGCCGATCTCTGCCCCGCTTGGTGTCTGGTTCTGCCGCGAGCATGGCAGCCCCCTTGCGCTTCACATCCTTGGCCTTGGGCTTCTTCTCTTCTGGGTCTGCGGCAGGCAGCTCGAGGAGGGAGAGACGCCCTTCCTCAGCCCTGGCGCACTTGGTTGCCAAGTTGAACAGCTCCAAGGAAGTGCACAGGTCTTCATGCATCGCCAGCTCCTCCTTCATCTTGACATCGCGCACGCCGTCGGAGAAGGCTGAGATGATGGCCTCCTCAGTCACCTTGGGAATCTTGAGGCGTGCGTTGTTGAAGCGCTGGATGTACTTCTGCAGGGTCTCCTTGGGTTGTTGCTTGATGCGGCGCATGTCGCTCAAGGCGGGCGGCCGGTCGCGAGTACCTTGGAAGTTGGCGATGAAGCGGGTGCGCATCTCGTCCCAGGAGGAGATCGTGCCTGGAGCCAGGTTCAGGAGCCAGGTGCGGGCCCCGTCCTTGAGTGCCATGGGAAACCAGTTCGCCATGACCTTTTCGTCTCCGTTGGCAGCTTCGATGCCCAGCTTGTAGAGCTGGACGAACTCCGCAGGGTCAACCGTGCCGTCGTAACGAGGAGGCAGCTCTGGCTTGAACTTGCCGGGCCACGCGACGCTGCGTAGCTCGGTGGTGAAGGCATGGCAGCCTGCTGTGGCCACGGGAGGCCTTGGGTGACGGAGAGCTTGGTCTTGCATGTCCCCACGCGCTGCAGCTGGGAGCAGCGCGGGGTCTTGACGTGCTGGAGCAGGAGCACGGTCGCGACGTGCTGGAGCAGGCAGCGCTCGGGCAGCTTCTTTTGGGCGAGGGGCTTCTTGGCAGCTCTGCTCTTGCCGTGCTGGCAGCTGACGGAGCGGGTTCCGCCCAGGGGCCACGCGCCTTGGAGCCATGGCGCCTTCTTGTGGAGGAGGTGGCCGAGGCACCGCCGGAGCTTCGTCGCCCGCGCGGGGCGGGGTGCGGTGCAGCGGAACAGACGGCGCAGGAGAGCCCCCTGCGGCGCGGACGAGCTCGGCGACGCGGTCGAGCCATTCTTTGTAGACGTCGTCGACGGGACGGTAGCGCAGGAGCTCGTTTGCCGCGATGAGCGCAGCTCGAGCCTCCATGGGTGCGCGGAGCGCGCGGGACGAAGAACCAGCTGGGGTGAGCGAGGGAGTTGCGGTGCGGCCGTCTTGCCGCACGGATGGATGCTGAGACGATGCTTGCTGCTCGTCCCCCGCCGGGCCGGTGGCGGCATGGACAGCAGGTGACGGGGAACGGCGAGGACGCCCGCCGACAGGAGCTGTCTGGGCGACGCGGGAAGCGAGAGCGGCCCGGCGCTCGGCGCGGGCCCGACGAGCGTCAGACATGGGCGCGATGGTCGGAGGAGAATGGGGTAGTGGAAGATGAATTCCAGCGCACCCCTACCTGGCGCGCCAAATGTCGGATTTCGGGTTCCTGCAGACCCTTGAGGTTCGAACACTGGGGTGCGCGCGGAGAGTTCGCCTCCTACCTACCTGCACCCCTCCGCCTCGCTAAGATCTAAGCTATGGAAAGAACAACACAAGAGACACAGGGTTTATACTGGTTCGGACCACCGTTGTGGTGTAATACCCTACTCCAGTGTGTGGCGTGATGGATTGCCTCTTGGGCTGATGATGATGAACAATACAAGGAAGAACAGCCTTGCGAGGGTCTGCTCTTGGCTGGGTGGATGAACTGCTGGGAGGAGTTCAGTCACCCTTCTCTCTCTCTCTCTCTCTCTCTCTGATTGTTGATGCCCTCTCCCCTAGGGGTGGCTAGTCCTATTTATAGAGGCCCTGGTCCTCTTCCCAAATATCGAGCGGGAAGGGAGCCAACAATGGTGGGCTAATTTGAAGGGGGACAGCTAGTACCAGTTATCCTGACAAAAGTAGTCTTCGCCTGCACAAAGCTCTGGTGGTGACGCCTTCTTGGGCTCCACGATGACCTCCGTCTTGCAGTCCTCCTGGTCTTGGTCTTGTTGCACTGAAATGGCAAACTTTGCCTGATGCCTCAGTACTCCGCGGCTGCGCTTGCTCCCTTTGCACCAAAGAGGAAAGGAGGACACTGCGCGGGCTGGCACCCGCCTGGCGCCTTTGGTCGTCATGGCTTGCATCACAGGCACCTCGTGAGGTACCCTGCCTTGATCTCTCCGCCTCCTCGCGAGCCAGCCTGGTGAGGCCGTGCCTGAGGAAGCTCCGCGTCGTCCGCCCCGCGAGGGTCTTGGGTCTATGTTGGTGAAGATGCGCCGTGCTGGGGCCCCCTTTGAGCCACGCTGCAGGCCCCAGGCAGGCAAGTCTGGGGACCCCCGTTCCCAGAACGCCGATAGTACCCTCTTGATCGGTGCAACGCCAAAGCCACTGGAGGCTATATGATCATATCCGAATCTTAGCTTAACCCCTTTGGTCCGGTTTACTGATCGCATTCGAATCAGAAACCCCCAAATTTATGTTGTTTGAAATCTGCTATTTTGTCTTACTGGTTTTTATTGTCTGAAATCTAAACTATCAGTATGGTTTTTATTTAAGATGGCTTGACTATTTGACAATAAGCCTCCAAGGCATGATAGTCATCAGGTATATGGAAGCATTGACTTCTCAAAAAGATTGGGTCATCAACTTCATCATCCGGATCATGAAAACCGGCAGTCCAGAAACACAGGTATGACAATGTTGTTCACGAATAGTTTTTTCAGCCTTGTTTATCTTTTCCAACATGACAATTTTGTAAAGACATATACCGAGTGTTTTTGACCCATCCGGTGTTAAACCGCCAGGCCAGATCTTTCACTTTTTTGTAGGAGCAAAGTTAAAACATTGCAGATGTAGTCAAAGATGTGCTGGCAAAGAGTAGTATGCAACATTTTGTGTGTGATGGCATAAGCAACACATACAGTTTTCAAGCTAAATATATTACAAGGCTTTGAGAGCCCACAAGATGGTTATGACTCTCCCCTCGCCGGTTCACCTCCTTCTACTGATTGGAAGCTAGGATTGGACCAGTCAAAGCCGTTCAGAGCAATGAACTCCGCTTCATCATCAATTACGCCGGCCGGATCAACTTCCGGAGCAAAAGTGTGTTGACGAACCAGCGAGATAAGATATGTCACCTTATAAGAGGGAGTCGCCATCTTCTTATTCTCCATATCAAAACCCGACTGATATTTATCGATGTTGGTCTCCTCTCCAAGAATGGTATCTTGAGGTCGAACTCCCCTCACACAGGCAATGAAGTCATCTTGATCAAATAGAGTCCCGTCTTCCTTCACGGTTGGGTACCCCTTAGCCACATCCGCCGGGTCTAGATCTGGCACCCAAGCTTTGGAGTGGCTTAGGGCAGTCAGGGCTCCGGCTCTGGCACAGGATCGTTTGACCTCTTGAAACCTGGCGGGTAAGATTGATAAATTCTTCAAGACATCACTCAACCGATTGGGTCCTTGGTTGGCAGGGGAGATGGTGGCAAGTGCTCATTGAGCGCCAGCATACAGTTGCTCCACCAAGGTATAAACCGCCTTCAATTTGGTCACACTGTCTTGGCTCAGATTTTTTCTTCGTGGACCTGCGAGTGTTTTTTAAACAAAGGATCAGCAGGCGGCTTATATTCCGGGTCAATAGAAGGTATAAGTGATTAATACAGATGACTTACCAAAGATGGCGGAGACCATTTGAGACACCCGGTTCTTTAAGCCGGTGAGCTTTGTGGTAACCTCCCCAAGAGCCGCCTCAACTATTTCAGCACGTTGTATCAGCAACGTCTTTTCTCCAGCCCAGGATTTCTTCTTTGCAGTCAAGCTGGTCTTCAATTTTTCTGTCTCAAAAAGACTCAATTGGAGTTTAGAGTCAGCAGTCTTGATTTCTGCCTCTTTATCCGTCAGCCGGG
Source organism: Triticum urartu (assembly GCF_003073215.2). NCBI lineage: Eukaryota > Viridiplantae > Streptophyta > Magnoliopsida > Poales > Poaceae > Triticum > Triticum urartu. The sequence goes on from NC_053025.1 coordinate 44,536,481, forward strand.
TCTTTGCATCAGTTAATTGGGAGCCCAATTCAGATAGGGCGTTCTACAAAACATACACAGGTGTGTCAAGGCTTAAACTAAAAGTTATAAGGGTTCAAGTCTCAAGTACTATCCACCGCAATACCACTTGACACTTGGGGGCTAATGTCTGCCAAAGCAATTTTTTATGAATCTTATATGTTTCAAGTCCCAAGTGTTTTACAAAGTAACAACACTTGGCACTTGGGGGCTAATGCATGATATTCAGAAAGTTTCTCAAGATTAAGCCGGATTGCAATACTTATTGGGACCAGTAAAAGACAGTTATGAAGTGAAGTACCGGTTCATTTATGATAAATTGAGCCAGCCCTTGGGGACTATAGGTGAAGTTTACACTACTTTGTTGGACTTTCGAAAAGCTTAGAGAGAAAGTATCAACCTATATCATAAAGTCTACATATCATTCAGGTTCATCATCTGAAGACTTGGGGGCTGGCAGAGTATAATCGAAAACTTATATGATGGAAAATAGACCCGGGGGCCATAGGTTTCACTAGAGGCTTCTCCCAAGATAGCAAATAATATAGTGGGTGAACAAATTACTACCGAGCAATTAATAGAAAAGTGCAAAGTTATGACGATATCTAAGGCAATGATCATGAATATAGGCATCACGTCCGTGTTAAGTAGACCAAAACAATTTTGCATCTACTATTGTTACTCCACACATCGACCGACTCCTGCCTGCATCTAGAGTATTAAGTTCATGAAGAACAGAGTAACGCATTAAGTAAGATGAGATGATGTAGTGGAATTAACTCAAGCAATATGATGAAAACCCCATCTTTTTATCCTCGATGGCAACAATACAATACGTGCCTTGCTGCCCCTACTATCACTGGGAATGGACAACGCAAGATTGAACCCAAAGCTAAGCACTTCTCACATGCAAGAAAAATCAATCTAGTTGGCCAAACCAAACCGATAGTTCAAAGAGAATTACAAAGATATCAAATCATGCATATAAGAATTCAGATGAGATTCAAATAATATTCATATGTAAGCTGATCATAAATCGACAATTCATCAGATCTCGACAAATACACCACAAAAAAGTATTACATCAGATATATCTCCAAGAATGTCGAGGAGAACATGGTATTGAGAATCAAAGAGAGAGAAGAAGCCATCTAGCTACTAGCTATGGACACGTAGGTCTGAGGTAAACTACTCACGCTTCATCAGAAGGGCAATAGAGTTGATGTACAAGCCCTCCATGATCGAATCCCCCTCCGGCAGGGTGCCGAGAAAGGTCCCTATATGGGATCTCACGGGTATAGAAGGTTGCGATGGTGGAAAAGTGTTTTCGTGGATGCCTCTGGTGGTTTGGGGATATTTGGGAATATACAGGCGAAAGAATTAGGTCAGGAGGGTCACGGGGAGCCCACAAGGGTGGGGGCGCACACTCCATCCTTGTGGCCGCCTCGTGGCTCCTCCGACTTCATATCCAAGTCTCTTGGTTGTCTTCTGGTCCAAGAAAAATGATCGCGAAGGTTTCATTCCGTTGGGACTCCGTTTGGTATTCCTTTTCCGCGAAACTCAAAAACAAGAAAAAAACAGAAACTGGCACTGGGCTCTAGGTTAATAGGTTAGTCCCAGAAATAATATAAAATAGCATATTAATGCATATAAAACATCAAAAATAGATAATATAATAGCATGGAACAATCAAAAATTATAGATACGTTGGAGACGTATCAGCAGGCGAAGGACGACCAGGTCCCAATGGAGCATGCAGCCGAGGATGAGCCGGCGCCACCTGATACGTCTCCAGCGTATCTATAATTTTTTATTGTTCCATGCTATTACAGTATCAATCTTAGATGTTTTATATGCAATTACAAGCAATTGTATATCATATTTTGGGACTAACCTATTAACTTAGTGCCAAGTGTCAGTTGCTGTTTTTTTACTCTTTTTGGGTTTTTCAGAATATTAATACCAGATGGAAGTCCAAATGCCACGAAACGTTTTGTAGATTTTTTCTAGTCAAAAGAGACCCTAGAAGCTTCAGGAGAGGGCCAGAAGATGAATGAGTAGCCCACTAGGCACCAGGGCGCGCCCTAGTGGCTTGTGGGGCCCATGTTCACCCTTTTGACCTAATTCCGCCTCTATAAATTCTCTAAAATCGAGAAACCAACAAAGAGACACCCAAACACCCAAAATACTTTTTCTGCCGCCACAAGTTCCTATTCTCAAAAGATCCCATCTGGGGCCTTTTCTGGCACTCCGCCGGAGGGGAATCAACCACGGAGGGGTTTACATTAACCTTGCCGCCCCTCCGATGATGTGTGAGTAGTTTACTACAGATCTACGGGTCCATAGCTAATAGGTAGACGGCTTCTTCTTCTCTCTTTGATCTTCTATACAATGTTCTCCTCGATCTTCTTGGAGATCTATTCGATGGAATACTTTTTACGGTGTGTTTGTTGGGATCAGATGAATTGTGAGTTTATGATCAGATTATCTATGAATATTATTTGAGTCTTTTCTGAACTCTTTTATGCATGATTTTTATTGTTGGAAATATGCCCTAGAGGCAATAATAAAATGGTTATTATTGTATTTACTTGTTCATGATAATTGTCTATTGTTCATGCTATAATTGTATTAACCGGAAACCATAATACATGTGTGAATACATATACCACAACATGCCCCAAGTAAGTGAAAGTGCGTTATATCGACTAGAGGGGGGTGAATAGGCGATTTTTAGGAAATTCTTCACTAAGGAATTTGCCGGTGAGGAAATTCCTTAGCGAAGAACTACTAGCAGCGGAATAAGTACTCAAAAGTAAACATAACAGAATACAAGCATAGTCATCATGATGAAATGAAGACAGGCACAGAGTACAGGAAGCGTAATCACAGGATAACACAGGATGAAGACAAACAGACTAAAGAAATTGAACTGAGGAAATTGAGAAAGTCTTCAGTCAAAGTCTTCAAACACAGATATGAACAAACACACAACACAGTTATGAGGAAATGAAAGAGTTGAGGGAATAGAACCAGTAAGCTTGGTGAAGACAATGATTTGGTAGACCAGTTCCAACTGTTGTCTCAATTGTACGTCTGGTTAGAGCGGCTGAGTATTTAAACTCGAGGACACACAGTCCCGGACACCCAGTCCTGAACACACAGCTCAGGACACCTAGTCCTCACCGTATTCTCCTTGAACTAAGGTCACACAGACATCATCCAATCACTCGTGGTAAGTCTTCAGGCGACTTCCAAACCTTCACAAACTCGGTTACTCAGTGATCCACAATTCCTCTTGGATGCTCTAGACCATGATGCCTAAGCGTCTGGAAGAAGCACAGTCTTCAAAGGTAACAAGCGTCGGATCCACGCAGGATCAATCTCTTCAGTGATGCTCAATCACTTGGGGTTTGTAGGTGTTTGGGTTTTGGGTTTTTGGTTTTTCCTCACTTGATGAATTTCTCTCAAAGTCCTCAGAGGATGGGTTGCTCTCAATTGACAAGTGTCAGTTTCTCTCGGAGCAGCCAACCAACTAGTGGTTGTAGGGGGCAGCTATTTATAGCCTAGGGAGAAGCCCAACATGATAAGACATAAATGCCCTTCAATGATATGACCGTTAGGTGGATAGATATTTTGGGACAGCTGGCGCATAGCACAACAACGGTCGGAATTTTGAGTAGCAAAATCCCCAGGGCTATCATGTTCCTCACTGTGTAGGCGATCCGCACTGGCGAATTCCTAACTCCTCAGTCAGGACAAATTCCTCAGAGACCAGAAGAACTTTGTCTCTGTCACTGAAGAAATTGACTGAACTGTATGAGATTTCCAATGGCTTCACTCGAAGGGATTGGTAGGTGTAGGATTTTGAGTTGAGCATCACATGGAAATTTTTCCTTAGTATTTCCTCGACCCCCCTATAATAGTACGGTGTTTCCTATGACTCAAGAAAGAGAAAAACAAAACTATGAAAACGAAAGTCTTCAAGCTTCATATTCCTCGAATGAATACCAAGTCTTCACGGTCACACCAAGTTCTTCACTTTCAAAGTCTTCAGAAAGTCTTTAGTCGAAGAACTTCATTTTTAGGGGTCGACTTTCTCTGTAAATATCAAACTCCTCATAGACTTATAGACCTATGTACACTCATAAACATATTAGTCCCTTAATCTATAAGTCTTCAATACACCAAAATCACTAAGGGGCACTAGATGCACTTACAATCTCCCCCTTTTTGGTGATTGATGACAATATAGGTTAAGTTTTCAACGGGGATAAACATATGAAGTGTAACTACTAATATTGAGGAATTTGATTGCAAGATATAGAGGAACTCCCCCTGAAGATGTGCATAGTGAGGAATTTGCTTTTGAAGTAATGCACACTTGAAGAGTTGAATCATGGAGATCTCCCCCTATATCTTGTAATTCATACACGCATTTAACATATAATATGAAGAATTTGAATTGCCTGATGAAATATGGTGCCTGATGAAATTCAGCATGCGTGCAATAATATTAACGAGGAATAAGCATGCAGAATAGTGCATCAAGGTATCAGAGCATAGTGCATCAAAAGTATCAGAGCACCATCGGGTATCGGGTTTAAGATTACAACTCGATCCAATAAAGTTTCAGAAGAACGAGAGTTGTAACTTAGCAAAAAAAATGCCCATATAATAGACCCGTTTGAAGACTAACTCATATTTCTCCCCCTTTGTCATCGAATGACCAAAAGGATCGAAAATGAGGACTAACGCCCCTGAAGATAATCATGTTGATGAAGGAGCGCCGGCGTTGTTGGGGTCGTTTGTTGATGTAGGGCCTGCCGCAGTGTCTTCCAAATCTTCATGTTCATCAGTGTCACGTGATGAAGAATATGAGCTGGCCACCAGAGAAGGAACCTTGACCTTCTTGAATTTCTTTGGTGGAGGTGCAGACCAGTCAAAATCTTCATTGAGACCCATGTTCTTCAGATCTTCTTCACCATACAGATGTGACAGGATTGCCCAGGTGCGACCGAAGACTTGATGGAGGTAGTAGTGGTTTTTCTTCACTGCATTGTGTGTGGCAGTCATGTTGTGAAGAAGTGAACCAAACTGATGCTTAACCCATTTGTGATTTCGATCCACCTTCTGGTGAAGACTAAGCAGAAGTTCTCGGTCAGTCATCACGCGCGGAGCAGTGGCTTGAGGAGTGGACTTGGGTGCATTGGCAGAGTAATGTGTGGCAGAGTCATCATTGGTGGAATAAGACGCAGCTTTGCGAAACTGACCATCCAATAGATGAATGCCTTCATCTATTACAGCTGGTGCCTTGCCCTTTCCATCAACTGAGGAATATGTCTGCTTGAGGACTTCAATTGGGGGCAAGTAGCTGAGGTGATTCTGGAAATCAGCTTTGTAGTTGAGTGAAGACCTTGTCCTGAGGAATCTCATAATCCAAGGTGCATAAGGCTTCAGCTCAAACGAAGACAGTGCAACATTGGCCATAGTCCTCATGAAGAAATCATGATAATTGACAGGAATGCCATGAACGATGTTGAATTCCAGATTCTTCATGATGCCAACAATTTCCTCATCAGATGAGTCATGGCCTTTGATGGGACTGATTGTCCTCGTAAGAATATGATAGACAGTTCTGGGCACGTACATCAATTCCTTCACGAGGAATTTGGTTCTTGGTGCTTGACCTGGCTTCAAAGGTTTCATCAGCACCTGCATGTAATGATGTGTGAGCTCAGGTTCACTGTAGATGCAACGAGCTTCTTCAAGGGGAGGACTGAGTGGTAGAGCACGAAGCAATTCAGAGGCTGGTGCAGTGTAGTGAGTGTTTTCAGACATCCAGTCCAGCACCCATGAATTCACATCTTCAGCATCTCCGGTGATGTGCAGCGTTGCATAGAATTGAAGAATCAGTTCTTCATTCCAATCGCAGATGTCAGAGCAAAAGTTTAGCAGTCCAGCATTGTGAAGAACACCGAGGACTGGTGCGAAGCACGGCAGAGATTCCATATCCACGTGAGGAATATGCTCATAGTAGAAAATCTTCTCCTTGTTGAACAACACTGAGGAATAGAAATTGGCTTGACTAGCAGTCCAGAAACGCCTCTTCCTAATGCGAGCAGAGTCATATGGGTTGTAATCTTCGAATACGTGCTCACCGAAGAAATCATCAGCCTTGAACTTTTGCTTGCGTGAGAATGGATCCTTTGGCTTCGGCAGAGGAGTGTCAGTGAGTTGCATCACGACCTTAGGAATCTCAATCGCAGGTTCTTCAGGCTGAGGAATTTCAGGTTCCTCCTCAGTGGCAGTCTGCGTCGTTGGTTGTTCAGCGGCAGCAGTTTCTTCAGCGCTAGTGGCTGGAATTTCCTCATGGACAGATGCAGTGGGATGAGTTTCTTCAGAGCCCATGTGAACAGTTTGTGTGGGGGACTGAGGAATTTGCTGTAGAGGGGTGAACATTGGAGAGTTTGGATGCTGACTTTCCCAGAATTCATCACTGATTACGGGTGTGGAGCAGCCAATGTCCACATCTTCATCTTCCATTTCTTCAACGCCAGCCTCTTCAGCTGTGAACTGAGGCATAGGCGAGGAGATGATAGGTGTTGAAGGGATCGCATCCACTTCAATTTCTTCATCCAACGGTTCATACAAAGCAGCAGAAGGAGTTTCTTCATCAGATCCGCTAGGGATCACATATTCTTCATCAAAAGAAATAAGGTCCTTTGATGGCCTGGTTGAGATGGGAACAACATCAATCGGATTTGCAAATGAACTTGTCATAGGCTTCATTTTCTTCGGAGCTGAAGAATCTGAAGCAGCTGATGCTTTCCTTTTCTTCACTGCAGCATGCTCTGTAGCCTTAGTCTTCTTCACATCTGATGCAGATGGAGGGATTGGAGTTGAAGTTGGTGCAGGAGAAGCTGAGGAATCTGGTTGATTTTCTTCAGGCACAACTGATGCAGTTGCCCTGAGCTCTTCAGTTTCTTCAGGCACACCACTAGTGGGTGCCCTAGCAATTTCTTCAGCGGCTGGAATGCAGTCATCAGCCCTGGAACTCACATTATCTTTAGCAGTCTGATGGTCATCAGCGGTGCTGGCATTTTTTCAATAGGCTGAGCAGATGCTTCAGCCTGAGGAATTTCCTGTTGCATTGGGGCTGCAACATTGGATGTGAAGTTATCTGCAAGTTTCACAAAACGAACCTTGGCTCCAAGCCAATCAGCGCGATATGCGTCAAAGTTATCACTGAGTTTCTTAATCTCAGTTTGAATAGTGACAAGTTCTTCAGTTGTCATAGAGACAACGTTTTTCTTCAGATAGCGCTCTTTCTTGTACTGCGCTTTCTTGATCTACCGGGCCTTCTCAAATTTCCACTTTTCTTCTTGAATGAGGTGGGTCAGCATGTAACTCTGGCCAGGAGTCAGCTTGAAGTCAGGCATGGGAGTGTTGGGGTCCTTGTGCCAATCATTAATGTAGTCGAGGATCAACTTGGGATCCAAAAGCAGTGGCACATCTGATCCTTTGGCTCTAGCGGCCCTGACTTGCCTGTCTCTGATGATTTCTGCAAGTTCATCATCATCAGCTTCGTCTTCATCAGACGGCACATGGAAGGCGACTTGCTTCTTCTGAGGAATAGGGCGAGGACCTCGTCCAGCAGTGGCCTTAGTCTTCAGTAGAGAGGGTCCCGTTGAGGAAGTTGGTGCAGCTGAGGAACTAGCTGAGACACCTGAGGCAATGGAGATGTCTGCAGTCCTTTGGCACGAGGCGAGATGCACAGGTGCTGAGGATTTAGTCGGAACAGCTGAGGACTTTGGAGGAACAGGAGCAGCATGAGAAATTTGCCATGAGGGCTTTGAGGATTCTGGCCGTGAGGGCATTGCTGAGGAACTTGGCCTTGAGGACATTGTTGGTGAAGCACTTGGCTTGTGCGCAAGCTTCTTTGACATAGACTTCTTTGGCTTGACAGCAAAGGCCTCAGCAGAGGCAGCAGCAGCAGCAGAGTCTTCATTAAATTTCCTCACTGCTTCTCTGGCTTGCTTAGCCAGCTTGGCTTGGTGCTTGGCCCATTCATCAGGATAGTCCTCATCGCGCTTGAGGCTGGTGGGATCTGCTATTTGGCTAGGTGCCAATGGAGCTCTTGGGTATGGAGGATTGAGTGCAAATTTCTTCATGTACTTTGGAGTTACATACATGTACTCCCTCCATTCTCTTGCCCATCTCCTTTCTATCCTCTCTATGCGCACCTTGCGCTGATTTTTGTCCTCTTTTCCAAACTTGGCCTCATCAGGAGTGCATTAATCTTTGTATATGTCCTCAGGGATCTCAAAGGCCGTCATAACCTCAGGCTTCTTTCCTCCTTTCTATGGCCACCTACCGTCAGCCATTTTCTTCAGTTGAGGAATTTGAACAATCGAATTCTCTGAAGAAGTATGCAACTTTTCTTTGAGGAACGCTACAAATGAGTTAAGTTGATGAGAACCTAGTGATTCAGCAGCTGACATGAGTACCTGTGAACAGAGTATAGTTGCGAGGAATTTGGAGAGGTCATATGCGTTCTCAGAAGTTTTTTCAAAAAGAACAAGTTTGAGGAATTTGACCAGATGAGTCTTGAAGATTTTCACTAAGCGTTCTTTGTCTTAGGTTCCATAGTTGTATAGATCGAAGATCCACACAATTGAGGAATCTTGAAGAAAAATGATGCGTAGAGAAACGAATCAAGAACAGATGACTTGTGAGGTGTTTAGTGTGTGAAACTATGAAGAAAAACACCTTTGAAGATTTTGAAGATAGTCATTCGAATCAACGAGGGTAGTAAAAGTGAATTTTAATTACCCTGGATGAAGAACACGATGAACTGGAGTGAGGAGATGTGAAGTTCGTCTGTGTGCAGATCTTCCACGCCCTAACTTGGCAGAGGAAGATGGCTACAGCGGCGGCGGAGTGAAGATTTCCGCGGTCGGCGCGAGTACGTCGGCAACGATGTTGAGGCAATGAAGCTCTTCCTCACCGGCAGCGATGAAGTAGCGACAGCGCTAGGGTTTGAGGAGCTCGAGCTGGAGAGAGATCGAGCGGAGTAAAAGAACTGAGGAAGGGAAGGAGGGGTATTTATAGCCACGGCGAAAAACTACTCACCCGAAGAAATTGGACGAACGTGCCCCTGACCCTTCTCATTCGCATGACATGTGTCACCCACGTAGTGAGAGGTGGAGATCGTGTTAGATCGTGGGTGAGTGGATAAGTATATCGTGGGATGCGGAACGGTTTGAGCGGTAAAGCCGAAAATTTCGATAAGATCGGTTTTAAAGTTCCGTTTGCAATTTCTTCAGCTGACAAGGACACAGTGAAGATTTTGAATGAGTTTCAAATAGAACGCACATGAAGAATTTGTGAACAGATTGGGTTGAGTATAGCATAGAGGGGAAGGGTCCGATCACATTCACTTAGCAGAAAACCAACTTGAAGAAATAGCAATAAGTGAATGCTGTAGAGGACATAAACTCATATATATATATAGCCAATCAAGAGAAACGACAGAAACAGTGAAGACTATGCAAAGTTGAAGAATATAAACAATTTGAGGAATTTCAACTTTTGGTGGTGGCGTGACCCACCGTATAAGAATGATGATTTTAGACACCGCGTACAATTATCGTAGGGTTCTGAGAATCAAATTCTTCATTAATTTCTTCACACTAGGAGTGTTATTCTTCATTGATTGAAGAAAAACGTTTCTTCATGTGTTGCACATCTAAGTCATCAATTTTGCATAAGTGTTAGGATGAGTGTCCTTTTCAAAGAACATTCGAAGATTCTAGGATATTTAGCTCACACCGCAACTTGCTAAATCTCTTCTCATCCAAGGGCTTTGTGAAGATATCGGCTAGCTGTTCTTCAGTCTTCACATGCTCAATAGAAATGTCGCCCTTCAACACATGATCACAAAGAAAATGATGACGAATCTGAATGTGCTTTGTCTTCGAGTGCTGAACTAGGTTGTGAGCAATCTTGATGGCACTCTCATTGTCACATAAGAGAGGCACATTCTTCATGTTGACGTCGTAGTCCTTGAGAGTTTGCTTCATCCATAGCAATTGGGCACAGCAAGAACCAGCGGCAATGTACTCAGCTTCAGCAGTAGATAGTGATACGCAGTTCTGTTTCTTCGAGGACCAATAGACCAAAGATCGTCCGAGGAAATGACATGTACCAGATGTTGACTTGCGGTCCACACGATCACCATCATAGTCAGAGTCAGAATATCCAATGAGATCAAAAGCCGAGCCCTTGGGGTACCATAATCCAAGTGTTGGTGTGTGAGCTAGATACCGAAGAATATGCTTCACAGCCTTATGGTGTGATTCCTTCGGTGTAGCTTGAAATCGGGCATACATGCAAACACTAAGCATTATATCTGGCCTAGATGCACATAAGTACAATAAGGAACCTATCATGGAGTGGTATACCTTATGATCGAAGTCAATACCATTTTCATCAGTGCACAGATGGCCATTTATGGGCATAGGAATTTTGACGCCTTTGCAATCTTGCATGCCGAATTTCCTCAGTACATCCTTGAGGTATTTCTCCTGAGATGCCATTGCGTTGTTGACGAATTTGAAGACCTAAGAAGAATTTCAACTCTCCCATCCTAGACATTTGATATTCTTCACTCATCATATAGGCAAATTCATCACTATAACGTTGGTCAGTACATCCAAAGATAATATCATCAACATATACTTGGCACACAAACAATTCACCATCATAAGATTTAGTGAAAAGAGTAGGGTCGAGTGAACCGGGTTTGAAGCCTTTCTTCATGACGAGTTCCTTCAAGGTATCATACCAAGCCCGTGGGGCCTGCTTGAGGCCATAGAGGGCCTTGTTGAGTCTGAAGACTTTGTCAGGATTCTTTGGATCTTCAAAACCTGCGGGTTGAGCAACATATACTTCTTCCTCAAGCTTACCATTGAGGAATGCACTTTTCACATCCATTTGATATAAAGTGATATCATGATGGTTAGCATAAGCAAGTAATATGCGAATAGCCTCAAGTCTAGCAACAAGTACAAAAGTTTCATCGAAATCAATTCCTTCAACCTGTGTGTAGCCTTGAGCTACAAGCTGTGCCTTATTCCTCACCACAATACCATTTTCGTCTTGCTTGTTGCGGTAGATCCACTTTGTGCCGATGATATTGTGCTTGCGAGGATCTGGACGTTTGAACAGTTCCCAGACATTGTTGAGCTCGAACTGATGTAATTCTACTTGCATGGCCTGAATCCACTCAGGCTCCAGAAATGCTTCATCTACCTTACTGGGCTCTATAATAGAGACAAAAGCATAGTGCCCACAAAAGTTAGACAAATGTGAAGCTTTTGAGCGTGTGAGAGGACCTGGCGCTTTGATGTCATTGATGATCTTTTCAACTTGCACTTCTTTAGGAATGCGAGGATGAGCTGGTTGTCATTGAAGAGTTTGATCAGCGTTGTCTTCAGCACCATTTTCTTCAGCATTTTCTTCGGGTGTATTAGCTCGACGTTCTTCATGTTCTGAAATGAATTCTTCAGCATATTCTTCAGTAGGAATGACATCCTCAGTAGCCTTGAACTTGATAGTTTCCTCAGGTGCTGGTTCATGTATCACAGTAGGTAGGTGCTCTCTTTGCGAGCCATTAGTTTCATCGAACCGCACATCTACAGTTTCAACTACTTTGTGAAGAACGTTGTTGAAGACTCTGTAGGTGTGCAAGTCCTTTCCGTAACCAAGCATAAAACCTTCATGTGCTTTCGGTGCAAATTTTGAGTTGTGATGAGGATCTCTAATCCAACATTTAGCACCGAAGACTTTTAAATAACTTACATTGGGTTTCTTATCAGTGAGGAGTTCATAGGCAGTCTTTTTGAAGAATTTGTGAAGATATACTCTGTTGATGATGTGGCACGTAGTATCAATTGCCTTAGTCCAGAAACGATGAGGCGTTTTGTATTCATCAAGCATAGTGCGAGCCATCTCAGCAAGAGTCCTGTTCTTGCGCTCCACGATGCCATTCTGCTGAGGAGTGTAAGGAGCAGATAACTCATGAGTAATACCAAGTTCATCAAGATAGTCACTGAGACCAGAATTCTTGAATTCAGTGCCATTGTCACTTCTGATGTGCTTGATCTTCACACCAAAGTTGGTTGAAGCCCTCGAGGAAAATCGTTTGAAGACTTCCTGCACTTCATGTTTGTAAGTAACAAGGTGTACCCATGTGTAGCGAGAATAATCATCAACAATAACAAAGCCATATTGAGATGCTTCATTTGAAATAGCACAATAATGATTAGGACCAAAGAGATCCATGTGAAGCAATTCAAATGGGCGAGTGGTGGTCATGATAGTCTTTGCTGGATGCTTGGCCTTGGTCATCTTCCCAGCTTCACCAGCTCCGCATAGGTGATCCTTGAGGAATTTGACATTCTCGATGCCAATGACATGCTTTTTCTTCGCAAGCGTGTGCAAATTCCTCATGCCTGCATGACCAAGTCATCGATGCCAGAGCCAGCCTTCTGAAGCTTTTGCAAGTAAGCACACGGCTGGTTGTGGTCCTGTAGAGAAATCAACAATATACAGGTCTCCTCTCCTAAAGCCTTCGAAGACTTTGGAATTGTCAACTTCCATAACCACAACACAACGGTACTTGCCAAAGACAACAACCATATCAAGATCACAAAGCATTGAGACAGACATAAGGTTGTATCCTAAGGACTCAACAAGCATGACTTTGTCCATGTGTCGATCCTTTGTAATCGCAACCTTACCTAGACCCAATACCTGACTTTTTCCTTTGTCAGCAAAGATGATATGCTTCAGATGCGACGGAGATAATGGAACATCCATCAATAGATTCTTGTCACCAGTCATGTGGTTTGTACATCCACTATCGAGGACCCACTCAGTGGCTTTGGGTTGATCATCCTGCAGATGAATTAGTGCAGCTTACAAACTCATATACTTCATCAATGAAGAATATGACATCAATTCATCAGATCAATTTCATCAAGTAAAAGAACTAATAACGCAATATGAGGGCATGAGAAATGAAGGTTCATTTCTTCATGATTAGCATGCGTCCTATCAGGCATGCTCAGGTCTCCAGAAAATTCTTCAGACGATTACGTACGTCTGGAGACCTGACCCTGCAGAAGAGATTAGTTCTTTTTCTTCACCACCCACATCTGAAGGGGTGGCAAAGATTTCATCATTCTACGAGCTCCATATGAGAAGGATGGCATAGAAGCCAGTCCATTTCGTTTCACATAAGAGGGGTTAGAGTAAGCATAAGAGTATGCAGAGAAATTCTTCGAGGACTTATGGACATAATGATTTGAAGAATAATGCACATATCCATAATCCTTAGATCTTCCCTGCGAAACAGATGGGTTAGCACGTTGATGTTCATATGAGGACTTCGATCCATATGAGGAATTTGGTCCGTATGAGGACTTGAATCCATATGAAGAATTTGATCTGGGGTTCCTATTCTTCACAGGTGGCGTCATGATGACATTCACCTGAAGATTTTCAAGGCATCTTTTGGGAACCTAGATTTTCTTCATAGGGGAGTCGTTCCTGTAGTTAGTGCCAATATATCTAGCAAATACTTCACCATTCTGATTTTTGAACAGTTTATAGTTGGAGTCAATTGACTCATCATCAGAATGAGGAGATTCACATGCAAATCCAGATAAGTTAGATGGATCAACTGGAGGTCCCTTTGCAGCCACCCATGTAGTTTTGGGGTACTGCTCAGGCTTCCAATATGTACCATCAGCATTGAGTTTCCTCTCAAAGGCGATACCCTCTTTCCTAGGGTTCCTGTTGAGGATCTGCTTTTTAAGCACATCACAAAGAGCCTGATGCCCTTTGAGGCTTTTGTACATGCCTGTCATGTACAATTCCTCCAGCCCTGCATCGTCAGTGATACTAGTAACGTCCTCAGATGAGGAATTAGTGATAGCAGAGGCATGTGAAGAATTTGAAACATTAACAGCATTTGAACATTCAGGTGAAGAATTAGCAGATTCACGTTCAATGCACTTCAAGCATGGAGGAACAAATTCTTCCTGAGAAGCGCTGATTTGTTGAGCAAGTAATGAATCACGCTCCTTCTAAAGATCTTCATAACTCACTCTTAGCTTCTCAAGGTCTTGCTTTCTTTGAAGAAATTCATAAGAAAGCTTCTCATGATCGGATAAGAGAGTGTTATGATGACTTTGAGGATTGTCAAACCTAGTCTAAAATCTCTGAAGATTTTCAGTCAGGGCTTTAGTGCGATCCATTTCTTCACCCAACATATCATCACTTTTGTCTAGCATGTTTTGAACCTTTTCTAAAGACCTTTGTTGTTTTACAGTAATCTTAGCAAGTTTAGAATAGATGGGCTTAAGATTTTCATCAGATTCATTCTCACTTGATTCAGATGAGGTATATTTGAGTACGTTGGCACCCTTTGCCATGAAGTAGTAGGTGGGAGCATAGTCATCATCCCCTTCATCAGCTTTGTTGGTGAGGTTATTTTCTTCCATGTTGAAGATAGACTTGTTGACGAATGCAGTAGCGAGAGCTAGGCTCGCCACTCCGGATTCGGACTCCTCAGATGACTCCTCTTCCTCATTTTCTTCAGATTCAGCCTCAGAGTCCATTTCCTTGCCAATGAATGCCCTGGCCTTATTGGAGCTGCTCTTCTTGTGATATGAAGGCTTTGAGGATTTTGATGATGAGGATTTTGAGGATTTCTTCTTTTTCTTCGCATCATCAGAACTGTAATCCTTGTATTTCTTCTTCTTTGATTCCTTTTCCCATTGAGGACAGTCTTGAATGTAATGTCCAGGCTTCTTGCATTTGTGGAAGAGCCTCCTCTTGTAGTCACTTGATGAGGAATCATTTCTCCTTGAGGGTCTTCCAAGGCGACCACGCCTTGAGAACTTTTGGAACTTCTTCACGAGCAGAGCCAGATCATGGCTCAGTTCTTCAGGATCACCAAGGCTGCTACCAGAGTCTTCATCTTCGGACTCAGATACTGCCTTGGCCTTTAGTGCACATGATCTGCCATAGCTTGAACCATAGAGATCTCTCTTTTCAGCAAGTTGGAACTCATGAGTATTTAGCCTCTCGAGAATATCAATGGGATCAAGTGACTTGTAATCAGCACGTTCTTGTATCATCAATGCCGGAGTGTCAAATGAGGAATCAAGCGATTTCAGCAATTTCTTCACCACCTCATGGTCGGTGATGTCAGTGGCACCAAGTGCTTGAAGCTCATTTGAGATGTCAGTGAGGCGATCAAAGGTTTGTTGAACATTTTCATTGTCGAGTCTTTTGAAGCAGTTGAAGAGATTGCGAAGAACATCAACTCGAGAGTCACGCTGAGTTGAGACTCCTTCATTCACTTTGGACAACCTGTCCCAGATAAGCTTAGCTGTCTCCAAAGCGCTCACTCTGCCATACTGTCCTTTGCTTAGATGGCCACATATGATATTATTCGCTTGAGAGTCGAGTTGCTTGAATCTCTTCACATCAGCAGCATTCAGAGAAGGTGTGACTGAGGGAACACCATTTTCCACAACATACCAGAGATCGTTATCAATTGCTTCAAGATGCATTCGCATCTTATTCTTCGAGTAGGGGTAGTCCGTCCGATCGAAGGTAGGACACCCAGCAGAGACCTTGGTCATACCTGCAGTCGACATAACTAAAACTCCAGGCGGTTAAACCAAAATCACACAGAACAAGGGAGTACCTTGCTCTGATACCAATTGAAAGTGCGTTATATCGACTAGAGGGGGGGTGAATAGGCGATTTTTATGAAATTCTTCACTGAGGAATTTGCCGATGAGGAAATTCCTTAGCGAAGAACAACTAGCAGCGGAATAAGTACTGAAAAGTAAACATAACAGAATACAAGCATAGTCATCATGATGAAATGAAGACAGGCACAGAGTACAAGAAGCGCAATCACATGATAACACAAGATGAAGACAAACAGACTGAAGAAATTGAACTGAGGAAATTGAGAAAGTCTTCAGTCAAAGTCTTCAAACACAGATATGAACAAACACACAACACAGTTATGAGGAAATGAAAGAGTTGAGGGAATAGAACCAGTAAGCTTGGTGAAGACAATGATTTGGTAGACCAGTTCCAACTGTTGTCTCAGTTGTACGTCTGGTTGGAGCGGCTGAGTATTTAAACTTGAGGACACACAGTCTCGGACACCCAGTCCTGAACACGCAGCTCAGGAAACCCAGTCCTCACCGTATTCTCCTTCAACTAAGGTCACACAGACCTCGTCCAATCACTCGTGGTAAGTCTTCAGGCGACTTCCAAACCTTCACAAACTCGGTCACTCGGCGATCCACAATTCCTCTTGGATGCTCTAGACCCTGACACCTAACCATCTGGAAGAAGCACAGTCTTCAAAGGTAACAAGCGTCGGATCCACGCAGGATCAATCTCTTCAGTGATGCTCAATCACTTGGGGTTTGTAGGTGTTTGGGTTTTGGGTTTTTGGTTTTTCCTCACTTGATGATTTTCGCTCAAAGTCCTCAGAGGATGGGTTGCTCTCAAATGACAAGTGTCAGTTTCTCTCGGAGCAACCAACCAACTAGTGGTTGTAGGGGGCGGCTATTTATAGCCTAGGGAGCAGCCTGACATGATAAGACATAAATGCCCTTCAATGATATGACTGTTAGGTGGATAGATATTTTGGGACAGCTGGCGCATAGCACAGCAACGGTCGGAATTTTGAGTAGCAAAATCCTCAGGGCTATCATGTTCCTCACTGTGTAGGCAATCCGCACTGGCGAATTCCTAACTCCTCAGCCAGGACAAATTCCTCAGAGACCAGAAGAACTTCGTCTCTGTCACTGAAGAAATTGACTGAACTGTATGAGATTTACAATGGCTTCACTCGAAGGGATTGGTAGGTGTAGGATTTTGAGTTGAGCATCACATGGAAATTTTTCCTTAGTATTTCCTCGACCCCCTTTAACAGTATGGTGTTTCCTATGACTCAAGAAAGAGAAAAACAAAACTATGAAAATGGAAGTCTACAAGCTTCATATTCCTCGAATGAATACCAAGTCTTCACGGTCACACCAAGTTCTTCAATTTCAAAGTCTTCAGAAAGTCTTTAGTCGAAGAACTTCATTTTTAGGGGTCAACTTTCTCTGTAAATATCAAACTCCTCATAGACTTATAGACCTGTGTACACTCATAAACATATTAGTCCCTTAACCTATAAGTCTTCAATACACCAAAATCACTAAGGGGCACTAGATGCACTTACAGTAAGCCTCTAGTTGACTAGCTCATTGATCAATAGATGGTCATGGTTTCCAGACCATGGACATTTGATGTCATTGATAACGGGATCACATCATTAGGAGAATGATGTGATGGACAAGACCCAATCCTAAGCCTAGCACAAGATCGTATAGTTCGTCTGCTAAAGCTTTTCTAATGTCAAGTATCATTTCCTTAGACCATGAGATTGTGCAACTCCCGGATACCATAGGAATGCTTTGGGTGTACCAATCGCCACAACGTAACTGGGTGGCTATAAAGGTGCACTATGGGTATCTCCGAAAGTGTCTGTTGGGTTGGCACGAATTGAGACTGGGATTTGTCACTCCGTGTAAACAGAGAGGCATCTCTGGGCCCACTCGGTAGGACATCATCATAATGTGCACAATGTGACCAAGGAGTTGATCACGGGATGATGTGTTACGGAACGAGTAAAGAGACTTGCCGGTAACGAGATTGAACGAGGTATCGGGATACCGACGATCGAATCTCGGGCAAGTATCGTACCGATAGACAAAGGGAATTGTATATGGGATTGATTAAATCCTCGACATCATGGTTCATCCGATGAGATCACCGTGGAACATGTGGGAGGCAACATGGGTATCCAGATCCCATTGCTGGTTATTGACCGGAGAGTCGTCTCGGTCATGTCTGCGTGTCTCCTGAACCCGTAGGGTCTACACACTTAAGGTTCGGTGACGCTAGGGTTGTAGAGATATTAGTATGCGGTAACCCGAAAGTTGTTCGGAGTCCGGGATGAGATCCCAGACGTCACGAGGATTTCCGGAATGGTCCAGTGGTGAATATTTATATATAGGAAGTCCAGTTTCGGCCAACGGGAAAGTTTTGGGGGTAATCGGTATTGTACCGGGACCACCGGAAGGGTCCCGGGGGTCCACCGGGTGGGGCCACCTATCCCGGAGGGCCCCATGGGCTGGAATGGGAGGGGAACCTGCCCCTGGCGGGCTGGTGCGTCCCCCATGGGCCTCCCCTGCGCCTAGGGTTGGAAACCCTAGGGGTGGGGGGCGCCCGACCTGACTTGGGGGGCAAGTCCCCCCTTGGCTGCCACCCCCCTTGGAGATTGGATCTCCTTGGGCCGGCGCCCCCCTATGGGTCCTATATATAGTGGGGGGCAGGGAGGGCAGCCGCACCCAAGTCCCTGGCGCCTCCCTCTCCCTCCGTGACACCTCTCCCTCTCGTTGGTGCTTGGCGAAGCCCTGCCGAGATCCCGCTGCTTCCACCGCCACGCCGTCATGCTGCTGGATCTCCATCAACCTCTCCTCTACCCTTTTTGGATCAAGAAGGAGGAGACGTCTCTCTGTTCCGTACGTGTGTTGAACGCGGAGGTGCCGTCCGTTCGGCGCTAGGATCATCGGTGATTTGCATCACGATGAGTACGACTCCATCAACCCCGTTCTCTTGAACGCTTCCGCTTAGCGATCTTCAAGGGTATGAAGATGCACTCCCTCTCTCTCATTGCTAGTATCTCCTAGATTGATCTTGGTGACACGTAGGAATTTTTTTAATTATTGCTACGTTCCCCAACAGTGGTATCAGATCCAGGTCTATGCGTAGATTCTATGCACGAGTAGAACACAAAGCAGTTGTGGGCGATGATTTGTTCAATTTGCTTGCCGTTACTAGTCTTATCTTGATTCGGCGGCATTGTCGGATGAAGCGTCCCGGACCGACCTTACACGTATGCTTACGTGAGACTGGTTCCACCGACTGACATGCGCTTGATGCATAAGGTGGCTGGCAGGTGTCTGTCTCTCCCACTTTAGTCGGATCGGATTCGACGGAAAGGGTCCTTATGAAGGGTAAATAGCAATTGGCATATCACCTTTGTGGTTTTGCGTAGGTAAGAAACGTTCTTGCCAGAAACCCATAGCAGCCACGTAAAACATGCAACAACAATTAGAGGACGTCTAACTTGTTTTTGCAGGGTATGCTATGTGATGTAATATGGCCAAAAGGATGTGATGAATGATATATGTGATGTATGAGATTGATCATGTTCTTGTAATAGGAATCACGACTTGCATGTCGATGAGTATGACAACCGGCAGGAGACATAGGAGTTGTCTTAATTTATTTATGACCTGTGTGTCAATGAAAAGGCCATGTAATTACTTTACTTTATTGCTAATAGTTAGCCATAGTAGTAGAAGTAATAGTTGGCGAGGCAACTTCATGAAGACACGATGATGGAAATCATGGTGTCATGCCGGTGATTAAGGTGATCATGCCGCGCCTCGAAGATGGAGATCAAAAGGCGCAAGATGATATTGGCCATATCATGTCACTTTATGATTTGCATGTGATGTTTGTCATGTTTACATCTTATTTGCTTAGAACGACGGTAGCATATCGCTGAAATTTCAAGAAAAGTGTTCCCCCTAATTGTGCACCCTTGCGAAGGTTCGTTGTTTCGAAGCACCATGTGATGATCAGGTGTGATAGATTCTAACATTCGCATACAACGGGTGTAAGCCAGATTTACACATGTGAAACACTTAGGTTGACTTGACGAGCCTAGCATGTACAGACATGGCCTCAGAACACGGAAGACCGAAAGGTCGAACATGAGTCGTATAGTGGATACGATCAACAAGAAGATGTTCACCGATGATGACTAGTCCGTCTCACGTGATGATCGGACACGGCCTAGTTGACTCGGATCATGTATCACTTAGATGCCTAGAGGGATGTCTATCTAAGTGGGAGTTCATTGAATAAGTTGATTAGATGAACTTAATTATCATGAACATAGTCAAAAGGTCTTTGCAAATTATGTCGTAGCTCATGCTTTGGTTCTACTGTTTAAGATATGTTCCTAGAGAAAATTTAGTAGAGAGTTGATAGTAGCAATTATGCGGACTGGGTCCGTGAACTGAGGATTGTCCTCGTTGCTGCACATAAGGGCTATGTCCTTAATGCACCGCTCAGTGCGTTGAACCTCGAGCGTCGTCTGTAGATGTTGGGAAACATCTGACATACACGTTTTGATGACTACGTGATAGTTCACTGCGTAATACTAACGGTTCAGAATTGTGGCACCAAAGACGTTTTTGAAACGTCGCAGAACATATGAGATGTTCCAAAGACTGAAATTGAGATTTCAGACTAGTGCCCACGTCAAGAGGTATGAGACCTCTGACAAGTTTCTTAAGCCTGCAAACTAAGGGAGAAAAGCTCAATCGTTGAGCATGTGCTCAGATTGTCTGAATACTACAATCGCTTGAATCAAGTGGGAGTTAATCTTCGAGATGAAATAGTGATGATTCTCCATAGTCACTTCCACCAAGCTATTGGAGCTTCGTGATGAACTATAACATATCAGGGATAGACATGATGATCCTTGAGCAACTCGCGATGTTTGACACCGCGAAAGTAGAAATCAAGTAGGAGCATCAATTGTTGATGGTTAAACCACTAGTTTTAAGAAGGGCAAGGGAAAGAATGGATACTTCATGAGACGGCAGATCAGTTGCTGCTCAAGTGAAGAAACCCAAGGTTGAACCAAACCCAAGACTAAGTGCTTCTGTAATGAGGGAACAGTCACTGAAGCAGAACTACCCTAGATACTTGGTAGATGAGAAGGCTGGCAAGGTCGACAGAAGTATTTTGGATGTATGTCATATTATTGTGTACTTTACTAGTACTCCTAGTAGCACCAGGGTAATAAATATCGGTTCGGTTGCTAAGCGTTAGTAACTCGAAATAAAAGGCTGCGGAGACTAGCTAAAGGTGAGATGACGATATGTGTTGGAAGTGTTGCCAAGGTTGATGTGATCAAACATTGCACGCTCCCTCTACCATCGGGATTGGTGTTAAACCGAATAATTGTTATTTGGTGTTTGCGTTGATCATAGACATGATTGGATTATGTTTATGGCCACACGGTTATTCATTTAAGGAGAATAATGGTTACTCTGTTTATTTGAATAATACCTTCAATGGTCTTGCACCTAAAATGAATGGTTTATTGAATCTCGATCGTAGTGATACACATGTTCATGCCAAAAGATATAAGATAGTAATGATAGTACCACGTACTTGTGGCACTGCCATTTGAGTCATGTTGGTGTAAAACGCATGAAAAAGCTCCACGTTGATGGATCTTTGGACTCACTTGTTTTTGAAAGATTGAGACATGTGAACCATGTCTATTGGTAGATATGCATGAAGAAACTCCATACAGATGGATCGTTTGGACTTACTTCATTTTGAATCACTCGAGACATGCAAATCATACCACATGGGCAAGATGACTGAAAGACCTCGTTTTCAGTAAGATGGAACAAGAAAGCAACTTATTGGAAGTAATACATTTTGATGTGTGCAGTCCAATGAGTGCTGAGGCACGCAGTGGATATCGTTATGTTCTTACTTCACAGATGATTTGAGTAGATGCTGAGTATATTTGCTTGATGAAACACAAGTCTTAATTATTGAAAGGTTCAAGTAATTTCAGAGTGAAGTTGAAGATCGTCGTGACAAGATGATAAAATGTCTATGCTATGATCATAGAGATGAATATCTGAGTTACAAGTTTGGCACACAATTAAGACATTGTGGAAATTGTTTCACAACTAATACAGCCTGGAACACCATAGTGTGATGGTGTGTCCGAACATCATAACTGCACCTGATTGGATATGGTGCATACCATGATGTCTCTTATCGAATTACCACTATCGTTTATGGGTTTGGCATTAGAGACAACCGCACTCACTTTAAATAGGGCACCACACAATTCCGTTGAGACGACACTGTATGAACTATGGTTTAGAGAAACCTAAGCTGTCGTTTCTTAAAATTTTGGGGCTGCGATGCTTATGTGAAAAAGTTTCAGGCTGATAAGCTCGAACCCAAAGCGGATAAATGCATCTTCATAGAATACCCAAAAATAGTTGGGTATAACTCCCATTTCAGATCTGGAAGCAAAAGTGATTGTTTCTAGAAACGGGTCCTTTCTCGAGGAAAAGTTTCTCTCGAAAGAATTGAGTGGGAGGATGGTGGAGACTTGATGAGGTTATTGAACCGTCACTTCAACTATAGTGTAGCGGGGCACAGGAAGTTGTTCCTGTGGCACCTACACCAATTGAAGTGGAAGCTTATGATAATGATCATGAAACTTCGGATCAAGTCACTACCAAACCTCATAGGTCGACAAGGATGCATGCTACTTCAGAGTGGTACGTAATCCTGTCTTGGAAGTCATGTTGCTAGACAACGATGAACCTACGAGCTGTGGAGAAGCGATGGTGGGCCCGGATTCCGACGAATGGCTCGAGGCCATAAAATCCGAGAGAGAATCCATTTATAAAAACAAAGTATAGACTTTGGAAGAACTACTTGATGGTCGTAAGGCTGTTGGGTGCAGATGGATTTTCAAAGGAAGACAGACAATGATGGTAAGTGTCACCATTAAGAAAGCTCAACTTGTCGTTAAGATGTTTTCTGACAAGTTCAAATGAGTTGACTACGATGAGACTTTCTCACTCGTAGCGATGCTAAGAGTCTGTTGGAATTATGTTAGCAGTTACTGCATTATTTATGAAATCTTGCAGATAGGATGTCAAAACATTGTTTCATCGACGTTTTTCTTGAGGAAAGGTTGAATGTGATACAACCAGAAGGTTTTGTCAATCCTGAAAGATGCTAACAAGTATTCAAAGCTCCAGCAATCCTTCTAAGGACTGGAGTAAGCATCTCGGAATTGGAATGTACGCTTTGATGAGATGATCAAAAAATTTGGGTTTATACAAAGTTTATGAGAAACTTGTATTTCCAAAGAAGTGAGTGGGAGCACTATAGAATTTTTGATGAGTATATGTTGTTAACATATTGTTGAACAGAAATGATGTAGAATTTCTAGAAAGCATGCAGGGTTATTTGAAAAGTGTTTTTCAATGGAAAATCTGGATTAAGCTACTTGAACATTGAGCATCAAGATCTATAAGGATAGATCAAAAACGCTTAATAGTACTTTCGAATGAATACATACCGTGACAAGATTTTGAAGGAGTTCAAAATACATCAGCAAAGAAGGAGTTCTTAGCTGTGTTACAAGGTGTGAATATTGAGTAAGACTCAAGACCTGACCACAGCAGAAGAGAGAAAAAGGACGAAGGTCGTCCCCTATGCTTTAGACGTAGGCTCTACAGTATGCTATGATGTGTACCGCACCTGAAATGTGCCTTGCCATGAGTCAGTCAAGGGGTACAAGAGTGATCCAGGAATGGATCACACGACAGCGATCGAACTTATCCTTAGTAACTAGTGGACTAAGGAATTTTCTCGGTTATGGAGGTGGTAAAAGAGTTCGTCGTAAAGGGTTACGTCGATGCAAACTTTCACACTAATCCGGATGACTCTGAGTAGTAAATCGGATTCGTATAGTAGAACAGTTATTTGGAATAGCTCCAAGTAGCGCGTGGTAGCTGCATCTACAAGATGACATAGAGATTTGTAAAGCACACATGGATCTGAAAGGTTCAGACTCATTAACTAATAAACCTCTCTCACAAGCAAGATATGAACAAACCCCATGGGTGTTGGATTCATTGCAATCACATAGTGATGTGAACTAGATTATTGACTCTAGTGCAAGTGGGAGACTGTTGGAAATATGCCCTAGAGGCAATAATAAAATGGCTATTATTGTATTTCCTTGTTCATGATAATTGTCTATTGTTCATGCTATAATTGTATTAACCAGAAACTGTAATACATGTGTGGATACATAGACCACAACATGCCCCTAGTAAGCCTCTAGTTCACTAGCTCGTTGATCAATAGATGGTCATGGTTTCCTGACCATGGATATTGGATGTCATTGATAACGGGATCACATCATTAGGAGAATGATGTGATGGACAAGACCCAATCCTAAGCCTAGCACAATATCGTATAGTTCGTCTGCTAAAGCTTTTCTAATGTCAAGTATCATTTCCTTAGACCATGAGATTGTGCAACTCCCGGATACCGTAGGAATGCTTTGGGTGTACCAAATGCCACAACGTAACTGGGTGGCTATAAAGGTGCACTACGGGTATCTCCGAAAGTGTCTGTTGGGTTGGCACGAATCGAGACTGGGATTTGTCACTCCGTGTAAACGGAGAGCTATCTCTGGGCCCACTCGGTAGGACATCATCATAATGTGCACAATGTGACCAAGGAGTTGATCACGGGATGATGTGTTACGGAACAAGTAAAGAGACTTGCCGGTAACGAGATTGAACGAGGTATCGGGATACCGACGATCGAATTTCGAGCAAGTATCGTACCGATAGACAAAGGGAATTGTATACGGGATTGATTGAATCCTCGACATCGTGGTTCATCCGATGAGATCATCGTGGAACATGTGGGAGCCAACATGGGTATCCAGATCCCGCTGTTGGTTATTGACCAGAGTGTCGTCTCGGTCATGTCTGCGTGCCTCCCGAACCCGTAGGGTCTACACACATAAGGTTCGGTGACGCTAGGGTTGTAGAGATATTAGTATGCGGTAACCCGAAAGTTGTTCGGAATCCTGGATGAGATCCCAGACATCACGAGGAGTTTCGGAATGGTCCGGAGGTGAAGATTTATATATAGGAAGTCCAGTTTCGGCCATCGGGAAAGTTTCAGGGGTAATCAGTATTGTACGGGACCACCGGAAGGGTCCCGAGGGTCCACGGGGTGAGGCCACCTATCCCGGAGGGCCCCATGGGCTGAAGTGGGAGGGGAACCAGCCCCTGGTGGGCTGGTGCGCCCCCCATGGGCCTCCCCTGCGCCTAGGGTTGGAAACCCTAGGGGTGGGGGCGCCCGACCTGACTTGGGGGGCAAGTCCCCCCTTGGCCACTGCCCCCCTTGGAGATTGGATCTCCTAGGGTCGGCGCCCCCCTAGGGGTCCTATATATAGTGGAGAGGGAGGGAGGGCAGCCGCACCCAAGTCCCTGGTGCCTCCCCCTCCCTCCGTGACACCTCTCCCTCTCATTGGTGCTTGGCGAAGCCCTGCCGAGATCCCGCTGCTTCCACCGCCACGCCGTCGTGCTGCTGGATCTCCATCAACCTCTCCTCTCCCCTTGCTGGATCAAGAAGGAGGAGACGTCTCTCCGTCCCGTACATGTGTTGAACGCGGAGGTGCCATCCGTTCGGCACTAGGATGATCGGTGATTTGGATCACGACGAGTACGACTCCATCAACCCCGTTCTCTTGAACGCTTCCGCTTAGCGATCTTCAAGGGTACGAAGATGCACTCCCTCTCTTTCGTTGCTAGTATCTCCTAGATTGATCTTGGTGACACGTACGAAAATTTTGAATTATTGCTACGTTCCCCAACAGTTATAGCTTTGTATTTCTCTCAGATCTATTTATTTGGTTTGACCAACTAGATTGATTTTTCTTGCAATGGGATAGGTGCTTTGTGATGGGTTCGATCTTGCGGTGCTCAATCCTAGTTACAGAAATGAACATGACACATATTTGTATCATTGACATTAAGGATAAAAAGATGGGGTTTATTCATATTAATTGAGTTTACTTTGTCTACATTATGTCATCTTGCTTAAGGCGTTGCTCCGTTCTTTATGAACTTAATACTCTAGATGCATGCTGGATAGCGGTCGATGGGTGGAGTAATAGTAGTAGATGCACGTAGGAGTCAGTCTACTTGTGTTAGGTCATTTCTCATCTTTGTGTTTTGGATGATGATGACAACTCTCTGTTGGTCTAATTATGTGATATGTGCTTCAGGTTCTTGGTGTTTAGGTATGGATCAATTAATCATTCTCTCTAGAAGGAAAAGATCGAGGACGGTGTTTTTCTACGTGTTTATCCTATTGGTCATAGGAAACCCATACTATTAAGAGGGAATCCACATCGGAAGGCTTTGGGTGCATCTTTTCACGTACACACTTCTCTCACCCACCCTCACCTTCCAATTATTCTTTGAGAGAGAGTTCTCCATTTCAACTATTGTTGTGAACTCTCAGCGGTTGTACTGCTCGCTCGAGAAGTTGTACCGCTGACCTGTGGTACCAGTGAGGGAGTCCTGGACTAAGGGGTCCTCGGGCATCCGGCCTGTTATCCATGGGCCGGACTGATGGGTTGTGAAGACATGAAGGCCGAAGACTGCACCATGTCCGGATTGGACTCTACTTGGCATGGAAGGCAAGCTTGGCCACCGAAGATTCCTTCTTATGTAACCGACTCCATGTAAACCCTAGATCCCCTTGGTGTCTATATAAACCGAAGGGGATTGTCCGAAGAGGACATCACACATATACTCATTACCATATTCACATAGGCTAGACTTCTAGGGTTTAGCCATTACGATCTCGTGGTAGATCAACTCTTCTAATACTCATATTAATCAAGATCAATCAAGCAGGAAGTAGGGTATTACCTCCATAGAGAGGGCCCGAACCTGGGTAAACATCGTGTCCCCCGTCTCCTGTTAGCATCGATCCTAGACGCACAGTTCGGGACCCCCTACCCGAGATCCACCGGTTTTGACACCGACATTGGTGCTTTCATTGAGAGTTCCACTATGTCGTCAACAAAAGGTTCGATGCCCCCTTCAATCGTTAATAATGATGCTGTCCAGGGAGGAACCTTCCTCCCCGGACAGATCTTCGTATTCGGCGGCTTCGTACCACGGGGCAACTTGCTTGGCCATCTGGAGCAGATCGACAGCTATGCCCCTGGCCATCAGGTCGGATTCGGAAGCTTCAACTACGTCGCGGATATCCGTGGAGACTTGATCTTTGAGGGATTTGAACCCGCGGCGATCGCCCCCCCTCATCCCGATGAACGTAACTTAAATCTGTCATCGGATCACATCGAGGAGATGGTTCCTGCGGCTGCAACGACCTTAGAGCCGAAGCAGATCGAGCCATCTGAGGCCTCAGAGTCCGCGGCATTGGAGCCGCACATGGACTCGACGCCCTGCAATATTCTCTTTAATGGAACTTCGGACTCGTGTCCGGCTATAAGTTCCGGACTGTGTACGCCCGCGGACACCGAGCTAGATCGGTTATCGATCTTCGAGTTCAGCGCCGCTGACGTTTTCCAGCACTCGCCTTTGGGTGACGCGCTAAAATCTTTAAAGAATTTGTCCTTGGAGAAGGACTCATAGCCGAACTATGTCTGGTTCGAGCTAGAGACGGATGATGAGGAATTTTACTTCCCACCCGCCACCCACTTCATAGCCACCGTCGATGACTTAACCGACGTGCTTGACTATGTCTCCTCTCTTTCCAGGAGGTGAGCCGCATCGGGATTCCGGATCGGAATTCGGGGTCCGCCGCCCAGTCAGCATCGCGCGGCTCGGTGATGTAGAACCACCCCGATTTCCACCCCTTCGCCGTCTCTGCAAATGAGCCTTCAGGCCAGGTGACGTTGGGAATCTTGCCCACCATAGCGCCTCCGCACTCTGCTTGTTGGCCGCGCACTGCTTTCAGCCTCACATTGAAGGTCTTCAGCCGGATGCCGAAGTGAGGCGGGATGCGGAGAAAGGCCTCATAAGCGAGGATAAATGCCGAAATATTGAGGATAAAGTTGGGTCTAGGTCATGAAAATCCAGCCCGTGGTAGAACATCAACCCACGGACGAATGGATGAAGAGGGAACCCCAGCCCGCGGACGAAATGTGTGAGAAACACAACCCTCTCGTGGAGCTCGGGAGTAGGGACGATCTGTCCCTTGGCCGGGAGTCGATGAGCGATCTCCTTGGCCAGATATCCGGCCTCCCGGAGCTCCTTGATATCCTTCTTCTTGAAGGACGAGGCCATCCACTTACCCCCAGCTCCGGATCCGGACATCTTTGGAGTGCTTTCTCGAATAAGGGAAAAGCTAAGGCGTGGGCGTTGGAGCTCAGGGACGGAAGGGCTGAGGAGGAACCAAGGTGCGGGTAAAGAAAGGGGATCCTAACCCCCTTATAAAGGCCGTGAAAGTCAAGCGCCTCCCCACTCGCCTTAAACTCGCCTATTCCCAAGGGCTGTGCAAACGGCACGGTTGGGCCAGCCATGCCCGCATTGATGAGAATCCCGCAATAAGGGGACACGATCTCTGCTTCGACAAGACGTGCCAGTAGCAACCGCATCTCGGAACATGGAATGGCAAAAGAAAAGCAGTTCGAAATTATGACCAGGCGGACGTGATGTCATGCTATAAAAAGCTGTCAGCGAATAGAACTCGTGTAATATATATTCTCTCTGTGGTTGTGTATGATGTGGATTATAGGTCCGGATGCAATCATCGCATCCGAAGACTATCTTGGAGTTCGGAAGGAGGGGAACCAGCCTTGCAATGCCGAAGAAAATCTGCGCGTCGGACTCCTCGTCATTGAAGCCAGGTTCAGGCGCTACTAAGGGAGTCCTGGACTAAGGGGTCCTCAGGCGTCCGGGCTGTTATCCATGGGCCGGACTGATGGGCTACGAAGACATGAAGGCCGAAGACTGCACCGTGTCCGGATTGGAGTCTACTTGGCGTGGAACGCAAGCTTGGCGACCGAAGATTCCTTATTATGTAACCGACTCCATGTAAACCCTAGATCCCGTCGGTGTCTATTTAAATCGAAGGGGATAGTCCGGAGAGGACATCACACATATACTCATTACCGTATTCACATAGGCTAGACTTCTAGGGTTTAGCCATTACGATCTCGTGGTAGATCAACTCTTGTAATACTCATATTAATCAAGACAATCAACCAGGAAGTAGGGTATTACCTCCATAGAGAGGGCCCGAACCTGGGTAAACATCGTGTCCCCCGTCTCCTGTTACCATCGATCTTGGACGCACAGTTCGGGACCCCCTACCCGAGATCCGCCGGTTTTGACACTGACAACCGGCCTAACCACCGCCCCAGGGGTGATACCCAGGGGTTGGACTGCCCAGTGTCGCCAGAGCGGTTGTACCACTACCCCAGGGCGGTGGTACCGCCACCATGCTCAAAAGCACTGGGTGTTGCGTCCTTGGCGGTTGTACCGGCCAGGTACCGCCCAACAACGAGACTAGCCTCTGTATTGGGCAGTACTTGGGCGGTAGTAGCCAACCTACCGCTTAGGACTTAGCTGCTGCTATTACCAGGGGCAGGCGGTAGTTCCGGCCCACTATCGCTCAACCACCGCTCACTAGGGTGTCTCCCTTCTATTTTGTAGTGGTTGTTGGGCGATAGACGAGCAGCTGTTCCAGTTGATCTTGTTAACCGGCACAACTGCTCGGGTGTCCAGTTGTACCGCCTGTTAGGGTTTCTGTAGTATACCCGTGAGTCCCGGTTGTACCGGGCCGAGGAGTGGTTGTACCGCTGCAGTGCTGTTTTTGCAGTAACGGTTGGAATTTAGGGTTTCCTATATAAAGGAGGTTCTTCCACCTACCTCCTTCACCTCTTTCCTCTCTCTCTCCACCATTAATGCGCTTCAAGCTTTCTTGCCCGATCTCGCTCTCTAGCCACTCAAAATTGTTGATTTGCTAGGGATTGAGGGAGGAGACCTAGATCTACACTTCCACCAAAGGATATTTGATTCCCCCATACTTTCTTGTGTGGATTTTGTTACTCTTGGGTGTTTGAGCACCCTAAATGGTTGAGGTCACCTTGGATCCACATTCCATTATGGTGAACCTCCGTGGTTTCGTTGGGAGCCTCCAATTCAGTTGTGGGGAGAGCCCCAACCTTGTTTGTAAAGGTTCGGTCGCCGCCTTCAAGGGCACCAATAGTGGAATCACGGCATCTCATGTTGTGTGAGGGCGTGAGGAGAATACGGTGGCCCTAGTGGCTTCTTGGGGAGCATCGTGCCTCCACACCGCTCCAACGGAGACGTACTTCCTCTCAAAGGGAAGGAACTTCGGTAATACACCCTCGTCTCCACTGGCTCCACTCTTGGTTATCTCTCACCTTTACTTGTGCAAGCTTGTATTGAATTGTATCCCTTGCTTGCTTGTGTGCTTGTTGTTGTTGCATCATATAGGTTGCCCACCTAGTTGCATATCTAGACAACCTACTTTGATGCACTGTTTAACTTGGTAAAGAAAATCTAAAAATTGTTAGTTGCCTATTCACCCCCTCTAGTCAACTATATCGATCCTTTCAATTGGTATCAGAGCCTCGTCTCTTTAGTAAGGACTTTGTCGTCCGAAGAGTATGCCTGACACCATAGACAGTGAGGAGGAGCACCCCGGTGTGATTCCGTCCTCATCTATGGCCACTGGGGGATCCTCGGTCTCTCGCGAGGAGTTCAATGCGACTTTGGACACATTGAAAACCTCCATGACGACCGAGGTTGAAGGCATGTTCAACAAGTTTTTAGAAGGCCTTAAATTATCCACCGCACCAATGAAAGTGGGTGATCCCGCTAACAAGGTGACGGATGCTAACTCCGACAAGGGGGGAGCTACTAGTGACAAAGTTCCTTCATCTAGTGGTAGAAGTGGAAATGGCACCTTTGCCCATGTTGAACCTCCACTTACTTATGGAGGACCATGCTACCTCTTGAGCATGCGTTGGTTTTCCCTTGAAGAGGAAAGGGTGATGCAACAAAGTAGCGTAAGTATTTCCCTCAGTTTTTGAGGACCAAGGTATCAATCCGGTAGGAGACTACACGCAAGTGTCCTAGTACCTGCACAAACAAATAAGAACCTTGCAACCAACGTGATAAAGGGGTTTTCAATCCCTTCACGGCCACTTGCAAAAGAGAGATCTGATAAAGATAATAAGATAAATATTTTTGGTATTTTTTGTATAGATTGGAAAATAAATATTGCAAAATAAATAGTAAACTAGAATTGTAGATCGGAAACTTATATGATGTAAAGTAGACCCGGGGGCCATAGCTTTCACTAGTGGCTTCACTCAAGATAGCATAAATTACGGTGGGTGAACAAATTACTGCCGAGCAATTGATAGAAAAGTGCATAGTTATGATGATATCTAGGCATGATCATGAACATAGGCATCACGCCCGTGTCAAGTAGACCGAAACGATTCTGCATCTACTACTATTACTCCACACATCGAACGCTATCCAACATGCATCTAGAGTATTAAGTTCATAAGAATAGAGTAACGCCTTAGGTAAGATGACATGATGTAGAGGGATAAACTCAAGCACTATGATATAAACCCCATCTTTTTATCCTCGATGGCAACAATATAATACGTGTCGTTTCCCTTTCTGTCACTGGGATCGAGCACCACAAGATTGATCCCAAGCTAAGCACTTCTCCCATCGCAAGAAAGATCAATCTAGTAGGCCAAACCAAACTGATAATTCGAAGAGACTTGCAAAGATATCAAATCATGCATATAAGAATTCAGAGAAGAATCAAATATTGTTCATAATCTTAATCATAAACCCACAATTCATCAGATCTCGGCAAACACACTGCAAAAAGAATTACATCGAATAGATGTCCAAGAACATTGAGGAGAACTTTGTATTGAGAACCAAAGAGAGAGAATAAGCCATCTAGCTAATACCTATGGGCCCGAAGGTCTGTGGTAAACTACTCACACATCATCAGAGAGGCTATGGTGTTGATGTAGAAGCCCTCCATGATTGAATCCCCCTCCGGGAGATCACCGGAAAAGGTCTCCGGATGGGATCTCACGGGTACAGAAGGTTGCGGCGGTGGAAAAGTGGTTTCGTGGCTCCCCTGGATGTTTTCAGGGTATAAGAGTATATATAGGCGAAGGGAGTCGGTCGGTGGAGCTACGAGGGTGTTGGGGAACGTAGCAGAATTTTAAATTTTTCTACGCATCACCAATATCAATCTATGGAGTCATCTAGCAACGAGGGAGAGGGGAGTGCATCTACATACCCTTGTAGATCGCGCGCGGAAGCATTCAAGAGAACGGGGTTGATGGAGTCGTACTCGTCGTGATCCAAATCAGCGATGACCTAGCGCCGAACGGACGGCACCTCCGCGTTCAACACACGTACGGTTGGGAAGACGTCTCCTCCAACTTGATCCTGCAAGGGGGAAGGAGAGGTTGATGAAGATCCAGCAGCACGACGGCGTGGTGGTGGAAGAAACGGTGATCTCGGCAGGGCTTCGCCAAGCTCAGGGAGAGGGAGGAGTGTCATGGGAGGGAGAGGGAGGCGCCAGGGGCTAGGGTGTGGCTGCCCTCCCTCCCCCCACTATTTATAGGACCCCTAGGGGGGCGCCGGCCCTAGGAGATTGAATCTCCAAGGGGGGGCAGCGGCCAAGGGGGGTGGAGTGCCCCCCAAGCCAAGTGGGGCGCCCCCACCCCTAGGGTTTCCAACCCTAGGCACAGGGGAGGCCCATGGGGGGGGAGCACCAGCCCATATGGGGCTGGTTCACCTCCCACTTCAGCCCATGGGGCCCTCCGGGATAGGTGGCCCCACCCGGTGGACCCCCGGGACCCTTCCGGTTGTCCCAGTACAATACCGATTACCCCGAAAACCTTCCCGATGGCCGAAACTTGACTTCCTATATATAAATATTCACCTCCGGACCAATCCGGAACTCCTCGTGACGTCTGGGATCTCATCCGAGACTCCGAACAACTTTCGGGTTACCGTATACTAATATCTCAACAACCCTAGCGTCACCGAACCTTAAGTGTGTAGACCCTACGGGTTCGGGAGACACGCAGACATGACCGAGACGACTCTCCGGTCAATAAACAACAGCGGGATCTGGATACCCATGTTGGCTCCCACATGCTACTTGATGATCTCATCGGATAAACCACGATGTCGAGGATTCGATCAATCCCGTATACAATTCCCTTTGTCAATCGATACGTTACTTGCCCGAGACTCGATCGTCGGTATCCAATACCTCGTTCAATCTCGTTACCGGCAAGTCACTTTACTCGTACCGTAATGCATGATCCCATGATCAACCACTTGGTCACATTGAGCTCATTATGATGATGCATTACCGAGTGGGCCCAGAGATACCTCTCCGTCATACGGAGTGACAAATCCCAGTCTCGATTCGTGCCAACCCAACAGACACTTTCGGAGATACCTGTAGTGTACCTTTATAGTCACCCAGTTACGTTGTGACGTTTGGCACACCCAAAGCACTCCTACGGTATCTGGGAGTTGCACAATCTCATGGTCTAAGGAAATGATACTTGACATTCGGAAAAGCTATAGCAAACGAACTACACGATCTTTGACCTATGCTTAGGATTGGGTCTTGTCCATCACATCATTCTCCTAATGATGTGATCCCATTATCAATGACATCCAATGTTCATAGTCAGGAAACCATGACTATCTTTCGATCAACGAGCTAGTCAACTAGAGGCTCACTAGGGATGTGTTGTGGTCTATGTATTCACACATGCATTACGATTTCCGGATAACACAATTATAGCATGAACAATAGACAATTATCATGAACAAAGAAATATAATAATAACCATTTTATTATTGCCTCTAGGGCATATTTCCAACAGAGGGGCCCACGAGGGTGGGGGCGCGCCGCCCTACCTCGTGGCCGCCTCGTTGCTTCCTTGAACTCTACTCCAAGTCTCCTGGATTGCGTTTGATATTCCTTTTCTGCGAAAAACTGAAATAGGCAAAAAAAACATCAACTGGCACTGGGCCTCCGGTTAATAGGTTAGTCCCAAAAATAATATAAAAGTCCATATTAAAGCCCATTAAACATCCAAAACGGATATTATAATAGCATGGAACAATCAAAAATTATAGATACGCTGGAGACGTATCAACATCCCCAAGCTTAATTCCTGCTCGTCCTCGAGTAGGTGAATGAAAAAAACAGAATTTTTGATGTGGAATGCTACCTAACATAATTTTCAATGTAATTTTCTTTATTGTGGAATGAATATTCAGATCCGAAAGATTCAAGACAAAAGTTATATATTGACATAAAAATAATAAAACTTCAAGCATAGTAATAAAGCAATCATGTCTTCTCAAAATATCATGGCCAAAGAAAGCTATCCCTACAAAATCATATAGTCTGGCTATGCTCTATCTTCATCACACAAAATATTTAAATCATGCACAACCCTGATGACAAGCCAAGCAATTGTTTCATACTTTTGATGTTCTCAAACTTTTTCAATCTTCATGCAATACATGAGCATGAGCCATGGACATAGCACTATAGGTGGAATATAATGGTGGTTGTGGAGAAGACAAAAAGGAGAAGATAGTCTCACATCAACTAGGCGTATCAACGGGCTATGGAGATGCCCATCAATAGATATCGATGTGAGTGAGTAAGGATTGCCATGCAACAGATGCAATAGAGCTATAAGTGTATGAAAGCTCAACAAAAGAAACTAAGTGG
Source organism: Triticum urartu (assembly GCF_003073215.2). Classification (NCBI taxonomy): domain Eukaryota; kingdom Viridiplantae; phylum Streptophyta; class Magnoliopsida; order Poales; family Poaceae; genus Triticum; species Triticum urartu. The sequence continues at coordinate 44,571,146 of NC_053025.1, forward strand.
GTGTACATCCAACTCGCTTGCTCACGAAGACCTAGGGCATTTTGAGGAAGCCCATCATTGGAATATACAAGCCAAGTTCTATAATGAAAAATTCCCACTAGTATATGAAAGTGACAAAATAGGAGACTCTCTATCATGAAGATCATGGTGCTACTTTGAAGCACAAGTGTGGAAAAAGGATAGTAGCATTGCCCCTTCTCTCTTTTTCTCTCATTTTTTGTTTTCGTCCGAAATCTCATCCCGACTTGTGGGGGAATCATAGTCTCCATCATTCTTTCCTCACATGAGACAATGATCTAATAATGATGATCATCACATTTTATTTACTTACAACTCAAGAATTACAACTCGATACTTAGAACAAAATAAGACTCTATGTCAATGCCTCCAGCGGTGTACCGGCATGTGCCATGAATCAAGAGTGACATGTATGAAAGAATTATGAATGGTGGCTTTGCCACAAATACGATGTCAACTACATGATCATGCAAAGCAATATAACAATGATGAAGCGTGTCATAAATAAACGGAACGGTGGAAAGTTGCATGGCAATATATCTCGGAATGGCTATGGAAATGCCATAATAGGTAGGCATGGTGGTTGTTTTGAGGAAGGTATATGGTGGGTTTATGGTACCGGCGAAAGTTGCGCGGTACTAGAGAGGCTAGCAATGGTGGAAGGGTGAGAGTCCGTATAATCCATGGACTCAACATTAGTCATAAAGAACTCACATACTTATTGCAATAATCTATTAGTTATCGAAACAAATTACTACGCGCATGCTCCTAGGGGGGTAGATTGGTAGGAAAAGACCATCGCTCTTCCCCAACCTCCACTCATAAGGAAGACAATCAATAAATAAATCATGCATCGACTTCATCATAACGGTTCACCATACGTGCATGCTACGGGAATCACAAACTTTAACACAAGTATCTCTCAAATTCACAACTACTCAACTAGCACGACTCTAATATTACCATCTTCATATCTCAAAACAATCATCAAGTATTCAAACTTCTCATAGTATTCAATGCACTTTATATTAAAGTTTTTTATTATACCCATCTTGGATGCCTATCATATTAGGACTAATTTCATAACCAAAGAAAATTACCATGCTGTTCTAAAGGAATCTCAAAATAATATAAGTGAAGCATGAGAGATAAATAATAAAACCACCACCATGCTCTAAAAAGATATAAGTGAAGCACTAGAGCAAAATTTATCTAGCTCAAAAGATATAAGTGAAGCACATAGAGTATTATATTAAATTCTGATTCATGTGTGTCTCTCCAAAAGGGTGTGTAAAGCAAGGATGATTGTGGTAAACTAAAAATAAAATACTCAAATCATACAAGACGCTCCAAGGAAAACACATATCATGTGGTGAATAAAAATATAACCTCAAGTAAAGTTACCTATAGACGAAGACGAAAGAGGGGCTGCCTTCCGGGGCATACCCAAGCTTAGGATTTTGGTTGTACTTGAATCTTACCTTGGGGTGCCTTGGGAATCCCCAAGATTAGGCTATTGCCACTCCTTATTCCAAAATCCATCAAATATTTACCCAAAAACTTGAAAACTTCACAACACAAAAGTCAACAGAAATTCTCATGAGCTCCGTTAGTATAAGAAAACAAACCACCACTTTAAGGTACTGTAATAGACTCATTATTTATTTATATTGGTGTTAAAACTACTGTATTCCAACTTCTCTATGGTTCATACCCCCCGATACTAGCCATAGATTCATCAAAATAAGCAAACAACACGTGAAAAACAGAATTTGTCAAAAACAGAACAGTCTATAGCAATCTGTAGGTTTCGAATACTTCTGTAACTCCGAAAATCCTGAAAAATTAGGAAATCGTAAATAATTTGTATATTGATCTACTGCACTTGGAATCAGTATTTTATCGCTCTCTGGTAAAAAATGAAAATTATTCTCGTGAGCGCATACTTTCTGTTTTTTACAGCAAGATCAAATAACAATCACCCAAAAAGATCCTAAAGGTTTTACTTGGCACAAACACTAACTAAAACATAAAAAACACAATCATAATAGAGGATAGATGATTTATTTATTACTAAACAGGAACAAAAAGTAAGGAGCAAAAATAAAATTGGGTTGCCTCCCGACAAGCGATATTGTTTAACGGAAACCTAACACATCAAACAAAGTTTTTGGAATCGTGGAAACACTAGCACCCAAATCACATAAAGCATAGCATTCATAATATTTAATCTTAATTTTAATAGTAGGTTCCCACTCATCATAAAGTTTTCTAGGGATAGAAAATTCTAGTTTAAGCTTTTCTTTATCAGATTGCATCAAAGCATCAACGATGTGTTTAGTAAAAGCTTTGTTTTGATCATAAGCATGAGGAGCATTTAACATGGATTGCAACAAGGAAATACAATCTATAAAAGAGCAATTATCATAATTAAATTCCTTGAAATCCAAAATAGTTGGTTCATTTCTATGTAAAGTTTTGACCTCTTCAATCCCACTTTTACCAATTTTTGCATCAAGATCTAAAAACTCCGAATCATTGGGACGCTTTTTAACTAAAGTTGACTCATCTCCAGTCCCATCTTTAACAAGATTCATATTTGCAAACAAAGATTTAATAGGAGACATACCAATCACTTTTAGATCTTCATCATTATTATCATGAAAACTAGAAGAACACACTTTCACAAAGCAATCTTTCTTAGCACGCATCCTAGCGGTTCTTTCTTTGCACTCATCAATGGAAATTCTCTTGGCTTTGAGAGATTAATTGATATCATGATTAGGTGGAATAGATCTAAGTTTCAAAGAATCAACATCAAGAGAAATTTCATCCACGTTCCTAGCCAACTCATCAATCATAAGAAATTTTTCTTCAAGCAAAGCATTGAAATTCTTTTGCGAATTCATAATTTTTTTAACACTAGTCTCAAAATCAGAGGGTATCTTATTAAAATTTCCATAAGAGTTGTTGTAGGAATTACCATAATTATTAGAGGAATTACTAGGGAATGGCCTAGAGTTAAAATTTCCTCTATACATGTTGTTACCTTAATTGTTCCTACCAACAAAATTCACATCCATATATTCATTATTATTCTCAATCAAAGTGGACAAAATCATATCATTAGGATCAGAAGAAACACTCTTATTAGCAAACAATTTCATAAGTTCATCCATCTTTCCACTCAAAACATTAATCTCTTCTATCGCATGGACTTTTTTACTAGTAGATCTTTCGGTGTGCCATTGAGAATAATTAACCATAATATTATCTAGGAGTTTAGTAGCTTCTCCTAAAGTGATTTCCATAAAAGTGCCTCCCGCGGCTGAATCTAAAAGATTTCTAGAAGAAAAATTCAATCCAGCATAAAAATTCTGTACAATCATCCATAAATTCAAACCATGTGTAGGGCAATTACGTATCATTAATTTCATTCGCTCCCAAGCTTGTGCAACATGCTCATGATCAAGTTGCTTAAAATTCATAATATCATTTCTAAGAGAGATGATCTTAATGGGAGGAAAATACTTAGAGATAAAAGCATCTTTGCACTCATTCCATGAATCAATACTATTTTTAGGCAAAGAAGAGAACCAGGTTTTAGCACGATCTCTAAGCGAAAACGGAAATAGCTTCAATTTAATGATATCATTATCGACATCTTTCTTCTGTTGCATATCACATAAATCAACAAAGCTGTTTAGATGGGTAGTAACATCTTCGCTAGGAAGGCCAGCAAATTGATCTTTCATGACAAGATTCAGCAAAGCAGTATTAATTTCACAAGATTTAGCATCGGTAAGAGGAGCAATCGGAGTGCTAATAAAATCATTGTTGTTGGTATTGGAGAAGTTTCATAATTTAGTATTATCTTGAGCCATCGTGGCAAACAATCAATCCAACACACAATCACACAAGAGGCAAGCGAAAGAAGGCGAACGGAAGAAGGGCGAACGGAAAAGAGGCGAATAAAATGGCAAGGGTGAAGTGGGGGAGAGGAAAACGAGAGGCAAATGGCAAATAATGTACTGCGAGGGATAAGAGTTTGTGATGGGTACTTGGTATGTCTTGGCTTGAGTGTAGATCTCCCCGGCAACGGCAACAGAAATCCTTCTTGCTACCTCTTGAGCATTCGTTGGTTTTCCCTTGAAGAGGAAAGGGTGATGCAGCAAACTAGCATACGTATTTCCCTCAGTTTTGGAGAACCAAGGTATCAATCCAGTAGGGGACTACACGCAAGTCGCCTAGTACCTCCACAAACAAATAAGAACCTTGCAACCAACGCGATAAAGGGTTGTCAATCCCTTCATGGCAACTTGCAAAAGTGAGATCTGATAAAGATAATAAGATACATATTTTTGGTGTTTTTGTTGTATATATTGGAAAATAAAGATTGCAAAATAAATAGTAAACTAGAATTGTAGATCGGAAACTTATATGATGTAAAGTAGACCCGGGGGCCATATGTTTCACTAGTGGCTTCTCTCAAGATAGCATAAATTACGGTGGGTGAACAAATTACTGCCGAGCAATTGATAGAAAAGTGCATAGTTAAGATGATATCTAGGCATGATCATGAACATAGGCATCACGTCCGTGTCAATTAGACCGAAACGATTCTGCATCTACTACTATTACTCCACACATCGACCTCTATCCATCATGCATCTAGAGTATTAAGTTCATAAGAACAGAGTAACACATTAGGCAAGATGACATGATGTAGAGGGATAAACTCAAGCAATATGATATAAACCCCATCTTTTTAGCCTCGATGGCAAGAATACAATACGTGCCTTGCTGTCCCTGTTGTCACTGGGAAAGGACCCCGCAAGATTGAACCCAAAGCTAAGCACTTATCCCATTGCAACAAAGATCAATCTAGTAGGGCAAACCAAACTGATAATTCGAAGAGACTTGCAAAGATATCAAATCATGCATATAAGAATTCAGAGAAGAGTCAAATATTGTTCATAGATAATCTTAATCATAAACCCACAATTCATTGGATCTCAGCAAACACACCGCAAAAAAGAATTACATCGAATAGATCTCCAAGAACATCGAGGAGAACTTTGTATTGAGAACCAAAGAGAGAGAAGAACCCATCTAGCTAATAAATATGGACCCGAAGGTCTGTGGTAAACTACTCACACATCATCGGAGAGGCTATGGTGTTGATGTAGAATCCCTCCGTGATCGAATCCCCCTCCGGCAGATCGCCGAAAAAGGTCCCAGATGGGATCTCACGGGTACAGAAGGTTGCGGTGGTGGAAAAGTGGTTTCGTGGCTCCCTGGATGTTTTCAAGGTATAAGAGTATATATAGGCGAAGGAAGTAGGTCAGTGGAGCTACGAGGGGCCCACGAGGGTGGGGGTGCGCCTGGCCCCCCTGGGCGCGCTGACCTTCCTCGTGGCCGGCTCGTTGCTTCCTTGACCTCTACTCCAAGTCTTCTGGATTGCGTTTGTTCCAAAAAATATCCCCTCGAAGGTTTCATTCCTTTTGGATTCCGTTTGATATTCCTTTTCTGCAAAACACCGAAATAGGCAAAAAACAGCAACTGGCACTAGGCCTCCGGTTAATAGGTTAGTCCCAAAAATAATATAAAAGTGCATATTAAAGCCCATTAAACATCCAAAACAGATAATATAATAGCATAGAACAATAAAAAATTATAGATACGTTGGAGACGTATCAGACCGGTTCCCTCCACTCATTTGAATCATGCTGGTCCTCCTCCTAAGTTTGTGAAAAATGAGGATTTTGCCTCTTGGGTCTATCGCTTTAAACGCCATTTAAATCATAGTAACAAACCTTTGGAGAATTATTGAGCAAGGTTTCTACCCGCATGACCCAAGCAACTTCACCCCTAGAGAAGCCGCGGATAATCAATTCAACGAGTCCGCTCTCTTTATCATCCAAGATGCAATTCCATCCGAAGATATTGCGCATCTCCGACCTTTCACTGTGGCCAAGGAAGCATGGCAACATGTTGTCTCCATTTATAAGGGAAGCGCAAGCATTCAACGCTCCAACTATGAAGTGGTGCAAGATGAAGCCGATGAGTTTGCAATGAATGAAGATGAGGAACCTCGTGAGCTTTACCGGAGATTAATCACTCTCACGGTCTCACTCCGAGATCATGGGAGCAAGGATACAGATGACAATTGGATCAAGCGCAAGCTTCTCAAGGCCATGATGCCTTACCATAAGGCCATGTCCTCCATCATCCGTCAAAGGCCAGACTTCCACACCTTGTCCTCAAGTGAAGTGTTGGATGAGTTTGTGGCAATGAGGATCTTAGACAAGACCGCCGACAAAGCAGTGTTGCATTATCAAAGAGCAAAGAATCCCAACCTTGCCTTGAAGGCCAAGGCTAGTGTGGGAGAAGAGGGTGAAGAGGAAGAAGAGGAGTGTTGCCCCGAAGATACCAAGTATGCATATCATGAGCACATGGCTCTTGCTTCATGGCAATTTTGGTGCAAGAAGAACTCAAGGCCCAACTTCAACAAGAACAACTCAAGTAGCGCCAAGGGCAAGCAACATGTGAGGACATGCTATAATTGTTGCAATGTGAGCCACTTTGTTGCAGATGGCCCATACAAGAAGAGGAAAGACAATGGTGGCAAGCTTATCCGAAAAGACAAGGCCAAGTCCTTCCCTGATGTCACTTGAAGCTACGTCGGTATTTCCCCAAAGAGGAAGGGATGATGCAGCACAACAGCAATAGATATTTCCCTTAGATATGAAACCAAGGTTATCGAACCAGTAGGGGAACCAAGCAACACAACGTAAACAATCCCTGCACACAGATAACAAATCCTCGCAACCCGCCGTGTTAAAGGTGTTGTCAATCCCTTTCAGGGTACGACGCCTCAAGATAGGCAAATTGACGTGAGATAAATTAGTAGTAGATTGATAGATCGAATGCCAAATAAAAAAATAAGGAAAAATTGCAGCAAGTTTTTTTGGGGTTTTGGATTAATAGATCTGAAAATAAATGCAACAGAAAAGTAGATTGCAAAGGCAAATAATATGAGAAAGAAGACCCCGGGGCTGTAGGTTTCACTAGTGGCTTCTCTCGAGAAGAATAGCAAACAGTGGGTAAACAAATTACTATTGGGCAATTGATAGAACCTCAAATAATTATGAAGATATCCAAGCAATGATCATTATATAGGCATCACGTCCAAGATTAGTAGACCAACTCCTGCCCGCATCTACTACTATTACTACAAAAAAAGACACATCCATGACATTTTGGGCCGAACGATTTTTTTTCTGTCATACATATGACACTTCTATGACGATAATTGTGACAAAACCCGGTATCATCATAGATGTGGTGGGCTCCTACTTCTATGACAAAAAATCATGACCGAAAATGGGCTTTTCGTTCTGGGCGGGCCAGAGACGCAAGCTGCATGACATTCTTTGGGTCGTCCATGACGGAAAAAACCGTGGTAGAAGCGAGGGGGAGGAAAATTTCGGGGAGTTCCCGGTTACGGTGGGAGGTCGGGGGCCGAGCGATGCGCGTTTCTCTCGTACACGTAGGTGCATGTGTGCGAGGCGTTGGCTCTAACTGAACCCGAGCGAGGCGTTGGGCTCTAACTGAACCCGAGCGATTGCACTGCAGGCTACGCGTTACTGAACCCGAGCGATCGATCAATGGCTGTTAACTGAACCCGATCGAGTGATTCCTTCACTACGGCTGCTAACTGAAGCCGATCGATGCTGCCTCTGGGATGAACAGTGAGCGTTGCGGGGGGGGGGGGGGGGGGGGGGGGGGGGGTTGGATGAACAGTGAGCGGTGGCGTTGCCTCTCGATGAACAGGACCCCGTGGTGTGGTGGAGGGCTGGATGAACAGTAGACGGTGGAGGGGTGCCCGTGGAGGGGTGGTTTAACAGGACCCCGTGGTGTGGAGGGCTGGGTGAATAGTAGACGGTGGAGGGGTGGTTGAACAGTAGCCGGTGGAGTAGCGCGCGGTGGAGGCTGGATGAACATGAGCCTGTGGAGGCTGGAGGAGGTCGACGGTGGAGATGAACAGTATCCCGTGGAGTCTTGTTTTGCGGTACGCACACCCCTCCTGATGAACAGGACCCCCGTTTCGACCGTAGAGCTCCAACACAAGTCCGTTTCGTCCATTTTGCGGTACGCGACACCCCTCCCGATCAAAAGGACCCCCGTTTCGACCGTAGGAGGTCCGTTTCGTCTGTTTTGCGGTACGCCAGACCCCTCCCGATGAACAGGATCCCGTTTCGAATGTGGTCGGTCGAACACAAGGCCATTTCCTCCGTTGTGTGGTACGCCAGGCCTTGTTTCCATCGCCTGTTCCGTCCAAGACCTCCCGATGAACACAACCACGCATTCCGTTCCGACCCAGCCGGTTGGCTCCCACGCGTTTCATTGCCTCCCGATGAACACGACGCATTCTGTTGCCTCCCCATGAACACGACGCGGTCCGTTGCCTCCCCATGAACACAATGACGACGCTGTTTCTCCGTTCCGACCCAGCATGTCAACGAGCCCTGGCCGTATGTATGCGCGAGTAGGCGTTCGAGACCCCGCCCGTATGTACACATACGTGGCCGTATTTTCTTTCTTGCACCCTGGCCGCTGTACGTACGTGTATATGCTACGTGCGCCCCTCTACTACGACACGTGCACGCCTCTACATCTACCAGTATATATGTACGTACACGTTCGCGACCAGAATGACAACGCTACGTATGCTTCGACCAGGTGGGTCCCGACTGTCAGGCACTTCCTTGCGTGCGAAGATATAGCTGGTGGGTCCCAGCAGCCAGGGGGGCGAATTGTTTTGTTTTTTTTGCCCGGACGCACTTCCTTACGTGCAAAGGTGTAGCTGGTGGGTCCCAGCAGGCAGGGGGTAACGTTTTTTTCGCGAAATACGGTGGCCCGTCCGGTGGGTCCCCGCTGTCAGGTGGAGGAATAATTATTTTGCGCGTAATAAGGAGGCACTTCCTTGCTGCGGCCGTGGACCCAGCTGTCAGCGTCTCCACGCACAGTACTCTTCTGATGGAAGTCGGTCATTGACCACGCCGCGCCGAGAGCACCACGGCGGTGGACGACGGTGAGGCCTAGGAAGGGGCGATACGGAGGCAGGGAAGACTCGCCAGTTGTTTCCCACGCGGGGGGGAGTACGACTGTATGAGTGGGTACGGGTTCGTCTGCCGTCGCCGGAGAATAACAACATGTGTGGGTGAGTAGAGGGATGGGTAGGCCAGCGATGGGAGTACGGTGGGGCGGTGAGGCCTGCGTGGCAGCACAGCCGGCCGCGGGGAGGAGGGAGCAGGCAGTCCCGCCGGCGCTTGTTTGAGCGGCTGGAGCAGGAAGAGCAGAGATTGAAGAAGCACGACGGCCGTTGGATGGACATCCAACAGTCAGTGCTTGTGCGTCAACCTTTTTTTAGGAAAGCCTCAAATCTATGGAAAACAGCATATAACCCATCTGCCATTATTTCTAATAATTTACAGCCCATTTGCTAATTCTTAAGGTTTTTTTGGAGCCCATATTCTTTTTGTTAGCATTACAGCCCATATTGTCGCCACGGTTAAAAAATTATACGAAATTTTGCATATTTCGGTGCGGTCCGAACTATTTTTAATCCCGAAATTTCAACTCACATTCAAACTGATTTTCAAAATAAATGTATATCAATATAATTCTCCGTGCATAAAAATTAATGTAATTTAAAATCTTGAAATGAAAAAAAAGATATTTGAAACTAATTGCCGGTTTGATGTGTTTTAAAAATGTACAGCCCATTTCTCATTACTGATGGGCCATTTTCTCGGCCAGCCGAATGAAAGCTCTCCTCATATTGAAAGATTTGCAGCCCAACAGGCGTGACAAAGCGACTTACTTGGCAAATCACAAAAAAACTGGGCTGTGGTCGTGGACCCAGCTGTCAGCCTCTCCACGTATAGTACTCTTCCCATGCAACTCGTTCCTTGACCACGTTGACCACCCCGCGCGGAGAGCACCACGGCGGTGGACGACAGCAAGGCCTAGGAAGGGGACGACGCGGAGCTGGGGAAGACGCGGCAGTGGAAGCCCGCGCGGAGAGGAGTACGAGGGTTCACTAGTTCGGCTGCGGTGTGAGGCTGCCGTCGCCGCAGGGCCTGGCCAGCGGTGGGAATAGTAGGGGGCGGTGAGGCCTCTGCGGTAGCACAGCCGGCCACGGGAGGCAGGAGCATGCGACACGACCGGCACTGCTTTGGGCGGCTAGAGCAAGAAGACCAGAGGTTGAAGAAGCACTACGGCTGTTGGATGGACATCGTACGGTCACTGGAGCTAGAATTGTTCATATTGACTAAGTTGACAAAGCCCTTCGTCCCCGTCAACTTAGTAGGCCCACAAGTCAGCCTCCCACCAAGGTGGGTCCCAGCTAGTCGGGGGAGTATTCATTTTTTATGTGCGTAATATGGAGGAACTTCTGGTGGGTCCGAGCTGACAGCGGGGGAATGTTTTTTTTTGTGAAATACGGTGGCCCGTCCGGTGGGTCCCAGCAGTCAGGGGGAAACGATTTTTCACAAAATACTGGTGGTCCGTCCGATGGGTCCCCGCTGTCAGGTGGAGGAATAATTATTTTCCGCGTAATAAGGAGGCACTTCCTTGCGGCTGCCGTGGACCCAGCTGTCAGCCTCTCCACATACAGTACTCTTCCGATGGAAGTCGGTCGTTGACCACATTGACCACGCCGCGCCGAGAGCACCACGGCGGTGGACGACGGCGAGGCCTAGGAAGGGGACGACGCGGAGCCGGGCAAGACGCAGCAGTGGATGCCCACGCGGAGAGGAGTACGAGCGTTCACTGGTTCGGCTGCGGTGTGAGGCTGCCGTCGCCGCAGAATAACAGGGGGTGTGGGTGAGTGGCGGGATGGCCTGGTCAGTGGTGGGAGTAGTATGGGGGCGATGAGGCCTCTGCGGTAGCACAGCCGGCCACGGGAGGCAGGAGCAGGTAGCACGACTGGCGCTGCTTTGGGCGGCTGGAGCAAGAAGACCAGAGGTTGAAGAAGCACTATGGCCGTTGGATGGACATCATACGGTCGGTCACTGGAGTATTGACTAAGTTGACAAAGCCCTCAATCCCCGTCAACTTAGTAGGCCCACAAGTCAGCCCAACAATATGGTGGGTCCCAGCTAGCAGGGGGGTATTCATTTTTTTGGGCTTAATAAGGAGGCACTTCCTTGCGTGCGAAGATATAGCTGGTGGGTCCGACCTGACAGCGGGGGGAACGTTTTTTTCACGAAATACAGAGGCCCTTCCTGTGGGTCCTAGATGTCAGGATGAGGAATCATTATTTTGCACGTAATAAGGAGGCATTTCCTTGCGTGCGGCCGTGGACCCAGCTGTCAGCCTCTCCATGTACAGTCCACTTCCGATGGATGTCGTTCATTGACCACGTTGACCAGGCCGCGCCGAGAGCACCAGGGCGGTGGACGACGGCGAGGCCTAGGAAGGGAACGACACGAAGCCAGGGAATACTCGATAGTTGTTTCCCACGTGGAGGAGTACGAGGGTTTACTGGTTCGTCTACCGTCGCCAGAGAATAACAGCATGTGTGGGTGAGTAGAGGGATGGCTAGGCCAGCGATGGGAGTACGGTGGGGCCGTGAGGCCTGCACGGCAGCATAGCCGGCCGCGGGAGGAGGGAGCAGGCAGTCCTGCCGACGCTAGGTTGAGCGGCTGGAGCATGAAGAGCCGAGATTGAAGAAGCACGACGGTCGTTGGATGGACATCCAACCGTCACTGCTCTCGTGTGTTGACTAAGTTGACAGGGCGTTGCGTGTGCGTCAACCTTTTTTTATGAAAGCATACGCTTCAACCTGTAGTAGGCGCACAAGTCAGCCTCAAATCTGTGGAAAACAGTATACAACCCATCTGCCATTATTTCTAATAATGTACAGCCCATTTGCTAATTCTTAAGATTTTTTTGGAGCCCATCTTCTTTTTGTTAGCATTACACCCCATATTGTGGCCACGGTTAAAAAATATATGAAATTTTGCATATTTCGGTGCGGTCAACTGTTTTTAATCCAGAAATATCGATTCACATTCAAACTACTTTAAAAAATAATTTATATAAATATAAAATCCAAATAATTGTCCACGCATAAAAATCAATGGAATTTAAGATCTTGTAATGAAAATTTTTTGAAACTAATTCCCGGTTTGATGTGTTTTAAAAATGTACAACCCATTTCTGGGCAAACCGAATGAAACTCTCCTCGTCTTGAACGATTTGCATCCCAGCAGGGCCGATAAAGCAAGTAGGCCTTGTTTGGGTATTTATTTAAAAAATAGAACTGGGCTAGCCATTTTCAGCAAGAAAAAAACACAACTGGGCTCATGATGTGGTAAACATAAATAAAACCCTGGCTAGACAGGCCACAGCCCCCGCACAGCCCCGTTGTTACCCTGATCCGTCGCTAAAACTAGTATAAATAACAACTGCTTGTTCCTTAAAAAAATGCGCGACTTGCTGGGTCCCTGGTGTCAGCCGCTCGTAGTGTAATTCTCTCGTTTATTGACTACGTGGACAATGGCGTGAGCCCCAGATGTCCAACCATTAGGAGGAACCATATTTTTGGGCTTGTACCATAGAGGCACTTGCTTGTGTACTGCCATGACGCTGGTGGGTCCCTACTGTCATCCTCTCCATGTACAGTCAACTCCTTGTTCCTCTCGGTTGTTGACGACGTTGACAACGCAAGAGGGCGGCGCACCACGCATAGCGAGCGAACCAAGGCCGCAAGGCGGAGGACGACGGCGAGGCCTCGGATGGAACGAACATGAGCCATTGAAGATGCGCCAGTCCAGTCGCAGGCGGAGGGGAGTACGAGGGTTGACTGGTTCGGGCGCGGGTGCGTGTTGGGGCTGACGTCGCCGGAGAATAATAGGACATGTGGGGGAATAGAGGGAGGGACTGGCCAACGTCGGAGGGTACGTACGGTAGGGCGGCGGAGGCGCAGCTAGCCATGGGAGGCAGAGCAGGCGGAGCCGACGGGGTGGTTTGGTTTGGGCGGCTGGAGGAAGAAGAAGACAAGAGATAGAAGATACACGACAGATGTTGGATGTCAATCCAACGGCTGGTAGGCAGAATCGTTTATTGACTGGCTAGTAAGTCGACACCATCTTGGATAGGCTATCTCCTCGCGGGTCCCAAATGTCAGAATCCAAATCTATCATGGTCATGCAGCCTTTCCTATGAAAATTTACAGCCCATTTGATGTGCTAGTTCGAAATAAGTTTGTGGGTGCTGGTGGGGGATAATCACTTGGCTTCTGTAATGCATAGTGAGCTCAAGGAGTCGGCGAGAGTGATGCTATTTCCCTTGGTTGGGATTTGTTACAATATTTCACTCTGAATTAAACGAATGGCAAGCCATTTGCCTTGTTTCAAAGAAAATATGACAGTCACAGCCAAGTTGAAAAGGGCAGGAACATCTAACTCCAGCTTACAAACTGTACAAAAGCATGAGGGTTAATTGTTCATGAGGTTTACAAAAAAACCAGATTGAAAAGGGCAACAACATCTAACTCTAGCACTGTTTTCGGCAGTCACAGTCAAATGGATCGGTCAGGTCCATAGAATGAACATCCTGAGTCATAAAATTTACTGGATTATGACCACAATATGTTGTAAATAGAAGCCCGGCACGTTCAGAAGCTCTTTTGCCCACCTGAAACTCCTTTTTTTTCTCTTCGACATACCCATCCGTCAATTCAGTAAATATATGGGCTTTTGAATTGATTTTACTATTTACTAGTGTGGATGGGCTATTTTGTCTTGGGCCCAGAGAAACAATTACTACTAGTACAATGGAGACACTCTACAGCTACCCAGAAAAACAATTACTACTAGTACAGTGGAGACACTCTACCGCTTCTGGCTCCTCCTAGGTCATTGAAATGTCTCCCTCTACTGAATGTCGTTATACTTTTGTTGACCGACATGCGGGCCATGCAGTGCGCGGGCCCAAATGCCATCCACCAAATTAGAAGGCAGTATGCAGGCAGAGAGTCACTCCGGTCGTAGCGCGGCAGTAACGAGCCGTCGTATCACAAAACCGCACCTCCCCGCAGTTTAAGATTGACGGACGAAGCAACCATCATTTCACTCTTCGCTGAATCCCCTTCTCCCTCACCGTCTTCAAGAAAGGCAACACTCGCATCTGCCACTTTTCTTCTCTCCGAACGAAGGGAAGGTAAGCGGATCCGTGATGTTGGTATATTTTTGTTCAGAGAAAAAAAAGAACTTTTGCAAAGCAGTAACCGATCCCCACTCTCTTTTTTGTTTCATTGTCATTGCAATTGTGTTTTCCTTTCAGTGATCTCCTAGTATTCATCAGTTTCATGATGGACCAAGGAGAACCAGGCTAAGATCTGCCGATATTGGAGTAGACACGGGAGGCTGATCCCCACGAGACAGAGAGCTCCAAGAAGATGGAGGCAACCACCGAGCCGACCCTAGATACGCTCACGGCCACTACTGAGATGGTCAACGCCCCGTTTGAGGTTACAGCCCCCGTGGCACTGCAAGAGCAGTTTTCCCCCTTCGAGGATGTGTCCCCCCCCCCCCCCGCTGAGCTGCCCAAGGTGATTTCCTTCTTTGCCGATCTTGATTGTGGTTTTTCATCTAAGTATGTGGTGATTTTTTTAGAAAAGGAAGTATGTGGTGATTAATAATGCAATGCCATGCTATACATAGTGGTTTAAATAACTTGTGTTTCTTATACTGAAAAGTAATTCAGAATTTGTTTCTGTTTCAATTAGAGCCCTGATGCAGACAAGGACTGTGTGGTTGTACATGTCACTCGCTATGAGGCGGACGGCCTGAATATACGCACTGGGAAAACAGAGTTCTTAGGCTGTTGGATCCTGGAAGCCATTTGCGGTTATACCAATGAAGAGTTGTATTCCAGCCTCACTATTGTCAGGCGTGTTGTCGAGGGTGTACTAAAGCATAAGAAGTTCAAAGCTACTCCTTCATTTGTGAGGCATACTATTCTTGTCAAGCTTACGCATGAAGATGACGTGGCATACCTCCACAAACAAGTTTATCGGTGGCAAGGCCACAAGGTTGTCTTCATGAAGGTTCACAGGATTGAGTTGCTGTGGGACGTCCTCGATGATGTTCATGTCAAGGTCCGTCTTGTGTCTAGCCCAAATTAGATCGAGGCATGAAATAGTTGCCCTAGCTAGTGTTTAATAGTAGTTTGGATTGTGTCTAATTATCCGAACCTTGCCTGTTATCGACCCCTCTGGGGCTAGTACTCTGTTTCAATCCGTCTATGGGAACTGCTACTACTTTTGTGTGCCCGTGAATCATGTGAGAACCATCGTAATTGTTGCTGAAACAGATGCATCCTCACTAGTTTTTTCATAAATATGGCATGGTAAGACATAAGTTGTCACGGTTTATCATACGAGTAGTGTGTGTTTTGATGAAATAGAGCACTCGTTCGAGAACCGTGCGCTGACGTATACATAAGTACTTGTAAACACTATTGGTGCTACCCCACTTGTAAGCATTTGTGCAAAACATGACACATTGGCTCAGCTCGCTTCAACACTAGGCTATCGACCAGCTAACAATCAACAATTTGCTATCTGACATATAAGCAACTATGTATCTTGTTATAGTGGTTGATGCAGTTAATTGAGGCCACAATGTAATAAATTCCAAACGTTCACACGCTAGTCCAGCGCTCATGTGGAACACTCACATTAAAATCGTCTTCATAAAATACTTGAAAAGCATAAGTTAAGCAATTTTATACATCTCAATGATTCATAGAACATAACAAACATATACTAGTTCACAGCAAAAGACAAAGTTGTGAGAAGGTTTACTAATTAGGAAAAAACAAGCAAGGCTTCTCTGAGCAAAGGGCCTCCCGGCAGGCTTAAATTTCCTGGAGTTCACTCTGGTTTTTTCTTGTTGCCACCATTCAGGGTTAGGTTCTCTCACTCCACAATAACCAATTATAATTGTGGTCTCAGCTGGAATGCTGAACTGAACCATGCAGTGTACTGACCAGCTGAAATGCTTGTGCATTCCACTAAATTTAAGCACCGCCATTTGCAGAAATAAGCAGACCACAATGCCTCTTGTCCGCGCACCTGTCCAAAAAACCGCCGTGCAGCCGTGCCAGCTAGTCCTCAGTCCATGGATGAACTGGTTGAAAGTGCATTCTTGACTAGGATGCTGTTGTTTTTGCTCGTCCCTGCACTGCAATCAGGAAGTAAAACGTATGAATCAACTTCTTTTAGATTGCGTTGGTCATTCTACCTTAGTTACTACCAATGTAGGGATACCTTGAGGACGGGAGGTTAGACAACGTCAATGAGGGATGGCCATCATTTTGCGCAGTTGTACTAAAACTGAGGTGTGTGCTTTTGATTGCGCGGATAGAAACGATACGGAGACAGACATCCCGAAACGATATGGAGACACACATCCCTGTTTGCGCAAATATGAAATATGGTTATTTAAATAGTGACATATATTACTACTTTCCCCCGTTTCCTCTTAGAACCAAGTCCTAGATTTATGCTACAGCTTTCCCACTTTCTCCCCTGTTTGAACCAACGCTTTGAGTCGACTGTATGAACTAGCTTTACTTCAAATAATAGTAGAAGTCTAGGTGGATTTGGAATAGCGGACGGAAGTAGAAAAGGATCCACACGAAGGGAGTTGGCGTAGTAGAGCAAGGCAGGTTTCGAAGTAATATATACCTGAGGGTCGTCGGCATGTGGCAAAGACGGCGTCGGGAGGCCGCATCTTGGTCACAATACCGCAGGGAGGAATAAGGCATCGGAGGCCCTCCCGAACCGGCGCTCTCTCGGAGAGAACGGTGTGGCCGCCGATCGGGACGCGCGGGCAGCCGTTGGTCTCCTCCCTCACCGCCGACGACAGCGTGAACAATGCACCTACACCCCTGCCCCGGTCGAGGTTGTCCGGACGGATTTGTGACCAGCCATGAGCTGAGAGAGAGTGTGGCCACCTATGTGTTGCTTAGATCTGGAGAGCATGAGAGAGTGAACGAGAGGAACCCTAGTAAAGCAAGCGCTAAGGCTCCTGCTTTTATATATAGTGGAGTGATTTTGTTGTACCAGCTTCAAAAAAATGCGTTCCTATGTGTACCCGCGAGTGGGTGCGAGAGAAATAGTGGGTGCGTGCACCGCTTCTCTTCGTGAGAGTACAAT
The DNA here is from genome assembly GCF_003073215.2 of Triticum urartu. Classification (NCBI taxonomy): domain Eukaryota; kingdom Viridiplantae; phylum Streptophyta; class Magnoliopsida; order Poales; family Poaceae; genus Triticum; species Triticum urartu. The sequence goes on from NC_053025.1 coordinate 44,588,403, forward strand.
ATACTATGCCCAAAGAACGTTCGCCGCAAGAGTAATGTATAAGTGTGTGACGTGTGAGCTAAAATAAAATGTGCGTGCCGTATTTTGTTTTTTAGAAGTTCTGAGGGTAGGGTGTGAAGAGCACATATGTGCGTGACGTCTACCTGCAGATAGACGGTGGGTGTGACATGCGAGTCTGCGAGAGGACTCGGGAGAGTCGTGACTCGTGAGGGTGCGTGTGCGTGAGTGAGAGGGGGCACGTATCAATGCAATGCATGTGTCCGTAAATCATTATCAGACAAACGTTCGCCACAAGCCTTTTCCTGACGAACGCCGTAAGAACCGTTAGATCGGCATCCGACAGTGTCAGTTTTGCCATGTCATTTAACAGAACAGCCACTCCTCCTACACACAAATCTTCCACGTGAGTGTTAGCAACTGCCGTATGCTCCCTCCGTCCTGAAATGCAGTGCATATAGCTTTATTGAAAATTCGAACCTTGCAAACTTTTACCGAGTTTTCGTGTACCAAATTGCACATGTAGAATACCATGTATATATCATTTCATTCATCTTCGAGAGGTAACTATAAAGATGGGTGAGGAGTCTACAAAGAAAGACCATCGTATCACCCGCAGCAATTTCGAGCATCCTTTAGTGTCGAGGAATATCATAGGAACTCTATATGATATGATTTTTATAGGATTTTTTCCTTTAGAGCCAATTGGTTCATAGGAATAGATTCATATACTCCACATTTCAAAGGAAATAAACATGATATCATTTCTATACCTTTAGAGCCACTTGGTTCATATGAATGGATTCCTATACTCCCTTAATTTCAAAGGAAAATAAACATTAGCATATATTCAATAGAAAAGTTCCTATGATATGAACCAAATTGCATCTCTTTTCTAATCCCTCCTCATAGGAATTGAGATACATGTCATCTCTAGATTCAATAGAAAAGTTCCTATGATGTGAACCAAATGACATCTCTTTTCCAATCCCTACTCATAGGAATTGAGATGCTCCATGTCATCTCTTTCCCTACAACTTCCATGTATACATCTTCTATTCCTAAATAGATAGTACAACCCACTAGTAGCTTTTTTCCAAAACATGCAACTATGGCACAAGAACTATATAGTATGCCAATAACTTTGAAACATGGTCGCTGGATGAATCTAACCCGACAGTGCAGAGATAGGCAAATCCGAGCACTACTGGCCATTGGATATCATCAACATTCCACCAGATTTGCCACATGTACAATTTAGAAGACTCCATGGTTGAACTTAAGCATAATGCACAAATCTCAAAACACAAGCACTTCTACTTTGTTCTAGAATCTTCTGTATCATAATTGATTATTTTTTCTAAATGAATTGCCATTATTTGTTTTTTACTTTATGATTTACAATGCACAACCCCATGAATCTTAACATTTTTATAAAACTAATTTATTTTGAATGAGATGAACTATAAGAACTAAACGACATCTACATCATGCATATATGACTCAAAGCTTTACATGCTATAGTGTGTATTTATTCATAATTTGGTTTCGAAATCTCATGCGTTCAATACATGTGTACCTTACTAGTTTTGAGTAGAGTAGCAAATTTCACGCGGCCCCGGGTATATCAAAATGCAGGGCCCATGCATCATTGCCTTTCGGTCGAACCTACGTCCACAATTTTTTGTACGTACTATATCTCCACTGGTCCCCGAACCCAAAATGCTGCCTCGTTCCCGTAAAACCAAGCGGCCCACACATATTTAAGGCGTAGACTCGAACCCGTTTACTACGACGTGGGCTCGCACGGCGTAGTACTCCTACAAACCCTACCGCCGCACTCGTCATCGGTTTTCTTCAAGAGGACGAGGGAGAAGCCGATTTGTAGTGGAGGCGCTTTAAAAAAAGGATCTGTAGTGGAGACCCCTACCCTAGGTGCCCTAGGTAGCTGCCACCTGCATCATTGTTTTCTCTTTTCTTTATGCTCTTGCGCCCTAGAGTGAAATGATGGTTGCTTCGTCCGTCCAGCTTAATGCGGGAAAGGTGGGGCTCTGTGATTTGACCCCTCATCGCTCATTTTCTACTACTGCGGCACTATGACCGGGGTGCCTCCAATTCCAACCGCTGCTCCGAACTGTAATTTGGTGCATCACACGTGGAACAAGACGGTGGATGAGCCACATGTCGGCCAAAGGGGTCCTATGAAGTGTGTCGCCATTTCGTGTGCGGAGTGACCCTGCTTGAGTTGCTACGCCAACACGACAGGAGCAGCCTACCACTTGGTTTTGCTCCTTGGTGAATCCCAACTATATTGATCTAAAAAGATACGTGCTGAACTACCCTCTCCGTCTTGGTTTTTTTAATTTTAGGCGTCTCGGTTTATAGGGCTTGCACGTAGTTCTAGGTCATCCATTTGACTAACTAAATATGAGTTACTATGTCACAAAAAGTATATCATTGGATTCTTAAGCGGATGTAGTTGTATTTAAAAGTCGAGGGCGGGGCTTTTCCTGCGCAGTAGGCGGGGCAGTTCCGCCTAGTCGGTTCGACAGAGACGCCAGAAGACGAGGGAGTAGGCTGCTGCAAACGTAGGGCTGTGTGATTTGACAGCGAGTTGCTGCTGGATAGGTGGGGCCCCGTGATTTGACTTGCCATTATCATTTTAACTGCGGCGCTACGACCGGCGTGAGTCTCCCGATTCCTGACCACCTCCATTACGAAGAAAGAGATAGAGAGGAGTAAAAAATACACTTATAGCCAACCTTGTTGTAGTATGAGTGACTAAGTGATGACTATGTATGACATGCCAACATCAGATAGCCTAACACACCATGTTAAATCTCCAAGGGCGTGACCGCGTGAGCGACGCAACGGTCATGGTAGGCGCGACCATGATACGGGCTGCCGGCAGCCCTTGGATCTGAGATCAAACGGTCATATGCTAAGTTGCTGAAAATTTGCTGAATAACCCTCCAGGATAGGATATTCACCCACAGGTCTAGAATCACGCCATGCAACCATTTGATCTCAGATCCAAGGGCTCTCGGAAGCCCGTATCATGGGAGAATGGAAAGCCACTACCCTGCCGTTCGCACGCTGGCAGTTCACTCCTACTCATCCCCGCACGTCCTTCAATACTACGGCGGTTCGCTCCTAGTCGTCCCGTCCATTCACATTACGGTAGTTCCACTAATCCTAACCCTCCTCCCAAATCCATGGCGTCCCAAATCTCCATGATCGGCGGTGAGTACAAGGTTAGAACCATCACCGGCGATGAGTTCGACGTCATCTACACCCATTCTTCTGCGACGGTGAAAGGATGCCTTTCTCGCTTCACACGCATGTTCGAAAACTCAGATGATGAGTGGGTCGCTAGGCTAGATGTTGAGTACACCACAGTCCTGGGACCAGAGAAGGATCTAAAGGACGAAGAGAGGAAGAATCCCGCCATGATCCAGGTTTTCGTACATAACGTTTGCTTAGTCTACCACATAAGCCATGCCGACGTTGAGTGCCAGGATTTTAAGAACTTCCTCAAGGATAAAATAGTGAAATTCGTTACTGTAGACTTTAAGAATGACAGGGATGTCCTGCGTCGGATAGGTCTCGTTGTAGGCAACCCCTTCGACCTCCAGAAGAATCGGCTGGTGTCCTCTCGTCAGCCTTTAATGCCGACCCTGGCAGGAGCCATGATTCATCCTTTGTACGGTAAACTGGAGAAACCTCCATACACGTTTCATCGTCATGCATGGCAGCGGAATGTACTAGATATAGACCACATCCACTATGCTGCAATGGATGGCTACCTTTGCTTCAATATCTACAAGGGTTGGATGAAGAGCAACAACCAAGTGTGCGGTTCAAGCAAAGAAGTATCGGCCAAGAGGGAGAGGGACAAGGACGAAGTCGAGGACATGGACGAGGACTCCGAGTAAGGTGGCAGTGTGGTTGTTCATGGTGGTTCTAAACTTCTAATGTAGTGCCTATCGGATTAGTTGCATAGTTTAATTTCAGGTGTGCTTAGTTTAATTTGAGGGGGTGTGTTGTGCTGAGCCCCCAGCAGAACTATGTTATGTTTCTTCTCGTTACTTTAACTCTTCAGTATGTACATACTACTAGTATTTCTTTAATAGAATTTAGCACCCCAATTAAGCACGTACTACCTTTTTTTAATAGTACTATATGCATAATTTGGCGACGAGCGCTCTCTATATGTACCACCTTTTTTTAATTTCAATTTTTGCTCCATGGCGCAATCCATCGATAGTACTACTGTACAAAAGTATACATTTTTTAAAAGGCTAGAGTACTGTTCATCACATATATAGCCAGTTAAATTCTCAACCTAGAATGACGTGCATGCCATGTAGTAAACCGATATGGAGGAAGTATAGTAAAAATGAGGTGATTTTACCGAGCGATCGACGGGGGAGCATGGCCTGTCATGATGTACCAAGGCGATGCGCGTGTCCCTCTTGAGGCAGAAGCAATACTATGATGGCAAACCAAAGTGTGAAATAATGGTCGCTTCATCCGTTTGGGAAGGTGCGGCATTGTGATTTGACGTCTCATTGCTCATTACTTCTACTAGGCTGGTACGAGTGGGGTGCGTCCCCCCTGCTGTTCTGCACTATTATTTGGTTCTTGACACATCACCCGGTGGCTATATGTCCCACATGTCGGCGACAGGAAGTACATAATTCATGAAAGGGAGTGTCGACGGAGGAGCATACTACAGAATTCATGAAAGGGAGCGACTTAGTTTTGGAAAAATCTGTTTTTACGGAGTACGTACCCACTAGGGTTTATAGGGCTCATCTAAAAACATTCATTTTTCCGTTTGATAAGTCTGAATTCTACTATACTAGTAGTACCATTACATGTTGGATTTTGAGGTGCGTTAGATCACCCGACGCAAGCAGTGTCAAGAGGAAACTAACAATGCATGTACAAGTTCATGGAAATTTAGTGGTCATTCATGCATTCGTTCTAATTAATGCCTCGGTAAACATAACTTCTTGAGAAAAACAAGCGTACTAATTACTTGTGCAAACTACGAAATTAATTCGACCACTCACCGTCTACCTTGGTTGAAGAGATTTTGAAATTGAGCCATAAACTGGAAAGGAGGGAGTAGTAACTTTTGTCTCGATTACTATTTGTGGCCTTGTATAGATGCAAAATGTATTTTTTTATAGTGGCTTTGTATAAGTAAATGGAGGGAGTACTAACCAAAGTACATAGTAGGGACGAGGAGTAAACGGAGGGAGTAGTAAATTTTTCTCCTCGTGCTGCGAGCCACCGCGCGCGTGGGCGAGGGAGCGGGCGTAAAGGCGTACAGTAGTAGTAGTAGTAGTAGTAGTAGTAGTAGTAGTAGTAGTAGTCGTAACCAAGCTTCACCTCATCCTGCGAGCCACCGCGCCCGTGGGCGGGGGAGACGGCGTACTAAGCAAGCTTCTCCTCGTTCTGCGAGTTGACGGGACACATCAAAAGTACTCCAGTGTATAGAGCCTTGCCTCTAAGGTAGGCCCCACATGGTTTGACTCTTTTTTTAATTTAACATAACGCGTCAAGTCGTAATTTGTTTGTTCACCTGTGGTAGAAAATCCTCCCTCCACCAAGTGGACAACCAGTACACGTGCCAAATTACCACGCGGGCTGCCTTTTTCGTACAGAAATGAGCTCCACTGTGTACCCGTGCGGGTGTGGTTGGGAAAGAGACAGGAGTACGTGCGCCGTGCGTGCACCTCTTCTCTTCATGCACGTCCCCCACATACGTGGGTGTGTGCGAGAGAGATACAAACCTAGACATAATGCGCCGTCCATCCCCATGCCTCCGTCCAGTTCGACCACCAGTCACCACCACGCCCCACTCCTCCTCACTTTATCTCTCATCTTTCTCCCTCCATTTTTATATACAAGGGGCCACTATCAAAATTACAATTTGCAGATATACAAGGCCACTAACACTAATCGATGCAATATTAATGGTGTTTGCCTCGTGGTACTAGCAAAGGAGGACATTAATTATCCCTTGCATGCATGCGGGAGTTTGTAAAAAAATGCATCTTGATGTTCCGTGCAATGCACGGGCATCTTGCTAGTCCATGAAAACAACACATGGCAAAATTCCACGGCGAACGAGGGATTTGAATATGTTGGGAGAGGCTGTTTGGATCTTACCCAGGGTAGCCAAAATATTGGCGATCCTTTTGTCCACCAGAGCCTTTGCCACCGATGAATGAGGAATGGCTCGGGTGCTCATGTTGTCATGCATCCTCCAGCGCGCACGTTGGAGACGAGCTGTGTATTTTTGTCCCACAACGCCGCCAGAGCCGCCCGCAAATTACGCCATCCAACCGTAGCCGCACACATTATGACAGCAACTCAACCAACCGGACGAAATTCACGCAAACACGTAGACAAACTGATATTTCATATAAACAACGACGGAAATCATATAAAATACCGGATTTTCATACAAACATGACGGATTTCATTACATTCAAATGAACTACGTGGTGCTAGTTCTGGGTAGCACAGGTATATAATACCTAGCCTAAATGGTCGCCTGCCGATCGATTTGTGTTCCTCATGTCCGGCAGCACGATCACCGGACTGCCAGGAGCCCCGAAGGTATATGCTTCAGTGCAAAGGACGGCTCGCTTCCCCACTGCCCAACTGATATCATTGGCTGGTGCCGAAGATGATGGTGGCCGGCACCGGTTCGAGTTCATCACCGGCCACTACTTCGCCATGGCCGGCACCGGCTCGAGTTCATCCTAACATTCCCCTCTTCCGTGGAGACCATGCGGGGTCGACGAAGGTCCTCGCAACAAAAGGATCCCGCAAGACACCTATCGGTATCAAAACTGGCAGATCTCGGGTAGGGGGTCCCGAACTGTGCGTCAAGGCCGGATGGTAACAGGAGACAAGGGACACAATGTTTTTACCCAGGTTCGGGCCCTCTCAATGGAGGTAATACCCTACTCCTGCTTGATTAATATTGATGATATGGGTAGTACAAGAGTAGATCTACCACGAGATCAAGGAGGCTAAACCCTAGAAGCTAGCCTATGGTATGATTGTTGTATATGGAGTTGATGTCCTACGGACTACAACCTTCCAGTTTATATAGACACCGGATAGGGTTAGGGTTACACAGAGTCGGTTACAATGGTAGGAGATCTTGAATATCCGCATCGCCAAGCTTGCCTTCCACTCCAAGGAAAGTCCCGTCCGGACACGGGGCGAAGTCTTCAATCTTGTATCTTCATAGTCCAGGAGTCCGGCTGAAGGTATAGTCCGGCTACCCCCCTAATCCAGGACTCCCTCAGTAGCCCCTGAACTAGGCTTCAATGACGACGAGTCCGGCGCGCAGATTGTCTTCGGCATTGCAAGGAGGGTTCCTCCTCCAAGTCCTTCATAGAAGATTGTAAACACCAAGAGCAGTGTCCGGCTCTGCAAAATAAGTTTCCACATATTGCCATAGAGAGAATAATATTAACACAAATCAAATCTGCTGACGTATTCCGTAGTGCGTCATCACACTACGGCCAAGTCCTTTACTCGAATCATTTTTACTTTTCCACCTCAACATGTTTTGCGAGGCGGTTTCCTTGGCACGTCTTGTCAAAGCAGAGATCGTGTACCCTTTTACGGGATTCTCATCAATACAGACGTGGGTAACCCAACCGTGCCCGTTAGCACGTTTCCTCAATTAAAGACGAGTCCCAAACGATTACGGGGAGGGCTCTTGGTATTCAACCTCTTATAAAGAGACCAAGGCCTTACTCCTTTTTTCAATCTCAAGCGAGTTCGCCCGTCGCCTCGAGTTCCAACACCCTAGGCTCCAGATTCCAGGCGCTTCGGACCTTCGACGATGTCCGGTTCTGACCTTCAAGGCCGATGGACGCCCTCCTCCGTCACGAAGGAGGACGTACTAAAGTTGAGGGAGGCTAAGTTCCTGACCGGCAAAATTTCGCATAGGTTGCCTGCTCAAGGGCAGGTCATTCCCAGTCCCCATCCCGGTGAGAGCGTGGTGTTCATGTCTCACTTCCTTCGGGGGTTGGGCTTCCCAATGGATCCCTTTGTGAGGGGACTGCTGTTTTATTATGGGCTGGAATTCCATGACTTGGCTCCGGAGTCCATCCTCCATATCTCCTCGTTCATTGTCGTGTGTGAAGCGTTCCTCCGTGTTACCCCTCACTTCGGATTATGGCTCAAGACCTTCAAACTGGAGCCGAAGATGATCAAGGGACGGCACGCAGAGTGCGGAGGCGCTGTTATGAGCAAAAATGCTGATGCTCCATGGCCCGAGGGCTCTTTTCAAGAGGAGCTAGGCTTGTGGCAACGAGAGTGGTTTTATATCACCGTTCCCCGGAGCACCAAGTGGGTGGCGCCTCCTGCCTTTCGCTCGGGTCCCCCACCACCGCTAGCGTCATGGGTCAACAGAGGGTTAGATTGGGGTTTGCCCAAAGATGTGCCCTTGTTGCAGGGCCGCATTAAGGATCTCTTGGAAGGAGACCTCAACCTGGTCAAGGTGATGCAGGTCATGCTGATTCGCCGAATATTGCCCGGCAAACGTCGCTCCCTTCGCCTGTTGGAGTTTAATCCAGAGGGACCGCGAGCTCTCCAGAATTTCATGGGCGCAACGCCCGCGGAGATGTATAAACTGTTCTTCGGATCACAAGAGATGTGTCCGGATTTAACCGAGGACGCAGGCCTAAGCTGCAATCGCCCGGATACTCAAGTAAGCAACCTTGTGCCCGGACCTTCTATCTGTATAATTGTCATAAACTTGCCCCTAAAAGAGCCGTCCTTTTAAACAGGAGTGGATAGCGAAGACAAAGCTGATCAGGTGTCCGGCTCCCCTTCCCGAAACCAGGCCGGATCCCGTGCTGGTCAGGATGCCGGAGATAATGCCTTTGGAGGGAAGCAAGGGGGAGGACAAGGAAACTATGGCCTCCTCGAAGGAGGCTGCTCCAAAGGGAGGAACCGACAATTCCTCTCCTAAGGGGAAGAAGAGAGCCGCCTCTGACGACCCGGAAACCATGGCCTCAAAGCGGGGGGGGGGGAATCCTCGCTAGAGGGTCCGACGCCGGGGAGTTCCTCGGCCGGACTATGCCCTCAAGGGGATCAGCCCTCCAGCGAGCCGTAAGTAGAGAAAGATCTTCCTTTTGAGGGATGAGGGAAATCCTTGATTTATATCTGAGAAGATTAACTGAATTTTTACCTTGTAGCTCGGACCTCGGCCCTTCTCAGCAGAGCTCGTCTTCGGGGGATCTCCTTCCGGAGATGATGGAGAGCGGGACGCCTCCCCCTGCCGTGCCGCCTAGCAAGGCAGGCGACCCTGAGGTGTCGTCGCGGTGGGTTTCTGCGAATCCGGCAGGGGCGGAAGATAGCTATGTGGCCCCCCGAGGTTCTCCGTGTCCGGCCTTCGAAAGAGGTCGTGGGTCAACTCCGGCACCGTCTGGTGCTCGGCCGGAGGAACTAAAGATTCTGCTGGGGCGAGCTTCTATCTTGGAGGAGCACCGTGTATTGATGGGCACGGTGATTGAAAGGATCTCATCCGCCGAGAGCGGATTGCATGAGGCCGTCAAAAGTTTACTGACGGGTTTTGAGGTACATTAGATAATGTACACTTTTGTCAGTTGCGCATGAATAAGATGCGCCCTGTGTAGATAGTAGCCCCTGAGACTCTGCGCGTCGTCAAGAAATGACGGCACGCGGAGGATCATAATCCCAGGTCTAAGATGTCGCCTTTGAATGTAGGCGGCAGAGTGTCCGGAATCGAGCCGAACTGATGATTTTGCCGAACTAAAGCGGCAACTAGACGTGGCAGATGCCGACATCGCGCTTGTCAACAAGCGGCTTGATGAGGCTCAAGGTATTTAATTCCTCGGGCGGCATCAGGTAAGAAGAGTTTTATGCCAGTGTCTTACGATGTGTGTGCTTGACGCAGATGGTGCGGCCGCCGTGGAGAGTCTTAGGGCAGAACTTGCCCGAGCTAAAGAACAAGCCAGAGAAAGTGATGCGGCTGCCAAGAAAGCCCTTGAAGAGCTGAGAGCCGAACAGGCTGCTCATTGCCGAAGCAAGGAAAAGATGGCCGAGATGGCCGAAAAGTTAAAGAGCGCTGCAGACCGTTGTAGACTTCTTGAGAAAGAAGACCAGGCGAAACAGACGGACTTAGAGAAGGCCGTTGCCAATGCCAAGGACGCGCGCTCTGCAATGAGAGCTGTGAAGGAGGAGCTGCGTCAGGCCGAACAGATTGCGGCTGGAAAGCCCTTTATGCTGCGAAGAAAATTTTGCGATCCGAAGTTTGCTCCGTTGGACCGGATGTGGAGTGTGGAGGATACCTATCTGGATTTGGCAGCGAGTGCTGCTGATGCGACCGAACACTTTCGAGATCAGAAAGATCGCGAAGTGGAAAAGCTTTTCTGGTCGTAGTTTCACAATCCAGAGCGTCCACTGGCAGTGGACGATCGTTTGGCTCAATGGGCCGAACTGAATAGGTTGTCCGGACTCGCCATGAAGTACGTCATGGGTCATCTGTGGTCGGGGAGATCGGAGCCGAAGAGTTATTTCACCTTGGTGCAGCAATTCCTTGAAGAGGTCAGCATGCATAGAGGGCGCAAGGATGGCTCTTGCCCGTGTCAAGACATACTGGGCAGAGATGGATACCACCGTTGTTGCGTCCCGAGATTCGGAGAAAAGCCGAGTACCCTCCGAGCACTATTTTCAGGAAGTCCTTGAAGGCGCTCGTGTAATAGAGACGCAGTGCTCGAAAGATGCTATGTTATGATAGCATATGTAATTATAAAGTAATATTCTGATAAACTGTAGTGGCCTTTTTATACTTGTGCCTTCAAGTATTGGGAACACCTCCTGTGCGGCCGTTTTAAGATATATATATATATATATATATACAAAATCTGAAAGATGGCAGTCGTTGGCTTCAGCCCCCACGCACATAGTGCGGGGGTGCTCGCAGAAGACACATTTTCACACTTAACCCAACGTCTTGGTCCTACAAAGGAGGTGATAGCGCAGCGGGCCAGGCAACCGGACTATAATGCTTTAACACTTCCACTTAGCCATAGGAGCTTGACAGTGAGACTATTTAGGTAGCCCCTTGGTGGCGACTGCGCTCGCCCGAGTTTGGGGCGCGTATGTGCCTGACCGGGAAGCGGCCCTTCGTTAAAGCGGAGGAATCCGATAGATTCTGATAGGTCATCGAGTGGCTGGCCAGTCTCACGCTACATCATGACAGTCAGTTTTCGGCTTTCTCTACTGAGGTGCTCGCCCGGCCGAACCGGGGCACAATCGCAGTAGTTCTCCTGGTGCTACCTTAGCCGATAGAGCAGAACGTAACGTAGCCGAACTCAGGAGCCGGGCAACCTAACATTTGACCAAAGACATGATTCGGAGCTGATGCATATAATGCCAAAACTCACGACGCCGAACACTCCCTAAGGTGTTTGGTCTTTATGAGTGCGGGCGAAACAACACTCTTTATTAAAAAAGCCCCTAGTGTCCAAGTACGTGCAAAAATTCTGACGTGGCCACATGCCAAGACGCCAGCCTCCTCCTTGGTTATATCAGAAAAAACCAGGGGATGTGTAGCAACAAGAGACAGTAAAAAAGGTTTACGCAGGGTCTTAATCTAAAAAGAATCCTTTAGGACGGGTCCCTACTGCACGTCTGCGCCTGTGTCTCTGTTGTGCCGTATCCTGGACGGGCGCCGCACGACGTTCATCTGTAAAAGAGAGGAACTGAGTTGAAAACGGGTCGTGCCGAACAAAAGTTTAAAATAAACAAAGTGTAAAGTAAAATATATAAAATTGAGCTTTATTGTCTCTTATTGTATATGCATGGAACCCCTAGTGCGGGGGTATATGGCCACTAAGCCTGCATCAATGATGATTTTGTACCGAACTCGTCTATCCGCGTTCGTGGTCTTTAATGACCTATTTCGAAGTTTTTTTTGGCCGGTGAGGCCATTTTACTGTGGGGCTGTCAAAGCGGCCACACAGTCCTCCGCTTGGGGAGGCGCACTTTAGTGCTTCCCCTTCAAAGAGATGATGCCTCATGGACCAGGCATCTTAAGCGTGAGAGATGAATAATGCAGTATTGCGTTAAAGCGGGCGAAAGCTTCGCGTCCCAGTAGTGCTTGATAGCGACTTGAGAACGGGACGATATGGAAGGTCAGCTTTTCGCGGCGGAAGTTATAGGCAGAGCCGAATATAACTTCGAGCCAGAGAAAACCCATACAATTGGTGCCCGGACCAGGTGTTACCCCTTGAAAGGAGGTTTTGTTGCGGCAGATTCTTGCTGGGTTTATCCCCATGTGATGGATTGTATCCGGATATATAAGGTTTAGTCCACTGCCGCCGTCCATAAGGACATTTGAAAACCGGAGTCCGGCAATTATTGGATCGAGTATCAAGGCAGTCCAGCCCGCATTCTTGATATTTCTAGAATAATCTAGCTGATCGAAGATGATTGGTTTTGACAACCAGTGGCGGGACCCTTTGGGGATAGGTCGTGTGGTGTGTACCTTTATGGGCGCCGCACGTTTTGTTATGTGAATTAAGTTCACTGTTTTTACTTCTTGTGGGAAGTTCTTTTGTTTCCTGGTGCTCTGCTTTTGGGGTTCGTCCTCGTCTTCGCTTGGTGTGTCGAGCCCCTTGTGTTCGGCATTGAGTCTGCCGGATTGTTTGAAAACCCAACAATCTCTGTGGGTATGGTTAGCAGGCTTCCCGGGAGTACTGTGTATCTGACATATCCTGTCCAGGATTTTATTTAAGTTGGATGGATCGTCCCTATTATCCTGGAGGGGTGGTTTTGTTTGATTTTGTCATGAACCTTTGAATCCGGCATTGACTGCCGTGCTCTTCGGACTTTTTTCCTTAGTCCGGCAACGGTCCTTGTTGCGTCGCGGTTTACCGTTTCCATCCCTGGTTTCGGATGTACTTGGGTTGCTGGGGCTGCACCTTGCCAACCAGTTGTCCTCTCCTGCACAAAAGCGGGTCATGAGGCTTGTTAGTGCGGCCATTGTTCCTGGCTTTTCTTGGCCGAGGTGTCTGGCGAGCCATTCATCTCAGACGTTATGCCTGAAAGCTGCTAAGGCTTCGGCGTCTGGACAGTCGACTATCTGATTCTTTTTAGTGAGGAATCTATTCCAGAACTACCGAGCTGATTCTCCGGGCTGTTGAGTTATGTGACTGAGATTGTCTGCATCCGGGGGGCGGACATAGGTCCCTTGAAAATTTTCTCGGAAAGCATCCTCGAGCTCTTCCCAACTTCCAATTGTGTTTTCAGGAAGGCTTTTAAGCCAATGCCGGGCTGGCCCTTTAAGCTTAAGGGGTAAATATTTTATGGCGTGGAGATCATCTCCTCTAGCCATGTGTATGAGGATATAATCCTCGATCCAGACTCCAGGGTCTGTTGTTCCATCATATGCCTCTATGTTTACGGGTTTGAATCCCTCTGGAAATTCATAGTCCAGGACCTCATCGGTGAAACATAGGGGGTGTGCGGCGCCCCTGTATTTGGGTGTGCCGGATTCTGATGATGGCTTTATTGCGTTGCTTACGAGAGCTTGCTTTCTTGGCCCATAAATGGACCTAACTGGGCCATGATGTGAATCCTTAGGTGGGTCGCATGCCGATTTAAGTGCGGCGCCGCTTGCCGCTTTATGGGGTCGTCTATCCGACCGTGTGGCTTTCTTATTTTTTGAATGCGAGGGCTCTAGGGCTTCTTCGTCGAATTCAGGCAGTAGCTTTCTTTTCGGATAGCTTTTAGTGCGGCGACCGTCGCCGTATTTATCTGCGGTATTGATTACTTTGCTCCATCTAATCCGGTGTGCATCTTCCGCTGTTTTTAGCTTCCGCTTCTACTTTTTCAGGCTGCGTGCAGTTGCAACGAGCCTCTCGTGGAGATTCTTCTGCTCCATGGGTTTATCCGGCGTGAGGTCGTCCGGAATGCCATTTTCGCCAGAGGAGGGATGTTCGGTTTCTCTATCCGTGTTGCCCTGTTCGGACGGTTGCTCTAAGGCCTGCTCGTCGTCTACCGTCTGGTCCTGCTCTATGGCTGGATTTTTATCGAGGCGGGGCTTGGGTCGGCGTTTACGCCGACGCTTTGATTGCTTTTCAGGGGGTCGATCTCCCATTCCATCCCCTTTTTCCTCATTGTCGCTTCCTTTAGGGGTATCCACCATGTATACATCGTGAGATGAGGTGGCTGTCCAATGCCCTATGGGCGTTGGTTCATCGGTATCTCCTGCATCGTCATCCATGCTGTCGATGTCTCCGGAGTCGAAGTTGAGCACGTCGTTTAAATTGTCGACAGTGGCTACCAAGTGGGTGGTGGGTGGGCTTTGAATTTCTTCATCGTCCATATCCCATCCTTGCTGACCGCAGTTCGGCCAGGGCTCTCCTAATAAAGAGAGAGACTTGAGAGAATTCAGGATATCGCAAAAAGGCGAGTGCTGAAAGATGTCCGCGGCGGTGAACTCCATTATTGGCGCCCAATCGGATTCGATCGGCAGGGGCGCGGGGGCTTCAGAGTCCGGAGAGGAGTCCGGATCCTCGGAGTCGTGAGTCACGCGGAGTGTGGGGCCGGCGTTCGGCTCGATCGCCTTTGAGATCGCAGCCCCTGAGGTGACGTGCAACCGCTCATCCTCGATTGACACAACTGGCTCCGAATTAAGGGTCACAGCTAGTGCGTTTGCGGCCTCCAGGATACTGTTCGGTGACAGAGCTAGATCATGCCGCACGAGACAGTGCGGCGCGCTTGGTTGTGGCTCGAATCCATCGAAGATCAATTCTCCGCGGATGTCTGCCATGTAGTTTAGGCTTCCAAATCTGACTTGATGGCCAGGGGCATAGCTTTCGATCTGCTCCAGGTGGCCAAGCGAATTGGCCCGCAGTGCGAAACCGCCGAAGACGAAGATCTGTCTGGGGAGAGAAGTCTCACCCTGGACCGCATCGTTGTTGATGATCAAAGGAGCCATCGGGCCTAAAGGCGACGACACAGAGGAACTCTCAATGAAAGCACCAATGTCGGTGTCAAAACCGGCGGATCTCGGGTAGGGGGTCCCGAACTGTGCGTCAAGGCCGGATGGTAACAGGAGACAAGGGACATGATGTTTTTACCCAGGTTCAGGCCCTCTCGATGGAGGTAATACCCTACTCCTGCTTGATTAATATTGATGATATGGGTAGTACAAGAGTAGATCTACCACGAGATCAAGGAGGCTAAACCCAAGAAGCTAGCCTATGGTATGATTGTTGTATATGGAGTTGATGTCCTATGGACTACAACCCTCCGGTTTATATAGACACCGGATAGGGTTAGGGTTACACAGAGTCGGTTACAATGGTAGGAGATCTTGAATATCCGCATCGCCAAGCTTGCCTTCCACGCCAAGGAAAGTCCCATCCGGACACGGGACGAAGTCTTCAATCTTGTATCTTCATAGTCCAGGAGTCCGGCTGAAGGTATAGTCCGCCACAAAAACGGGAGACGCGGTACGAGGCGGCGGCGTGGACGGCAGCAACGACGCCCATGCGCCGCTCCTCGTCGAGCTGGCCTGGAGCAGCGAGTTGCTGAACCGCGCATCGGCTTGGGGCGGCAACTGGCTCCGTCGGGCGAGGGGAGGGAGGTGGATCAGTGAGCTGCATAGCTCGTATCCGGCGGGCTACCCAGCCGGCTTGGATGCAGAATAACTACTCTCCGTAAGCCATTGTAAGAGTGGACAAAATGGCGGAGGAGATAGGGGAGCGGCGGAGGTGTGCAATTCTTGGCCGGCGTTTGGCCTCGTTTAAATAGGAGATTAAATAGACGGCGGACGGGAGGAGCTCGGCCGGCGTTGCGTTTAGCGCCGGCCCGGTCATGAACGGATGTGTGTCGAGAGTGGGTTTCTCAGCTTCCACACGGGCGGGTTTTATGGAGGCGTTTGAATGCGGCACGGAGGCGTGTTCAGCCGGGCGTGCCGCGAGTGGCGCCCTCGACTCTGACCTAGGATACCGTGCCGTTCTTCCACTGACGTGTGGGCTCTTTAGGTGCATGGCCTGCATGTCAGTGACCCAACGCAGGCAGCGCACAGCAGAGGAACCTTTGGTGGGCCAGGGCGGTCAGAAGCGGGCATTTCATAAACCGATGATTGTTCATTGAGTGTGACGTCATCTTTTTCATGTAGATAAGCCTACTATGTTGATAGCCCGTTCGATAAGTTGTGATTCATAAAGACCGCTGCAAACATCAATGTTCTGCTTATCACAGATAAGATTGATTAATACATGTAACAATCCATGTCCTTAACAAAGGGTGCATGCACGTATAGGTTGAGCGTGTGTCTTGCGTCGTGTGCTGTGTGCATGCAGGCGTGCGAGTGTTGCGTGCGTGCAAGGGTACGTTTCAGTGTTGCATGCATGGGTGCGTACGTGCGTGTGTTCGTGAGTGCATGTGTACGTGTCAGTGTTGCATGCCAGCATGTGTGTGTGTGTACGTCTCAGTGTTGCACGCCTACATGCGTGCGTGTCTTGCGTGCGTGCATGTGTACATGCGGGGTGAGGCTACACGTCAGTCGACTCACTTTTTCATCTCTGGTCATTAGATTTTCCAGCCGTTGGATACGAAATCAAGTGCCTCCAGTTTATCATCAAACTCCACCCCCCTGAGCCGGCAGCCACCACCGGCCGAACCACCAGCCCCCGCCGCCCGCGGCCGGCCCGCCCCCCCCAAAACCACTCCCCCTCCCCGGTCCGCCGCCCCCCCGGCCATCCCTCTGCCCCCCCCCCCCCCGCCGAGCTTTTTCTCCGGGGATCCCCACCCCACCGCCCAATGAACACCCCCCAACCGCCGGTGACTGCCAACCAGAGGTCTCACGACTTCGAATACCCACCGACCACTAATTTATTAACATTTCTGTCCTTCATATACGCATTGACGGGTGGGCCCTATGGTAATGTGCGCTGCTGAATGTGGACCGTTTGACTGGTTAATTGATCGTGTTATCAACAAATTACGGAGCTGTATGGTGAGCCAGTGACCATATGATCACCCTAAAATGTACTCCTATTTTCTTAACACAGTACAGACTTAAACTACCATTTCTTTCTATCATATATGGGCTGACAGGTGGGCCCCATGGTTACGCGCCCCGATGGTGCAACACTAGTTGCACCGCATGGAACGTTTGACTGGTCAATTGATTATGTCATCAACAAAATACGGAGTTGCACGGGTGAGCCAGTGACCGTATAATCATGATATGTATTTTTTTAACATGGTACAGACGCAAGGGCTCATATATACGCGCAAGCACTCACCGCTATAAGCGCACACACGCGAACCCTACCCCTATGAGCACCTTCGAGAGAGTGGGCCAGCATTTATGATCTTGAGATTTTACGAAGTCACCATAGGTGCCTCGTAGTCGAGTGGAACGTCTCCTCCCACTGAACGTACATCGCCGGAAAATACTAAAATTAACACAAGATAAATGAGAGCACTAGGACTTTAACCTTGGTGGGCTTGAGAAACCACTGTCCTCTAACCATCCAACCACATGTTGGTTAGCACGACAAAATGTATGTGGTGACCGAGATGAGCTTATTCTGAAGTCCAGTGACCATATCGTGCTTTCACTTCAAATACAATGACTGTAAGTGTCGTCAAAAAAATACGGAGCACGTATCAAATGCAATGTCCGTCAGTGTCATCAACAAAATATGGAGACGTATCGTGAGCTAGATACCGTTGTACTATTGTATATGCTTATTTTCTTAGTGGACGATTGCGTGTGTGGTGTGGTGGGCACATCATTTCTAGTTGTGGTGGGTCAACATGAAGACTCATGGGTCGGTTCCATCCTGCGCCACATATAGGTTGGACCGAGACGTGTTATACGAAGACCCATGTGGAGGACTCGGCGTACAACACAAAGCTACCAGAGTCGCGGAGGACTCTATCCCCACTGGTGATAAGCCGACTATATATGATTTGTAGCCCTAGGCCCTTAGTATGTTATACAAGCTAGGGGGCTAGTTTGTCGATAGTATACACACACGCACAATGCCTAGTATTCACGTGTACTTTGTACACACCCCTATCACTAATATACAGTACTAGGAGTAGGCTCTTTCTTCAACTGCAAGGGTCCGATCCGAACTAGGGTAAAACTTTGCCTCGTATTACCATCCAGCCTAACAGCCAGGGATATCCTACCGAATGATATGATGAAATCATATCTGCCAACTACTAAGAGAGAGGTGTGTTGGGGGGGCAATGTGTGCAAGGGAGGCCTAAAGATAATGTGCGTGCGGGAGACACGTAGGAACATATATGTGCGTATAGAGGGCTAGTAGAGACCGTGCATGTGAGAGAAATAGTGTTTTCCAACTGAGATTAGTGAAAAGACTGGTACATAGTAGTCAGAAAGAGAGAGAGAGAGAGAGAGAGAGAGAGAGAGAGAAATAGAGAGAGCATGTGCATGAGACACCCCGACACCCTGAGAGAGATTGTGAGCATGTGTGAAAGAGAAATGCCGATGCATATAAAGTGTGTGCACTTATGCATTAGATAGAGAGAGATATAACGCGTTTGTGAGAACGGGACGAGGCATAGTGCATCTACGTGTAAAAGGCGGTTCTACGCATTAAATTAAAATATAAATGGCATTATTATTTTTGGATGAGATCATGAATTTTGCAAATTGCGTATGGACGAAAATCGGTCTATCAAACACCCATACTCTATTGAATTCTAGCATGTGCATGTGTTTATTTCATATTATCGATCCATAGAGTGAGAGTGGTTTGAAGTACATGCAATGGATGCTTTTGAAATTCATATATAAACATTAATTAGTGCACTCCATGTTGTTAGTGTGAAGCACTTTATACATTTGTCACTTGCATGGATACATTCGAAATTGCTAGCTACGAAATAGAATACATGTCGAATTCAACATAAAGGGGGTTTCGAAGATTCAAATTCATAGGAAGTGCATTCATCTATTTGAACACGAGATAATGGCATTTGTAAATCAGATGTAAAAGGGGGCATCAATCTTTGTTGTGAGTTTAAACATGCTATATATATTCATACGCATATCTAACTTTTTTTTGCAACCAAGGAGATTATATCTGGAACCATGCATGAACTGAGGTAAGTTGCATATTTTTTTAATATATACTCGTGTACAATGTATATTCAAATGTACCCCCTCCATTCCAAAATAATCATAGCTTTAGGGATTTCAAGAGTAAAGATTTGTGAAGTTTGACAACTCCTGAAAGTTCAATTCAGGAGAACCGAAAACGTTAATGCTTCTGCTCCCAAATATTGAACGAAGCGCCAAATAGGCCTCTGGTCACCCGAAACCGCGCGAGACTAATGTTTTGGTGGTAGGAAATTACTGTCCTGACTCTGGCCCGTGTAGCCTATCGGCCCGATGTCCAAAGTTCTAAACCGGGGTAGGTTTGTAACTTCACCAAGACGCCAGTCTCAACCGCCTCCGAGAAGCATTCATACGTCGTGGGCGCCTACCCATGCGCTCGGCCAAAATCTATCCCGCCCACATTTGGGACACCTGACATGACTGTCCTACCCCCAACCCGCAATATGTCCGAAATTTTAGGTGGGGGCAAAGTTTGTAACTTTCCCCAAATTTCAAACAAGCACGTCTCAAACCGAAACATTGTTCCCCCTTAGTTCCCCGCCTCCCTCTGTTTCCCCATTCAT
Source organism: Triticum urartu (assembly GCF_003073215.2). Classification (NCBI taxonomy): domain Eukaryota; kingdom Viridiplantae; phylum Streptophyta; class Magnoliopsida; order Poales; family Poaceae; genus Triticum; species Triticum urartu. The sequence goes on from NC_053025.1 coordinate 44,608,152, forward strand.
ACTCCGTGGGCGCAAAAACGCCCTCTCCGCCAGCCGCGAAACCCCAGCCTCCTCCGTCCTCCACCTCATAGCGGCTAATCCACCGCCGCCCTCCTCCATCACACCAGAGCCGGCACCCCGACGTCGTCGTCCAACGCAACCGCAACGCCCTCAAGGACTTAGCAGCTGAAGCCGAGGCAGAGCTGCCTCCACGACACCGACGCCGATGTGCTCCGTACCAGAACCACTCTGACCACGCCGTCATGCGCCTCACTGCTGCGGCTCCACTGTCGCAACCGTCCACCGCACCGGAGCTGTTCCCGCTACGCCGTCGTTCACCGCCTCAGATCTACTTCCCCGCCGCCGACAGACGGCCACCGCACCACACTCAACAACTTGGCCATGGGTTCGTCCAAGGCTGCACCGTCCTCCACAACTTCTGGTTTCCGGCGAACAACAAGAAGATCCTCGGAAAAACAGAAGGAGGACACAACACTACCAGCAGAAAGAGGTACACCTCTTCCCTTATTCGTGCAAATCTTACGTCTCCACTCACACCGTATTCATCCCACGAAAGAAACTAGTTGAGCACTTCTTACTGCATCTTCTTCGTGATACTAAATGCACAAGGTTTCCTCCCTTTTACTATTTCACCTTTGCTAGAGGTCAGTAGCCCGCATGGATTTCAATTCAGGGTCAGTCGAATCGCAATTAAAAGAAGCAGCACCCGCTTAGGAGCGTGGAGCACCTAGTCCACCTATTCCCCGGGGAAGCGGTGCATCGGTGTCTATCATAGGGGTGTGGGGCGCAGGAGCTGCTTGCGCCTGATCTGGAGGTCGGTGGGGCTTGAATGGATGGCCGGGGGCGGTGCCAAGCACGGCGGTGCGGTGAGGTCGAGGGGAGGGCGCATGCAGGGGAGGAATACTGGGCCGGTGGTCGCTGGCGTTTCGAGGAAGATCGTCAACACTGACTGGATGGAGGTAGATGAAGGCGATCTGCCCGTTCTTTGTACATCGGACGATGCAGAAAAAATGGACTGACCTATTTGCTTTCAGTCGACTGTTATTTTCATAGAATCCTGTAGTAATTTAGTGTGCCATGCATGTTGTAGAGCTATCATATGCCTCACGTCATTTATTTCTCACCGACCTGCTATCTTCTACCTTTACACTATACAAATTGTGAACACACTTCACCCATACTCACACTATTGTTTTTTTATGCATGGATATTTCAGACTCTAACGCAGTGTTGATGAATGCAGAAAAGAAAAGACAAAAGTCGCTTTAGTGTAATTCGAAGGTAAGCACTAAGCGTTTCCGCGCTCTAATGGGTGTAGTGTCAGCAGTTGGAGACAGTAAACGTAGCTCTGCAGTTGATGATCTCAATTGCCACACACAACCATCCCAGGTGCTTGCTTTAACTTCGCACTGTCAAATGTGGTTGCATGTTGCATATGGCGTCTAGCTTGTATTGCTTCCAATTTGGTTAAATTGCATCTGCTTACTTTACACATTATACCTTTGATAATGACATGCCTTCTTGTTTTTGATACATACTACATATGTCTATTAACCATGTTCGTACATCAAACTAATGCTCTTTTGTATCCCTCGTCAATCACTTATGATGAGACAGTCACCCGAGTGGGTTATTGTGAGATGCCCTACTCATTTAAAGAGTGCAGTGTCATCCTCCCCACATGATTCTCAAGAAACAGCAAGGCTAAAGGAAGATAGTCAACGTAGCTCTCTAGTTGATCACCGCAATTCCCCCACACCACCATCGCAGGTGCTTGCTCTTACTTGGCAGTGTGATATGTTGTTGCATGTTGCATATGGTGTCTACCTTGTAATGCTTCTAATTAGGATAAATTGCATCTGCTTAGTTAACACATTATACCTGTGAATATGACATGCCTTCCTGTTTTTGGTACATACTACGTCTTTCTATTAACCATGTTCTTACATCAAACTACTTTTCTTGTGTATCCCTCATCAATGCTCCTAATTTGTTAAATTGCATCTCCTTAGCTTACACATTATACATGTGAATATGACACGTCTTCCTGTTTTTGGTACATACTACATCTACCTATCACACCATGTTCTTACATCAAACTATTGTTCTTGTGTATCCTGCGTCTATCACTTATGATGAGACAGTCACGCGTGTGGGTTAATATGAGACGCAATACTCTTATAAAGAATGCAATTTCATCCTCTCCACATGATTCTCAAGAAACAACTAGCCTAAATGAAGATATTGAACATAGCTCTGTACCTGAAGACCGCACTTCCCCTACACCACCATCATAGGTGCTTGCTCTATCTTCGCAGTGTGATATGTGGTTGCATGTTGCATACAGTGTCTAGCTTGTAATGCTTCTAATTAGGGTAAATTGCATCTGCTTAGTTTACACACTATACCTGTGAATATGACATGCCTTCCTATTTTTCGTACACACTACATCTATGTGTTAACCTTGTTCTTACATGAAACTACCTCTCTTCTGTATCCTACATCAATCACTTACGATGAGTCACCTTTATTCATTGCATATTGCATATTATTTCTAGCCTGTTGCCATGTATTGCTTCTAATTTGGTCAAATACATTTGTTAGGGCGCCCTTTTAATTTGGCAGGGTGATATTGGTTTCATCTTTCATATGGTTTCTAGCTTGCATCGATTCTAACAAGTTCAAGCACCTTGTGCTTAGTTTACACTTTATACATCATACATGTCAATATGTCACGCTGTCCTGTTTTTCATACATATTCCATCCTCCTATCATGCGGCTGCCTTACATGAAAGTAGTGTTCGTCAGTATCATGCATCAATGAGTTCTGAAGAGCAAATTTTATTCCTTTTTCTTGTGGGTTTGACTTGACAAGGCAAAATCAAGAAAGAGGAAGGAAGGCGGTGATGGTGGTCCTCTGCAGCAACGTAAACGGAGCATCTATACCGATTCTCCTTGTACTGATAGTGCATTACAAGGTCCAAGTCTCTGCTCCCCTACTCCACCGTCCAAGGTGCTTGCTCTAACTTGGTAGTGTGATATCTGGTTGCATGTTGCATATGGTGTCTAGCTCGTATTGCTCCTAATTAGTGTAAACTGCATCTGCTTAGCTTACACATGATACATGTGAATATGACACGCTTTCCTATTTTTGGTACATACTATATCTGTCTATCACACCATGTTCTTACATGAAACTACTCTTCTTGTGTATCCTGCATCAGTCACTTATGATGGGACACCTTTAAGTTGGCAGTGTGATATTGGTTTGCATCTTGAATATGATCTCTAGCATGTATTGCTTCTAGTTTGATGAACGCCACCTATGACGAGACTGTTTTAACTTGGCAGAGTGATATTGATTGCACCTTCCAAATGGTGTCTTGCAGTGTTTCTAATTTGTTGAAGTGCCTTCTGCTTAGTTACCACATCATAGGTGTGAATATGTCAAGCCGTCCATTTTTTTGTACATATTCCATCCTTGTATCATGACTTTGCCTTTCATTAGAGTAGTGTTCGTTAGTATCATGCATGAATGAGTTCTGAAGAGCGAATGATATTCCTTTTTCTTGTCGGTATGACCTCACAATGCAAAATCAATAAAGCTGAAGGAAATTGGCAAGGCATTGGATGATGGTGGTCCTTCCGAGCAACTGAAACAGAGGTTCTCTACAGATTCTACTCCGCCATCCTCCCAACAAGATTTGCAAGACAACACAAGGCTAGACAGTCAACGTAGATGTGTAGATGATGAGCACATCTCCCCTACTCCACCATCACAGGTGCTTGCTCTAACTTGGCACTATTATATGTGGTTGCATGTTGCGTATGATGTCTAGCTTGTATTGCTTCTAACTTTGTTGAATTGCTTCTGCTTACTTTACACATAATGCCTGTGAATATGACATGTGTTCCTGTTTCTACATCAGACTACTATTCTTGCATATCCCGCATCAGTCACTTATGATAAGGCACCTTTAAGTCGCCACTGTGATATTGGTTGTGTCTTGCATATGATTTCTAGCATGTACTGCTTCTAATTTGTTGAAACGCCATACAGTTTGAACTTGGCAGAGTGATATTGGTTGCATCTTTCATATGGTGTCTAGCTTGCAGTGCTTCTAATTTGTTGAAATGCCTTCTGCTTAGTTACCACATCATAGGTGTGAATATGTCACACCATCATGTTTTTCATACATATTCCATCCTTGCATCATGTGTTTGCCTTTCATCCGAGTAGTGTTCGTCAGTATCATGCATGAATGAGTTCTGAAGAGCGAATTTTATTCCTTTTTCTTATCGGTTTGACTTCACAATGCAAAATCATTACAGCTGAAGGAAATTAGTCCGGCAGTGGATGATGGTGGTCCTTCGGAGCAACTCAAATAGGGGGTCTCTATAGATTCTACTCCGCCATCCTCCCAACAAGATTCGCAAGACAACACAAGGCTGGATAGTCAACGTAGCTGTGTAGATGATGAGCACATCTCCCCTAATCCACCATCACAGGTGCTTGCTCTAACTTGACACTATTATATGTGGTTGCATGTTGTGTATGATGTCTAGCTTGTATTGCTTCTAACTTGAATTGCATCTGCTTACTTTACACATAATGCCTGTGAATATGACACGTGTTCTTGTTTCTAGAACATACGTGTACATGATGAGCACATCTCCCCTACTCCACCATCATAGGTGCTTGCTCTTACTTGGAACTGTTATACGTGGTTGAGTTTTCCATATGATGTCTAGTTTGTATTGCTTATGATTATGTTGAATTGCATCTGCGTAGCTTACAACTTATACCTGCAACGATCACTTACCCATAAGACACATTTAACTTGGGACTGTGATGTAGGTTGCATCTTGCATTGTCTTCTAGCTTGTACTGCTTCTAATTTCTTGAAATGGCACTTACAACGAGACACTTTTTACCTGATAGAGTGATATTGGTTGCATGTTCATATGGTGCCTAGGTTTCATTTCTTCTAATTTTGTTGAAATGCCTTCCGCTTACTGTTTTTTCATACATATTCCATCCTCCTATCGTACGTGTGAATATGAAATGCTATCTATTTTTGTATATATTCCATCCTCCTATCCCGCGCTTGCCTTACATCAAAGTAGTGTTCGTCTATATCATGCATCAACTAGTTATGCAGAGCTAATTTTATTCATCTTCTTGTGGTTTTGAATTCATAAGGCAATATCAGAAAATAGGAAGAAAAAGAGTAAGTTAGGGGATGTTAGTGGTCCTCCGCACCGACGCAAACAGAGACTCTCTAGATTTGCCACTGCTACTGCTAATGAAGTTGAAGTCCCAAGTCTACATGATGAGTTCATCTCCCGTACTCCACCATCGCAGGTGCTTGCTCTAAGTTGACAGTGTGATAATTGGTTTCATGTTGCATATGTTGTCTAGCCTGTATTTCTTCTATTTTGATTAAATTGCACCTGCTGAGTTTATACGTTATACATGTGCATATGACATGGTTTTCTGTGTCTAGAATACACTGCATCTATCTATCATACCATGTTCTTAAATCAAAGTACTGCTGTTGTGTATCCCGCATCAGTCACTCATGATTGGACGCTTTTAACATGGCAGTTTGATAGTGGTTGCATCTTGCATTGATTTCTATGTTGTACTGCTTCTAATTTTTGGAATTGCCACTTATGACAAGACACTTTTAACTTGGCAGAGTAATATTGGTTGCATCTTTCATATGGTGTCTAGCTTGCATTACTTCTATTTTCTTGAAAATCCTTCTGCTTAGTTTGCACATCGTAGCTGTGAATATGTCATGACGTCCTATTTTTCTTACATATTCCATCCTCATACGGTTGTCTTACATCAAAGTATTGCTTGTCTGTATCATTTATCAACGAGTTCTGAAGAGTGATTTTATTCTTTTGTGTTGTGGGTACAGCTTGACATGGCAAAGTAAAAAAAGAGCAAGGAAAATAATATAGTAGGGAGTGTTGTTACTCGTCGCGTGAAACGGAAAAGGTTCCGCCGTCGAGATTCTGCTGGTACTTATAGTGCAGCAGAAGGTGCAAGTCCACCGGCTAAATCTACAAACACAGTATCACCTGCTCCACCAGTTGCAGCATCCGCTTCAACTGTACCAGCATCTCAACCACTTACTTGTTCGTTTGCTCCAGAACTGGCCAGTTCCCAAGCTGCCTTCACACCTAACACTACTTTCGAAGCACTGCTGACACAATAGGACTTGGCAAGATCAGATGAACCTCATGAGCATCAACAACAAGACGGTACCTGACCGAGTCAAGTTGCAGTTGCATGCTCCTTTATATGTACTCTCACAGTTTGATGTACACTAACACTTTCCATATTCGTTGTTGAACTAGCACCACGGCGCAAGTGGAAACAGACATCAGGGATAATGCTTGACAGATTAACAAAATCTAAAGGAGTAAGAATGGAGATCCATTTTGAGGCAGGTTTAAAAAGGCCACGTGATGCTACAGAGTCAGCCAAGTTAGTATCAGAGGCAGCAGTTGCCGTTAGGTGTCATGCACGTATTCTCCCAACGTGGATCCAATACAGGAATGAGAAAGACAATACCCAGTTTAACACCTTCCTTGACCATTTATCCGTAAGTAATGTTATTCATCGCAATTAGTAATATTGTCTTGCTCTGTCCCATACTTTCTAGCTTCCTCCTAATAAGACTCGCATTATTTTTTCAACAGATGAGGTTCAAGTTGGATCCGAAAGATCATGCAACTAAACAAGTATGCACTCATGTTTTTCAGTCTGCTCTACGACAGAATTGATACCACCTTAGAAAATCTCACTTTGAAGGCAAGGCTAACAATGAAATCGCCCAAACATCTCCAGTGGAATATATTATAGATGAAGACTGGACAGCCCTCGTTAAACACTGGTATGATCCAAAGTATCAGGTAGGCTATATGTATTTGATCAGAACACATATTGAACTTGTATTTATGTATGTGCCTTACAAGTGTATCTTCTTCTAGGCTAACTGTTTGAAGAACAAAACCAACCGTTCTAAAGTGAAATTCTAACAGACAACAGGATCTCGTAGCTATATTGCACACTTCGAGGCTCTTGTAAATAGCTGCTACTTCCTTCTTTTTTTGTGCCATATTATCGTATCTATATTGACTTGTTCCAAATACAGAGGAAAGCCCGTGCGGACCAAAAAGAACCTGAACCGAATGCAGTGCAAATCTTCAAGGATTGCCACACCAGCAAGATGAAGGGCATGAGCACACCAGTTCAAGCCGCTGTTGTAAGTCCTTACTCCTCCTGCCTTGAACTGATTGGTACTATGATGTGTTCATTTAACTACTTGGTTTGCAGCCAATGTCAGTTACTCTGTTCACTTTTATTAACAGTTGTCTTAATGTATCATTTCACCTTACATGGTTTAAAAGTGATGAACGATATTCTTTTGGTCTTGATCTGTAATCTAGTTGTTATGTTCACGTGAGCACACAATGATAAAATAGCATGTTTGTTTTATATCTGTTTGCCCATGATATGAATGATGTCATACTATGTTCATCCTACTTTAAACCATGTCTCTTTATCCTTAGATGTCAACGAATGTGAGAAAATAGACAATACAGTAGGCATGCTACATAGACATATGTTCCGAAAGTGATTTTATTATGTAGTTGGCACTACAATACGTGCTAATGTATTACAGTAGTTCACCAAAATAAGTTATATATAAACGTTTAACCTACTTTGTTTGTTTTGTCTCATTAGTAACTTATCTGGTACACTAATCTACAAGTTCAAACTTTTAGGAAGCTATGGAACAAATGATTGAACAACCACAACCACCTGAAGGTGATGAGGCTACTACAGGCACAATGTCACCTCTTGCTGCAGTGCGTCAGTAACTCTCCACTAACAGTGCAAAAAGCACCTTCCTGCATAATTCTGGGTTGGTTGTCAAGGTAACCTCATCCAAATCGCCTACTGAACAAAATCTTCCTGCTAGACAAAGTGATATATCTGTGCTCCAGACACAAGTCCAATCCCTAATGGACGTTGTTTCGGAAACAAGAATAGTGGTTGAGAAATGTCGTCAAGATATGAATGGTTTTGAAACCAGACTATCAGACATTCGCTTCGTTGTTCAAGAGCAATGGCGGAAAAAAGGTGGAGATCGTGCTGCTCCATCAGATTCTACAGCCTGAAACATTAGGACTCAGGTCAAATGATTTGTGCTTCTATATATCTGATGGTGCTTTTATCTGGAAGGACTGTAAACTTTATGCCAACAGGCCTTTTGTTGTATGGTTGGAATTTATTTTGTTGTGATACAACATTTATGATGCTGCCTCAGGCTACAGTAATTACGACGCTATTTTTGTATAGGGTAGGTTTATCTTAGTGATGTATTCGGCCGAAAGCGTCGTAGGAGCCCAACATGCCAACATTCGTCGCGTCCATTCCAATTGGGCTAAAATCGATTATGGGCCGAAATTGGCATGTAGCCCACTAAAAATATCTGGGCCTAAATCAGCATAAGCTTTCATATTTTTTTGGTAGGCCAGTGCCCATAGTGGGCCTTTAACAGGCCTAAACATAATTTGGGCCCTCCGTAAAAATAGGCCGTTTACAGGTGTAAATATCTCGAGCCCATTGTCGGTGTCAAAACCGGCGGATCTCAGGTAGGGGGTCCCGAACTGTGCGTCTAAGGCGGATGGTAACAGGAGGCAGGGGACACGATGTTTTACCCAGGTTCGGGCCCTCTTGATGGAGGTAAAACCCTACGTCCTGCTTGATTATTCTTGATAATATGAGTAGTACAAGAGTTGATCTACCACGAGATCGGAGAGGCTAAACCCTAGAAGCTAGCCTATGGTATGATTGTATGTTGTCCTACGGACCAAAACCCTCCGGTTTATATAGACACCAGAGGAGGCTAGGGTTACACAAGGTCGGTTACAAAGGAGGAGATATCCATATTCGTATTGCCTAGCTTGCCTTCCACGTCAAGTAGAGCCCCATCCGGACAAGGGAAGAAGTCTTCAATCTCGTATCCTCATAGTCCAACAGTCCGGCCAAAGAAAATAGTCTGGCTGTCTAGAGACCCCCTAATCCAGGACTCCCTCAGTAGCCCTTGAACCAGGCTTCAATGACGATGAGTCAGGCGCAGTGTTGTCTTCGGCATTGTAAGGCGGGTTCCTCCTCCGAATACGCCACAAAAGAGTTTGAATACAAGGATAGTGTCCGACCCTGCAAAATAAGTTCCACATACCACCGTAGAGAGAATAATATTTCCAAAAATCTAATCTGCTGACACGTTTTGGTAGCATGACATCACGCCTCTGTGACGCCCCCGATTCAATCATACACTAATCATACACGCAAACGTGTACGATCAAGATCAGGGACTCACGGGGAGATATCACAACACAACTCTACAAATAAAATAAGTCATACAAGCATCATATTACAAGCCAGGGGCCTCGAGGGCTCGAATACAAGAGCTCGATCATAGACGAGTCAGGGGAAGCAACAATATTTGAGTACAGACATAAGTTAAACAAGTTTGCCTTAAGAAGGCTAGCACAAACTGGGATACAGATCGAAAGAGGCGCAGGCCTCCTGTCTGGGATCCTCCTAAACCACTCCTGGTCGTCATCAGCGGGTTGCACGTAGTAGTAGGCACCTCCCGAGAAGTAGTAGTCGTCATCGACAGTGGCACTGGCTCCTAGGCTCCAACGTCTGGTCACAGCAATCGGGTATAGAAAGGGGGGAAAGAGGGAGCAAAGCAACCGTGAGTACTCATCCAAAGTACTCGCAAGCAAGGAGCTACACTACATATGTATGCATTGGTATCAAATGGAATAAGGGTATCATATGTGGACTGAACTGCAAAATGCCGGAATAAGAGGGGGATAGCTAGTCCTTTCAAAGACTACGCTTCTGGTAACCTCCATCTTGCAGCAGGAGAAGAGAGTAGATGGTAAGTTCACCAAGTAGCATCGTGTAGCATAATTCTAACCGATGATCCTCCCCTCGTCGCCCTGTGAGAGAGCGATCACCGGTTGTATCTGACACTTGGAAGGGTGTGTTTTATTAAGTATCCGGTTCTAGTTGTCATAAGGTCAAGGTACAACTCCAAATCGTCTTGTTACCGAAGATCACGGCTATTCGAATAGATTAACTTCCCTGTAGGGGTGCACCACATAACCCAACACGCTCGATCCCATTTGGCCAGACACACTTTCCTGGGTCATGCCCGGCCTCGGAAGATCAACACGTCGCAGCCCTACCTAGGCACAACAGAGAGGTCAGCACGCCGGTCTAAATCCTATGGCGCAGGGGTCTGGGCCCATCGCCCATTGCACACCTGCATGTTGCGTATGCGACCGGTGAGCAGACCTAGCCTCACTTATACAAGAGTAGGCGTTCCGGTCCAACCCGGCGTGCGCCGCTCAGTCGCTGATGTCACGAAGGCTTCGGCTGATACCACGAGGTCAAGTGCCCATAACTGTCCCCGCGTAGATGGTTACTGCGTATAGGCCAGTGGCCAGACTCAGATCAAATACCAAGATCTCGTTAAGCGTGTTAAGTATCCGCGAACGCTGACCAGGGCCAAGCCCACCTCTCTCCTAGGTGGTCTCAACCTGCCCTGTCGCTCCGCCTCAAAGTAACAGTCGGGGGCCGTCGGGAACTCAGGCCCACCACTACCTAGATGGAGCCACCTGCCCCTTCAGCCCCCATCTCCTAACAGTATCACCGGTAATGTAACAGTGTAAAGTATATAGTATATGCCCGTGATCACCTCCCGAAGTGATCACGGCCCAGTAGTATAGCATGGCAGACGGACAAGAGTGTAGGGCCACTGATGATAAACTAGCATCCTATACTAAGCATTAGGATTGCAGGTAAAGGTAACAACAGTAGTAGCAAGGACAGGCTATGCATCAGGATAGGATTAATGAAAAGCAGTAACATGCTACACTACTCTAATGCAAGCAGTATAGAGAAGAGTAGGCGATATCTGGTGATCAAGGGGGGGCTTGCCTGGTTGCTCTGGCAAGAGAGAGGGGTCATCTTCAATGTAGTCGAACACACGGACATCGGCAGTAGTCTCGGAGTCTACCAGAAAGAAGTAACGGAGGGGGAACATAATAAATAACAGAGCAATCAAAGCAACACAAAGCATAACATGGTGATACGCGGTGCTAGGGGTGACCTAACGCAGTAGGAGGTGATACCGGCGAAGGGGAAAAACATCCGGGAAAATATCCCTGGTGTTTCGCATTTTCGGACAGACAAACCGGAGCGGGAAAGTTGCATGTTCGCTATTCTAGGGATGCGTGGTGGACGAACGGGCTGCGTATCCGGATTCGTCTCGTCGTTCTGAGCAACTTTCATGTACAAAGTGTTTTCATCCGATATACGGTTTAATTTATATGATTTTCTAAAGTTTTATTAATATTCCAAAATTGTTTTAATTATTTATTTCGAATTTAAATAAGGCTAATTCTTTTTATACCCAGGTTGGGCCAGCCATAGTCAACAACATGTGGGGCCAGCCAAAGTCCAGTCAGCAAGTCAACAGTGAACAGTCAAGGTTGACCTTGGTCAAAGTGTGAACAGTTTTAGTGGCGCCTACTTGTCATAGACATTGTGTCTATTAAGTCAATTTATTAGAGAGGACCAAGTGGGATGGTCCACATGTAATTTGCTATTAAAGTAAATTACCACTAATTTAACACTAACTAATCTAATCGTAATTAAACAAGGGGCCGGCCGTACTGGACAATGGCTCAGCCGGCCACACACGCGACACACACACACACTAATTACACAGGGCCGGCCACACACAGCACGCGATACCAACTTGTAACGCCCTCGATGCGGCTATAGCTCCCACGTGTTGAGGCACGACTTAGAGACATAACCGCATTGAAAGCAATGTCGCAAGTTAGGCAATCTTCACAACATCCCATGTAATATAAATAATAAAGGGGAGATACAAAGTTGGCTTACACTCGCCACGTCAATCAAAGTACATAAATAGCATTACAACATCCAAACACTCATGGCCCAACTACGGCGCCAAAATAAAAGATAACCCAACATGCGACACGATCCCGATCACCCCCAACTGGGCACCACTGCTGATCCTCAGGAAAAGACACGTAGTATCATTGAGAGTCCTTGTCGAACTCCCACTTGAGCTCAAGCGCGTCACCTGGAGCGGAATCATCAGGCCTTGCATCTGGTTTAATAGTAATCTGTGAGCGACAGGGACTCAGCAATCTCGCACCCTCGCGATCAAGACTATTTAAGCTTAATAGGCAAGGCAAAGTAAATATGTGGAGCTGCAGCAAGCGACTAGCATATATGATGGCTAACCTATTCGCCAAAGAGAGCGAGAAGAGGAGGCAAAGCACGGTCGAACAACTATGGGGCAACCTGCGGCAAGCATTACTCCAACACCGTGTTCACTTCCCGGACTCCGCCGAGAAGAGACCATCACGGCAACTCACACTGTTGATTCATTTTAATTAAGTTAAGGTTCAAGTTATCTACAACCGGACATTAACAAATTCCCATCTGCCCATAACCATGGGCACGGCTTTCGAAAGTTCAAAACCCTGCAGGGGAGTCCCAACTTAGCCCATGACAAGCTCTTACGGTCAACAAAGGAATAGACCTCCTCCCGAGACGTTCTGATCAGACTCGGTACCTCGGTTCTTCAAGACACTTCGACAGGTTAAAACTAATCCAGCAACACCACCCAGATGTGCCGACAAATCCCAATAGGAGCTGCACATATCTCGTTCTTAGGGCACACCGGATGAGCAAGACGTTGGGTAGGCCAGCCCAGAGTTGCCCCTGGTAGCCCCGGACATCGCTCGGTTGGACCAACACTCAGAGGAGCACTGGCCCGGGGGGGCTAAAATAAGATGACCCTCGGGCTCCGTAAACCCAAGGGAAAAAGAGGCTAGGTGGCAAATGGTAAAACCAAGGTTGGGCATTGCTGGAAAAGCTTTAATCAAGGCGAACTATCAAGGGGTGCCCATTATAACCCAACCGCGTAAGGAACGCAAAATCTGGGAACATAACACCGATATGACGGAAACTAGGGCGGCAAGAGTGGAACAAAACACTAGGCGAGAGGTCGAGCCTTCCACCCTTTACCAAGTATATAGATGCATTAAGATAACATGGCAATATAATGATATCCCAACAAGTAAATAATGTTCCAACAAGGAACGGTCTCCAATCTTCACCTGCAACTAGCAACGCTATAAGAGGGGCTGAGCAAAGCGGTAACGTAGCCAATCAACGGTTTGCTAGGACATGGTGGGTTAGAGGTTTGACATGGCAATATGGGAGGCTTGAAAGCAAGTGGTAGGCATCGTAGCATTGGCATAGCAAAAGAGCGAGCATCTAGCATAGCAAAGATAGTAGTGATTTCGAGGGTATGATCATCTTGCCTGCAAAGTTCTCAGAGTTGACTGGATCCTCGAAAGCAAACTCAACGGGCTCCTCGTTAGCGAACTCGTCTCCCGGCTCTACCCAAACAAGACAAACAAGCAAACGGAACACAATCAACCACGTGCAAATCTCAAACAATATGATGCAAGGATGGTATGCTATGCGGGATGCGATGCGGGATGCATATGCAAGATGTGACAGGGAAAACATGAACCTGGCCTCAACTTGGAAATCCAAGTGTGCCACTGGAAAGATGAGATGAAATCGCTTGAAAAAGATATAAAGAATGCTGAAATCGGAGTTACGGTTTGGAAATGCCAAGCAATTCAAATATGACCACGTTCTACGGTTTACAGCAAGTACCCATCTAAATGCAACGAGATGAACATGCTACAGCACCCAAACATGACAACAAAATACATGGCCGGGATGCATTCATGATGCTTAACAAAAGTATAGCACTGAGCTAGGCCAATTCATCCATTAACAGGTTCAAACAAGCATGGCAAAAATGCATTTGACAAACAGATTTCAGACTTAGTGAAATTAACACTTGTCTGGAATCTCAGATCAGATAGCACTCTTCAGAGCATGAAAACTATATGCTACAGGACCTGAACATGGCAAAGTAAAGCATGGCATGGAGCTACTCAAAGAGCTTAACAAAAATCTCTTAGTGACCTTGAGCCAAAAGGGATCAGAAAATACAATTGCAAGCATGTGAACATGGCAAAAACATAATCAGATCATAGACTTAGTGAAAACTGGAGCATGCTGAAACAGATATCAAGTAGGCATGTTTACGAGCTCGATGCACTCACTAAAGAGCATGTCATGATAAACTACGCATACACCCATCAAGAATACACAAAATTCAAGCTAGACATGGCAAGAACAATACCATAGCATGCACGGATCAACTACAACATCATCGGCAAAATTGCTAACAGGTAGACAATCTGCCCAGATTCACGAAATAGCAAAAGTAGAGCTCGATTGAATCAAGCTAGGGTGCTCCATAATTGCAAACAAAGACATGGATGGATAGAGCACTACAAGATTAACAAAACATCCTTACTGATCATCCTCAAAAGAGGCACGGATCACTAGGAAACAACATGAACATATGGCCATATGAGATAAACAGCTCAAGGACTTAGTGAAAACTGCTAAGTCCCGGAAATCAGCGTTACCAAGTGCCTCACTTTGCAAGCTTGTGCTAGTCACTACACACATCACAAAAATACATGGCTTGCACCTCTGGAAAGATGGAAAAACCCTTAACAAAACATATGTAGAGCTCATGGGCATATCATGCACACAATAATCATGGCAAAAAATGACAAATAGCTAAATGGAGCAGCAGATCTGACAGTTATCTCAAGTAGCACTCTTCCAACAGCATTTTGGGCATCAATATGAACTCAAATGAAAATGATGCAATGGAATGAAATGATGTACTCTCTGAGACGAACATTTTGATATGCTATACGCTCAAAACGGAGCTACGGATGCGGAGATATTGCATGATGAAAATATGCAAAAATAACTAGGGTTAGGGCAAAAGTCAACCCTCAGATCCAGATCCAGATCGGGCGCATTCTTCGATGTTCGCCGGAGTCGACGGGGAAGCAGACCGCGGTTGGAGGAGGACGGGGTGGCCGGATCCCGTGCGGTGGCGGGCGCGGACGGCGGCGGAGCTCGTCGCCGGTGCAGTGGCGGTGGCCGGCGCCGGGTGCGGCGACGAGGCGGAGCGGCGGAGGGCTCCGGCGCGCTGGGCGGCGGTTGGCGATGGCGGCGGTGGCCGGCGAAGGAGAGGCGGGCGGCGCTCGGGCGGGACCTGCCACGGGCGGCGGGGACGAGGAGACGGGCCGCGGGGGCCCGGTTCGGGTTACGGCGGGCCGCGCGGCGCGGGGGCGAGGAGCTTCCATGTGGCACGCTGTGGGTGGCGGTGGCGAGGTGTGTCCGGCGCCGGCGGACACGTCCGGCGCGCGGAGAGGAGCGGGGCAAGGGTTAGGGTAAGTAGGGATCCGAGAATTTTGAGGGGGGGTCTTTATATAGAGGTAGAGGGAGCTAGGAGAGTCCAAATGAGGTGCGGTTTTCGGCCACGCGATCGTGATCGAACGCTCTAGATGATGGAGAGGGTTTAGGTGGGTTTTGGGCCAACTTGGAGGGGTGTTGGGCTGCAACACACACGAGGCCTTTTCGGTCCCTCGGTTAACCGCTAGAGTATCAAACGAAGTCCAAATGATACGAAACTTGACAGGCGGTCTACCGGTAGTAAACCAAGGCCGCTTGGCAAGTATCGGTCCAATCCGGGAATGGTTAAACCCCACACACGAAAGAAAGGTAGAAATGACCACCGGAGGAGAACGAAGCGCCGGAATGCAAAACGGACAACGGGGAAAATGCTCGAATGCATGAGATGAACACGTATGAAAATGCAATGCACATGATGACATGATATGAGATGCATGACAACGATAACAACGCACGGATACAAAGACCCGAACCCGAGAAAATAAAATAACTTAAGGCCGGAAACGGCAAGAGTTGGAATACATATTCGGAAAGTCATATCCGGGGTGTTACAACACTCCACCACTACGAAAGGATCTCGTCCCGAGATCTAGGACTGAAAGAACGCCGGGTACTCAGAACGGAGGTGATCCTCCCGTTCCTAGGTAGCTTCACGGTCGGAATGGTGTGACCACTTGACTTTGAGGAATTTGATTGACTTGCTGTGAGTCTTGCGTTCAGTCTCTTCAAGAATAGCAACGGGGTGCTCACGGTAAGAGAGATCTTCTTGGAGCTCAATGTCCTCGAAGTTGACGGTGAGGTCAGGAGTCTTGAAGCACTTTCGGAGCTGAGAGACACGGAACACGTCATGAACATTTGTAAAGTTTGAAGGAAGCTCGAGTTGATAGGCGAGATCGCCTCTCTTGCTGACGATCTTGAAAGGTCCCACGTATCTAGGGGCAAGCTTCCCTTTGATACCGAAGCGATGAGTACCTTTCATTGGATAGATGCGGAGGTAAACATGATCTCCGATCTCGAAAGCCAAATCACGGTGCTTACTGTCATAGTAGCTCTTCTGGCGGGATTGGGCTGCTTTGAGGTTATCTCGAATGACTTTGCACATTTCCTCTGCCTCTGTGATTAAGTCATTTCCGAGAAGCTGACGTTCACCGGTTTTGGACCAGTTGAGAGGGGTACGGCACTTCCTGCCATACAAAATTTCAAATGGGGCCTTGCCCGAACTTGCTTGAAAACTGTTGTTGTAGGAGAATTCAGCATATGGAAGACAATCCTCCCACTTCATGCCAAAGGAGATCACATAAGACCTGAGCATATCTTCAAGAATCTGATTGACACGCTCGACTTGACCGCTAGTTTGAGGATGGAAAGCTGTGCTGAAGCGGATGTTGGTGCCCATGGCCTTCTGAAAAAGAGTCCCAAAACTTGGAGGTAAAGATGCTGCCACGGTCTGAAGAGATCACTTGTGGAATACCGTGCAGAGAGACAATTCGAGAGGTATAGAGCTCCGCCAATTGAGCTGCAGTGATTAACTCTTTGATAGGCAGAAAGTGGGCCACTTTAGTGAGTTTGTCGATGACAACGAATATAGCATCATTGCCACGTTTGGACTTTGGAAACCCAGTCACGAAGTCCATCTCAATGTGGTCAAACTTCCATTCTGGAATGGCAAGAGGTTGGAGGAGACCAACTGGCCTTTGGTGTTCTGCCTTCACCCTTCTGCAGACATAACATTCATTCACGAATTGAGCAATCTCGCGCTTCATTCGAGTCCACCAATAAGCCTGCTTGAGGTCCTGATACATCTTCGTGCTCCCAGGGTGGATGGAGAGGAGAGAATTGTGAGCCTCGTTCATGATCACTTTACGAAGGTCAACGTTGGGTACAACAATACGATCCTCGAAGAGGAGAGTGTCCTTGTCATCAAGGCGGTAGCACTTGTATTGGGTTGACTCTTGGCAATCCCAATCTTCACCTTTTTCACCATAGCATCGAGAAGCTGAGCTTGGCGAATCTGGTCTTCCAAGGTAGGAGAGACTTGAAGGTTGGCGAGGAAACCTTGAGGAACAACTTGCAGATTGAGTTTGCGGAAAGCTTCACAAAGCTCGGGTTGATAAGGCTTGAGAATCAGGCTGTTGCAGTAAGCCTTTCTGCTCAATGCGTCAGCAATCACATTGGCCTTGCCTGGAGTATACTCAATACTCGGATTATACTCTTGAATCATTTCGACCCATCGAGTTTGCCTGAGGTTGAGATTAGGCTGAGTGAAGATATACGTGAGACTCTTGTGGTCAGTGAAGATGTCCACTTTTCTTCCCAATAAGAGATGTCTCCAAGTAAAAAGAGCATGCACAACTGCCGCCAACTCGAGATCATGAGTGGGGTAGTTCTTCTCATTGGACTTCAGCTGGCGAGAGGTATACGCCACAACTTTCTTCTCTTGCATCAATACTGCGCCAAGACCTTGGAGAGAGGCATCACAAAAGACCTCGTACGGCTTGGATTCATCAGGCGGAGTCAGAACTGGAGCAGTGATCAATTTCTCTTTCAAAGTGTTGAAAGCAATGTCACACTCCGGAACCAAACGTACTTGACGTGCTTCTGGAGAAGATTTCAGAGAGGCTTCGCGATCTTAGAAAAGTTTTCAACGAATCTTCGGTAGTAGCTTGCGAGACCGAGGAAGCTACATAGTTGCTTCACGTTCTGAGGAGGTTCCCAATTCACAATTGCAGACACCTTCTCAGGATTCACCGCAATGCCCTTGGCAGAGATGATATGACCAAGATAAAGAACCTCATCGAGCCAAAATTCGCACTTGGAGAACTTGGCATAGAACTTGTGTTCCCTCAGTTTATCGAGTACCAAACGCAAGTGCTTGGCATGATCTTCCTTGTTCTTCGAGAAAACCAGAATGTCGTCGAGATAGACCAAAACAAAGTCATTGGTGTAGGCGTTGAAGATGAAGTTCATCATGTGAGAGAAAGTCGGAGGAGCGTTGATGAGGCCAAAAGACATGACAGTGTATTCATATGAACCATAGCTTGTCCTGAAAGCCGTCTTGGGAATATCTTGCTCACGGATTCGAATCTGATGATAACCCATACGGAGATCAAGCTTGGAGAATACTTGGGCACCTTTGAGTTGTTCGAACAGCTCGTTGATGTTGGGAAGTGGGTATTTTTTCTTGATAGTCTTCTTGTTCAATGGACGGTAATCAACACAAAGTCGGTCCGTTCCATCCTTCTTCTTCACAAAAAGAACACCACAACCCCACGGAGAAGAACTAGGCTGGATGAGACCCATTCTCTCTTGAATATCGAGTTGCTTCTTCAGCTCCTTCAATTCTTCAGGTCCGAGCTTGTAAGGACGCTTGCACACAGGTTCCGTGCCAGGCTCAAGATCAATGACGAATTCAACTGGCCGGTGCGGAGGCATTCCTGGAAGCTCTTCTGGAAAGACGTCTTGATATTCGCAAATGACTGGAATTTGCAAGATGTCATCCAGTTCACCCTTGTCATTGAGAGAAAATAGACGGATAGTATCATCCCGAGCGGCAAAGACAATTACATCCTCAGACGAATGAGTCAATTGAATCTGCCTGGCTGCACAATCAAGATGCGCCTTGTGCTTAGAAAGCCAATCCATCCCGAGAATAAGATCAATATCCGAGTTACCAAGAACCATAGGAGAAGAAAGAAACTTGTAATCGCCCAACGTGATAGTAACATCCGGAGCCATCATTTTGGTGTTCATGAACAAACCCGGAGAAGAGACCGCTATCGGCTTAGGCAAATCAATAGTATGCACATCATGCATGGATGCAAAAGGCTTCAATAAAAATGATAAAGATGCACCAGTGTCAAAAAGAACTCTTGTAGGAATGTCATTAACAGGAAGGTTACCCATAATCACATCTAGCGAGTCCTCTGCCTGAGCTGCATTCAGCAAGTTGACCTTGGCGGACTTGGTGTTATGCTTGACCATAGCTGTATTTGCCGATCTGACAGGAGGAGGAGGAGGAGGAAGACGCCTCTGGTTGAAACACGTGTTGGCATAGTGACCCTTCTGTTGGCACTTGTTGCACGTGACCTTTGAAAGCGGATGGTGATACGGAGCACTCGATCTTGGAGCTTGAGACGAAGTCTTGTTCTGAAAGCCAGGGTTGGGTGGGTGGGAAGATCCACTGCCACCTTTGCTCTTCTGCTGATACGGCTGGCGGAACGGAGGAGGAGGAAGCCAAAACTTCTGCTGCTTGGCCACTTGAGTAGAGGAAGAAGGAGTAGCATCTCTGACTCGCTTCTTGGAAGCATCACACCTCAGTTGAGCGGCCTCTTGCTTCAGTGCCATGTTGTAGAACTCACCGTATCTCAAGGGTTCAAAGAGAACAAGAGCTAGCTGAATTTCTTCTCTGAGACCACCGCTGAACTGGTATATCATGCTCTTCTCATTAGGGACGTCCTGCTTAGCAAAGCGGGCGAGCTTCTGGAACAACTTGTTGTAGTCATAGACAGACAAAGAGCCTTGCTTCAGGTTGCGGAATTCCTCATGCTTGCTTTCAACCACGCTCTGAGGGATATGGTGAGCTCTGAAATCTTGACGGAATTCATCCCAAGCGTTCTCTGTTAACAGAAGATAGCAATTTGTGATTTTCATAGGATTTAATCCATGCATCAAATGGATTTGGTCCAATGAACACATTTCAGCCTTGTCAACTGTACTACCTTCCCATATTTTTTTAACCCTGATAACATTTGTTTAACTGCAGTTTAGGAGCAGTTGAGGGGGTTACTCGATGTAATATTCACAAAGCTAGCCTCATCTACAGTAATTAGTAGCAGCGGCCAACACCAATAGGTGGCGGCGAGAGCAGCAAAGCAGTAGAGGAAGGCTCGACAGCAGCAGTAACTAGCAGCTATGCAGCAGAGTAGAGCAACAGCAGGACGAGCAGCGGCAGCAAAGCAACAGCGACAACAGCAGTTGAGCAGGCGCAGTGTAACACCCCGGATGTAACTTTCCCAATTTGTACTCCAACTCTTGCCGTTTCCGGCATTAAGTTATATTTATTTCCTCGGGTTCGGGTTTTTGTCTCCGTGTGTTGTTGTCGTTGTCATGCATCTCATATCATGTCATCATGTACATTGCATTTGCATACGTATTCATCTCATGCATTCGAGCATTTTCCCTGTTGTCCGTTTTGCATTCCGGCGCTTCGTTCTCCTCCGGTGGTCATTTCTGGCTTTCTTTCGTGTGGTGTTTAAACATTTCCGGATTGGACCGAGACTTGCCAAGCGGCCTTGGTTTACTACTGGTAGACCGCCTCTCAAGTTTCGTATCATTTGGACTTCGTTTGATACTCCAACGGTTAACCGAGGGACCGAAAAGGCCTCGTGTGTGTTGCAGCCCAACACCCCTTCAATTTGGCCCAAAACCCACCTAAGCCTTCTCCATCATCTAGAGCGTTCGATCACGATCACGTGGCCGAAAACCGCACCTCATTTGGACTCTCCTAGCTCCCTCTATGCCTATTTAAAGAACCCCTCCGAATCCGGATCTCCCTCTTCCTCGAAACCCTAATTTTTTCCTCTCCGCGCCGGCCGGACATGTCCGTCCGGGCCGGACACGTCCGATCCGCCGCCGCCGACCAATCGCCGAGCGCCACCTGTCCCACGCCCACATCGCCGTCCCGCGCGCCGCCAGGCCCGCCGGGGCCCAAGGCCGGCCCCCGCGGCCCAGCGCGCCGCCGCCCGCACCGCTCCCCGCTGCCCGAGCGCGCCGCCTCCTCCTCCGAGCCGCCTCCACCGCCCGCCGCCTTCGCGCCTCGCCGCACGCGAGCTCGCCGCCGCCATCCGCCGTTGCTAGGCCGGCCCGAGTACCTCTCCTCGCTGGCGTGCCCCGCTCCTCTCGCCGGAGCCCATCGTCGCCGGAGCCGCCGCCTCGCCGGAGTTCTCCTCCCTCGCCGGTCGGATCTGGTGGTTGGACCAGATCCACCGGTCCCTGATCCAAACGCCCGCGCCGTTCCCCGGATCTCCTCGTCCCGGGTCCTCCTCGTCCCGTTTCCCGCGAGATCTAATTTCTTCTAAGTCCCGAAATTCTCAGATCCAAGTGCTCCTGTTCATGGCCTCGTAACTTTGCATCCGTAGCTCCGATTCATCCATATAGCATATCAAAACTTTCATCTCAGAGAGTACATCATTTCATTCCATTGCATCATTTTCATTTGAGCTCATCTTGATGCCCGAAATGCTGTTAGAAGAGGGCTACTTGAGTTAATTGTCAGATCTACTACTCCATTTAGGTTTTTGTCATTTTTGTCATGATTAATGTGTGCATGATAAGCCCTGATGCTCTACATATGTTTTGTTAAGAGTTTTGTCATATTTCTAGAGGTGCAACCCATATATTTTTGTGATGTGTGTGGTGACTTGTGCAAGCTTGCAAAGTGGTGCACTTAGTAATTCTGTTTTCAGGGACTTAGCATTTCCACTAAGTCCTTGATCTGTTTATCTCATGATGCCATATGTTCATGTTGTTTCCTAGTGATCCGTGCCTGTTTTGAGGATGATCAGTAAGGATGTTTTGTTAATATTGTAGTGCTCTATCCATCCATGTCTTTGTTTGCAATTATGGAGCACCCTAGCTTGAGTCAATCGAGCTCTACTTTTGCTACTTTGTGAATCTGGGCAGATTGTCAACTTGTTTGCAATTTTGCCGATGATGTTGTAGTTGATCCGTGCATGCTATGCTATTGTTCTTGCCATGTCTAGCTTGCATTTTGTGTGTTCTTAATAGATGTATTCTTAGCTTGTCATTACTTGCTCTTTGGTGAGTGCATCGAGCTCGTAGACATGCCTACTTGAGTTATATTTCAGCATGTGCCAGTTTTCACTAAGTCTGTGATCTGATTATGTTTTTGCTATGTTCACATGCTTGCAATTGTATTTTCTGATCCCTTTTGGCTCAAGGTCACTAAGGGACTTTTGTTAATCTCTTTGAATAGCTCCATGCCATGCTTCACTTTGCCATGTTCAGGTCCTGTAGCATGTAGTTTTTTTGCTCCGAAGAGAGCTACCTGATCTGAAATTCTAGACAAGTGTTAATTTCACTAAGTCTGAGATCTGTTTGCCATATGCATTTTTGCCATGCTTGTTTGAACCTGTTAATGGATGAATTGGCCGTAGCTCAGTGCTAGAATTTTGTTAAGCATCTTGTATGCATCCCTGCCATGTATTTTGTTGTCATGTTTGGGTGTTGTAGCATGTTCATCTCATTGCATTTAGATGAGTACTTGCTGTAAATCGCAGACCGGTGTCATTTTTGAATCGCTTGCCATTTCCAAACCGTAACTCCGATTCCGGCGTTCTTTATAGCGTTTTCAAGTGATTTCATCTCATCTTTCCAGTGGCATACTTGGATTTCCATGTTGAGGCCAGATTCTTGCATTTCCTGTCATATCTTGCATTTTGCATCCCGCATCGCATCCCGCATAGCATATCATCATTGCATCATGTTGTTTGAGTTTGCACGTGGTTGATTGTGTCCTTGTTGCTTGTTTGTCTTGTTTGGGTAGAGCCGGGAGACGAGTTCACTAACGAGGAGCCCGTTGAGTTTGCTTTCGAGGATCCAGTCAACTCTGACAACTGTGCAGGCAAGATGATCATACCCTTGAAATCACTACTATCTTTGCTATGCTAGTTTGCTCGCTCTTTTGCTATGCCATTGCTACGATGCCTACCACTTGCTTTCAAGCCTCCCAAATTGCCATGTCAAACCTCTAACCCACCATGTCCTAGCAAACCGTTGATTGGCTATGTTACCGCGTTGCTCAGCCCCTCTTATAGCGTTGCTAGTTGCAGGTGAAGATCGAAGGCCGTTCCTTGTTGGAAAATTTATTTACTTGTTGGGATATCATTATATTATCTTGTTATCTTAATGCATCTATACACTTGGTAAAGGGTGGAAGGCTCGGCCTCTCGTCTAGTGTTTTGTTCCACTCTTGCCGCCCTAGTTTCCGTCATATCGGAGTTATGTTCCTGGATTTTGCGTATTGATTAAAGCTTTTCCAGTAATGCCCAACATTGGTCTTACCATTTGCCACCCAGCCTTTTCTTTCCCTTGGGTTCTGCAGACTCAAGGGTCATCATTGTTTTAAACCCCCCCCCCCCCCGGGGGGCCAGTGCTCCTTTGAGTGTTGGTCCAACCGAGCGATGTCCGGGGCTACCAGGGGCAACTCTGGGATGGCCTACCCGACGTCTGGCTCATCTGAGTGTGCCCTGAGAACGAGATATGTGCAGCTCCTATCGGGATTTGTCGGCACATTCGGGCGGTGTTGCTGGTCTTGTTTTAACCTGTCGAAGTGTCTTGAAGAACCGAGATACCGAGTCTGATCGGAACGTCTTGGGAGGAGGTCTATTCCTTCGTTGACCGTGAGAGCTTGTCATGGGCTAAGTTGGGACTCCCTGCAGGGATTTGAACTTTCGAAAGTCGTGCCCGCGGTTATGGGAAGATGGGAATTTGTTAATTTCCAGTTGTAGATAACTTGAACCTTAACTTAAATAAAATGAATCAACTGAGTGTGTTACCGTTATGGCCTCTTCTCGGCGGAGTCCGGGAAGTGGACACGGTGTTGGAGTAATGCTTGCGCAGGTTGTTCTCTAGTTTCTCGCTCGCGCTTTGCCTCCTCTTCTCGCTCTCTTTTGTGAATAAGTTAGCCACCATATCTTGCTAGTCGCTTGCTGCAACTCCACATATACTTTTACCTTGCCTTACCTATAAGCTTATATAGTCTTGATCGCGAGGGTGCGAGATTGCTGAGTCCATGTGGCTCACAGTTTACTATTACACCAGATGCAGGGCCTGATAATTCCGCTCCAGGTGACGCGCTTGAGCTCAAGTGGGAGTTCGACGAAGATTCACAACGTTACTATGTTTCTTTTCCTGATGATCAGTAGTGGTGCCCAGTTGGGGGTGATTGGGACCGTGTCGCATGTTGGGTTCTCTTTTATTTTGGCGCCGTAGTCGGGCCATGAGTGTTTGGATGATGTAATGTTATTTATGTACTTGTTTGACGTGGCGAGTGTAAGCCAACTATGTTATCTTCCCCTTATTATTTATATTACATGGGATGTTGTGAATATTGCCTAACTTGCGACATATGCCTTCAATGCGATTATGTCTCTAAGTCGTGCCTCGACACGTGGGAGATATAGTCGCATCGAGGGTGTTACACGCAGGCCTAGGCGGGGAGCCATGGAGGGCGCGGCTAGGCGAGCACTAGGCGGAGACGGGCGCGGGGCGCGGTTGGCAGCAGCGGCGACAGCAGAAGCAGAGGCAGCGGCGCAGCAGAACAAGGTAGCACCGGGAGGAGGCCGACCGGCGGGCAGCGGCCATGTGCGCGTGCAGGGCGACACCTGAGCACGACGAGCGCGCACGGGGGAAGCGGGCGGGCGCGGCCCGGTGCGTGGGACGACGCAGTACGCACAGGGGCGAGCGCGGACTGGTGCAGTCGGGCGTGCTTGGCCATCGGCCATGCAGGGCACGGGGAGAGGAGGTATGGGTCACGTTGGAAGGCGGGGGAGATGAGGAGCACAATGTCGTGCTCGGACGCGAGCGGTAGTGGTTGTGGCCATGGCTGCGCCATGCCCGATGGCGAGGAGCTCTCTGTCACGACAGGACAGCGATGGGGCGACGAAAATGAGCGGGGAAGAGAGGAGGTTGACGCGGAGCTCACCTAGGGAGCACAAGGAGGCTCGGTGAATAGCTTAGGAGCAGCAGGGGATAGCCGGATTTGGCGATGAACGCCGACGACCGAAGGAAGTAGATGAAGTCGATCCCGGCGATGTCGTTCCCTCCAGCTCAAACGGTGGTGCGTAGAGGACGTAGACGAACACTACGGAGCTCCTGGACTTGTTGCAGCAACGAGGGGAGTCCGGTGGCCGCGGGATCGACGAGGTGGCGGCGACCACGCGCTCAGACGATGAAGAAAAAGAAAGGGGCGAGCGAGAGGGAGGAATGGTTGGCCTAGGGTTTGTCTGATGCGTCGGGGAGGGCTTTATACACCTCGGGGTGCCGGTGGATGATCGACACGGTGACAGACGAGGCCATGGCGGGCGTGGACGCACGCCACGCACAGGCACTGTCTCCTCTCTGTACAGAGGAGGAGGAAAGGCCGTGGTGGGACTGGGTCTGCACTGTAGCATTGGGCTACAAGTGCACGGTGTAGCTTTTAGTTTTCTTTTTTTTATTTCCTTTCCTTTCTTTTTTTACTTCGGCTTCTATTTATTTTAATTTTAGTAAAAATACAAAAGTTGTACCTAATTTAGTATATGTAATTATGCCACTGCCACAAATATTTTGACACATTAAATACAGTAGTTTGTATTTGTTTATTATTTTAAGAGCATCTAAATAATAGTTTTGTCGCTGTTTTACTTATTATAGTGCAATTTAATACTTTAAAGAAGTGTGGTTTCTTCTGTAATATTTAGTATGGATTATTTGGCACAACCTGAACATTTTAGTTTAAATATGTGAAAAGTTTTACCGTTTGACTTGACGTTGAATTTTGAATTCGAATGGGATTTGAATCAGAGTGAGTTTAGTACCGTAACAGTGGTGACGCCGCATCATTAGTAGAGGGTTACTGTAGCTTAATTACCTGGGCGTCACAATTCTCCTCCACTAAAAGAAATCTAATCCCGAGATTTAAGGGGTGTGTAAGGGGGAAATATCTGGTTATGAAGTTCTAACGGATCTTCTCGTTCTTGGTTGCCCTTCTCGAAGAAGTTGATCCCGACGTTGATGTCTTCCTTTCTCTGCTTCAATGCATCATGATGAAGTTGTCGTCCTTCCTTCAGGATCTCCATCGTACTTACGGAAAGGATAAGGGGTAGCTTCGAAAGGACGGACCTCTACAAGGTTGCTTATCTGGTAGATAATATCGGGGAAGGTGGCGGAAAGTAACACTCGAATTGAAACTTCAGAAATTATCGAGATCAAAGTAAGAAGGTGCAAAATAGAAGTTTCAAGCGCATAGGCAATTATTCGATGCGTGTAACAGGGCATGAAAAGGGGTTTAGAGCAGCGGGAATAAGTAGTGTGTCTAATACCAGAATAGATCATCTCTAGGAAGGTGACCCGCGTATTACATACGGTGTCAAACACGAGGAATAACTTTCACAACAGGGGTGTACAGGAGAGTCATGTTTCGACCCTGTGGGACTATGGGTTACGGGCCCACCATGTGGGTTAAAAGTAGGACGGGCGGTGACGTCTTGCACGATCATGTAAGCAAGGCATGTCAGGGAATAGCATGTCAGTTATGTCGGCAGCAACATTGGTACCAAGGGCGAGGGACCAAGAGAACCATTTCCTGCTCGTTGAACGAGGCAGACCAATAGGCAAAGTTCTCGTCCATCAGTGGTTAGCGGTGAAGGAAATATGCCCTAGAGGCAATAATAAAGTTATTATTTATTTCCTTATTTCATGATAAATGTTTATTATTCATGCTAGAATTGTATTAACCGGAAACATAATACATGTGTGAATACATAGACAAACAGAAGAGTGTCACTAGTATGCCTCTACTTGACTAGCTCGTTAATCAAAGATGGTTATGTTTCTAACCATGACAAAGAGTTGTTATTTGATTAACGGGATCACATCATTAGGAATGATCTGATTGACATGACCCATTCCATTAGCTTAGCACCCGATCGTTTAGTATGTTGCTATTGCTTTCTTCATGACTTATACATGTTCCTATGACTATGAGATTATGCAACTCCCGTTTGCCGGAGGAACACTTTGTGTGCTACCAAACGTCACAACGTAAGTAACTGGGTGATTATAAAGGTGCTCTACAGGTGTCTCCAAAGGTACATGTTGGGTTGGCATATTTCGAGATTAGGATTTGTCACTCCGATTGTCGGAGAGGTATCTCTGGGCCCTCTCGATAATGCACATCACATAAGCCTTGCAAGCATTGAAACTAATGAGTTAGTTGCGAGATGATGTATTACGGAACGAGTAAAGAGACTTGCCGGTAACGAGATTGAACTAGGTATTGAGATACCGACGATCAAATCTCGGGCAATTAACATACCGATGACAAAGGGAACAACGTATGTTGTTATGCGGTCTGACCGATAAAGATCTTCGTAGAATATGT
The DNA here is from genome assembly GCF_003073215.2 of Triticum urartu. Classification (NCBI taxonomy): domain Eukaryota; kingdom Viridiplantae; phylum Streptophyta; class Magnoliopsida; order Poales; family Poaceae; genus Triticum; species Triticum urartu. The sequence goes on from NC_053025.1 coordinate 44,635,829, forward strand.
AGGAGCCAATATGGGCATCCAGGTCCCGCTATTGGTTATTGACCAGAGACGTGTCTCGGTCATGTCTACATTGTTCTCGAACCGTAGGGTCCGCACGCTTAAGGTTTCGATGACAGTTATATTATGAGTTTATGAGTTTTGATGTACCGAATGAGTTCAGAGTCCCGGATGAGATCGGGGACATGACGAGGAGTCTCAAAATGGTCGAGGCGTAAAGATCGATATATTGGACGACTATATTCGGACATCGGAAAGGTTCCGAGTGATTTGGGTATTTTTCGGAGTACCGGGTAGTTACGGGAGAATCAATGGGCCTTGATGGGCTTTAGTGGGAAGAGGGGAAAGGGCCAAGGGGCTGCTGCGCCCCCCCCCTCCCCTCTAGTCCGAATTGGACTAGGGAAAAGGGGGCCGGCCACCTTTCCTTCTCCTCCACTTCCTTCTCCCTTCCTCCCCTCTTGGTGGACTCCTACTAGGACTTGGAGTCCTAGTAGGACTCCACATCCTGGCCACACCAATTGCCTTGGCCGGCCTCCTCCTCCTCCATCCTTTATATACTGAGGCAAGGGGCACCCCATGAACACAAGTTGATCTTCGTGATCGTTCCTCAGCCGTGTGCGGTGCCCCCCTCCACCATATTCCACCTCGGTTATATTGTAACAGTGCTTAGGCGAAGCCCTGCGACGGTAGAACATCAAGATCGTCACCACGCCGTCGTGCTGAGGAACTCCTCCCCGACGCTTTGCTGGATCGAAGCCCGGGGATCGTCATCGAGCTGAACGTGTGCCAAGAACTCGGAGGTGCCGGAGTAACGGTGCTTGGATCGGTCGGATCGGGAAGACGTATGACTACTTCCTATACGTTGCGTCAACGCTTCCGCTTCGGTCTACGAGGGTACGTAGACAACACTCTCCCCTCTCGTTGCTATGCATCACCATGATCTTGCGTGTGCATAGGAAATTTTTTGAAATTACTATGTTCCCCAACAACCGGAATGTCATCAACAGTATAAACAGGGTCTGACTGACAGAGTTGTACACCGAGGTGCTTACATAATCAGTGAATTATTACTGCTTAGATTATATAGATCACGAGAAAGGTCAAACAAAGCAATGGAAAGGAAAATGTGATCATCAGTTTAAATAGAACAATGGAAAGGAAAATGTGTTTAAACACACAATTCAAGGGTATATCCTTCCCAAGGACAAACAAAGCAACGATATCCATGACAGGATAAAATGTAGAAAACCTTTTAGGAAAGGGGAGAGAAATATCATGACATTACCCATACAACAGTGTTTGGGTAACTAATAAAGAAATTTTAGCATTGTGCTTCAAATGTTCTTATTGAAAATCGGAGTACCACTACATGCTTCGAGATAGCATTGACAAGGTCTTTAAGCAAAGGTCAGACTTTGGATACAGAAAGGATCCATCAGGAACCACTCATAGAATAAGTGTTACAATTTCCTCATGAAAGAATGGATAACCTTGCTAAAAAGGAAACTATAACAATGGGTCCTCCGGCCAGGTGCACTAGGCATGACATCACCTTACTGGGATATACGAAATCCAATGTTACACCTTTTGGAAAATGCCCCAACCATCATATCTGACCGAGATTCAGTTCTGATTGGTGTCAGGATACCTCAGACTCATGATGCCTGAGAAGGAAGGGGTGCAACACAATTTGACGAGATGGGAGTTGCAGGATTCTCGGGAAATGAACTATGGAAGCAAGTTCTGAATCATGAGTTCATTATTTAACCAAGGAGAGGACGAGGAGGTGGCTGATGAACTTAGCGACAATTCATTGAGATTTTTAGAAGATGGATTTCCACAATTATGTGAACAGGAGATAACAATTGTCAGATCAAATGATATAAAGAGGTATGCTCGAGGAAAACATACACAGTTAAACATTGGTTGAAAAGTGCACCTGAATTATGGACTTAGGTAGCATGATCAATGTTAGAATGGTGATTCGATAACCAATAGTCTAATAATGAATTATCGACCATTTACTTCAAAGCAATAGGGTTGCTAGAAGTTTTGAAGTCGCACCACATAGTTCAATTGTCGGGTTTCCGGTTAGAAACAACACGAGGACCAAGGAATGATCAGATATGGCAAGAAGTATAACCTGTATCAAGAATTCTTAAGAGGTGGTGAAATTCTCACGACATTCTTGACATAAAAGATGGTAATACTCCAAGGCAGAACATAACACAAGCTGGATAGAAAGAAACTCAAAGTACTACACAAAACATGAACAATTTTGTGTCGGAGGGAGGGCAATAAAGTTGTTGTTGATAACATAAATCATCGAGGGGCAAGGATGGTATTTCTCATCAAGAATTCGATTCTTATTCTGGAAGGAGTCAAAATGTTGATGATGATCACAAAAAATTTTGTTGAGAGGCTCAACAACGAAGCAATCGAACAACGACTGCATCAAACAAAAGGACTGATGTAGCGGAAGATTATTGGATCCACGGATACGACATCAACTTGGAATCAAGCTTGCTGTTCGAGGTGAAATGATAAGACAAGGGAGATCGGCGTAAGCTTAGCTCATCGTCAAAAATTGTGCTCTGAGAAGGATCACGTAGCACAGTTAAAATTTAGCATGATAATGATATAGCCGATCAGGCTTGGGATGACTTGAAGGATTATTAAACTCGTAAGCGACGAAAATTACTTAGAGTTGTTGAATCGGGGTGCGAACTCGATTCACTATTCGGTGTTCTTGGTTGACGACAACCCAGAACCCAGGGAAATAGGAATCGATGAGAAGCAATACTAGATGAAGACTCGTAGGAAGCAACATAGTTCTCGAGATACCAGAGGGTAATACTCGAGGAAGATCAAAAATAGAGGTTGTGGAGAAGTATCGATCAACAAATTACAAGTGCTTTAACTTGTCTGAGAAATGGAATCAAGGAGAAAATGTGGCCGGTACCACGATTGCAAAGGATCAATTCATCGATTCCATATGATAGTATATTATTATTACAAGAAGCTTCCATGATAGGATCTACATTGTTTCCATGGGCATGAACACAAAGTCCAAGGTCGACTCCCACTTCTTCAATGCATAACCTTTCATTCACTGCTCTAGATAAAAATGATTTCAGTGTCAAAACCTACCTGGTGAATTACCAGAGGAGTATGACCCGTGAAAACTTTCGGGTTCACACAGATTAAGAAAAGCATAGGTTCAACCCGTCAGGGTATCGTGGAAACATATACCACAAGATTCAATCGTAAATACCACCAGCTCGAAAACAGAGCATGGTTGAGAAAACAGAGGATACAATTTACCAAAAGCATTATGTATCCGAGGAAAGGCTCACAAGGTTATTGAATAAGGAGGACACTGTCGAATAATAATCCAATAAAGGATCTGACGGTCCATAACGGAGCTGATGTGAGCTTCGGCACACAATCAGTTGAAGAAAGGATGCAAGGGCATCCGATTATAGAACACCTGAATGATTCGATGCTTAGATATCAAAGGAATTATGATTTCCAAATAGAAGGATTAGAAGCAGACGCTCTGATTAAGGGTGGATAAGTTCAATAGACCTAAGGGTACAATTGACGGCAAACAGATTGATCGAGAACAAGCTCATGTTCAAAAATGATGTCTAAGCCAGAAAGATAATTTGAAAGGATCAACTGATGATTGCGTGCATTCGCACTCATGTTGAATCAAAAGGATCAAAATGACGGTGCCTAAGGATACTAACGAATATTGCCAGACATATGGAAAGCATCCATCATGCAAGCAGACAAGTATTGTAGAGCAATAAGCTACTAAGGATTTTTGGAGGATCGAATAGTATTTCGAAGACCATCGTGAAACACATGAACAACTGGGGGATGAGCGGATACTCGATAAGTGCGAGAAATTATTCGTTGGGGTATTCAGGTGGCAAAGAACTGTAAGGCAGTAGGCACAAAGTATCCTCGGGGTACCTTGTAATAATAAGATCGACTGGGAATAAAAGTAAGAACGACAGGTGTAAGTATTTATCCATAGGGATATTTCGGTGGTAGGGAATTGCAAAAGCAACAGGCACAAGGGCTCGAGAGGATATTGGAGAGTATTGTCAGAATCTTCTGTTGAAGCAGTCGATCATCCGTAAATAAAGGGCTCTTCGGCAGGAAGTGGTAACGAGAACCTAGAGTTAGATTTTAGCAAAATCATTTAACCCGAATAGAAGAGATGTCAGAGTCCCAGAGTATAGGTCAAGGAGTAAAAGATCCTAATACCACCCAATGGCGACGTGGGCCCATGGGCCGCACAGCCATGTTAGTAAAAATAATTTTCATCGACTAGACTCAACTTCGGCCAAGGAGTGTGGAAGGGGGATTCCTACAGGCAGTCGGCTCTGATACCAACTTGTGATGTCCCCGATTCAATCGTACACTAACCATACACGCAAATGTGTACGATCAAGATCAGGGACTCATGGGAAGATATCACAACACAACTCTACAAATAAAATAAGTCATACAAGCATCATATTACAAGCCAGGGGCCTCGAGGGCTCGAATACAAGAGCTCGATCATAGACGAGTCAGCGGAAGCAACAATATCTGAGTACAGACATAAGTTAAACAAGTTTGCCTTAAGAAGGCTAGCACAAACTGGGATACAGATCGAAAGAGGCGCAGGCCTCCTGCCTGGGATCCTCCTAAACCACTCCTAGTCGTCGTCAGCGGGCTGCACGTAGTAGTAGGCACCTCCCGAGTAGTAGTAGTCATCATCGACAGTGGCGTATGGCTCCTAGGCTCCAACGTATGGTCGCGGCAATCGAGTATAGAAAGGGGGAAAAGAGGGAGCAAAGCAACTGTGAGTACTCATCCAAAGTACTCGCAAGCAAGAATCTACACTACATATGTATGCATTGGTATCAAATGGAATAAGGGTATCATATGTGGACTGAACTGCAGAATGCCGGAATAAGAGGGGGATAGCTAGTCCTTTCGAAGACTACGCTTCTGGTAACCTCCATCTTGCAGCAGGAGAAGAGAGTAGATGGTAAGTTCACCAAGTAGCATCGTGTAGCATAATCCTAACCGATGATCCTCCCCTCGTCGCCCTGTGAGAGAGCGATCACCGGTTGTATCTGGCACTTGGAAGGGTGTGTTTTATTAAGTATCCGGTTCTAGTTGTCATAAGGTCAAGGTACAACTCCAAATCGTCCTGTTACCGAAGATCACGGCTATTCGAATAGATTAACTTCCCTGCAGGGGTGCACCACATAACCCAACACACTCGATCCCATTTGGCCGGACACACTTTCCTGGGTCATGCCCGGCCTCGGAAGATCAACACGTCGCAGCCCTACCTAGGCACAACAGAGAGGTTAGCACGCCGGTCTAAATCCTATGGCGCAGGAGTCTGGGCCCATCGCCCATTGCACACCTGCATGTTGCGTATGCGACCGGTGAGCAGACCTAGCCTCACTTATACAAGAGTAGGCGTTCCGGTCCAACCCGGCGTGCGCCGCTCAGTCGCTGACGTCACGAAGGCTTCGGCTGATACCACGAGGTCGAGTGCCCATAACTGTCCCCGCGTAGATGGTTACTGCGTATAGGCCAGTGGCCAGACTCAGATCAAATACCAAGATCTCGTTAAGCGTGTTAAGTATCCGCAAATGCTTACCAGGGCCAGGTCCACCTCTCTCCTAGGTGGTCTCAACCTGCCCTGTCGCTCCGCCTCAAAGTAACAGTCGGGGGCCGTCGGGAACTCAGGCCCACCACTACCTGGACGGAGCCACCTGCCCCTTCAGCCCCCATCTCCTAACAGTATCACCGGTAATGTAACAGTGTAAAGTATATAGTATATGCCCGTGATCACCTCCCGAAGTGATCACGGCCCAGTAGTATAGCATGGCAGACGGACAAGAGTGTAGGGCCACTGATGATAAACTAGCATCCTATACTAAGCATTAGGATTGCAGGTAAAGGTAACAACAGCAGTAGCAAGGACAGGCTATGCATCAGGATAGGATTAACGGAAAGCAGTAACATGTTACAATACTCTAATGCATGCAGTATAGAGAAGAGTAGGCGATATCTAGTGGTCAAGGGAGGGGGGCTTGCCTGGTTGCTCTGGCAAGAGAGAGGGGTCATCTTCAATGTAGTCGAACACACGGACATCGGCAGTAGTCTCGGAGTCTACCGGAAAGAAGTAACGGAGGGGGAACATAATAAATAACAGAGCAATCAAAGCAACACAAAGCATAGCATGGTGATACGCGGTGCTAGGGGTGACCTAACGCAGTAGGAGGTGATACCGGCGAAGGGGAAAAACATCCGAGAAAATATCCCCGGTGTTTCGTATTTTCGGACAGACGAACTGGAGGGGGAAAGTTGTGTGTTCGCTATGCTAGGGATGCGTGGTGGACGAACGGGCTGCGTATCCGGATTCGTCTCGTCGTTCTGAGTAACTTTCATGTACAAAGTGTTTTCATCCGATATACGGTTTAATTTATATGATTTTTCAAAGTTTTATTAATATTCCAAAATTGCTTTAATTATTTATTTCGAATTCAAATAAGGCTGATTCTTTTTATACCCAGGTTGGGCCAGCCATAGTCAACGACATGTGAGGCCAGCCAAAGTCCAGTCAGCAAGTCAAAAGTTAACAGTCAAGGTTGACCTTAGTCAAAGTGTGAACAGTTTTAGTGGGGCCTACTTGTCATAGACACGGTGTCTATTAAGTTAATTTATTAGAGATGACCAAGTGGGATGGTCCACATGTCATTTGCTATTAAAGTAAATTAGCATTAATTTAACACTAACTAATCTAATCCTAATTAAACAAGGGGCCCGCCGTACTGGACAATGGCTCAGCCGGCCACACACGCGACACACACACACTAATTACACAGGGCCGGCCACACACAGCACGCAACACCTAGCGGTTAGATATGTTCTCTGTTAGCAGAAGATAGTAATTTGTGATTTTTATAGGATTTAATCCATGCATCAAATGGATTTGGTCCAATGAACACATTTAAGCCTTGTCAAGTGTACTACCTTCCTATATTTTTTTTAACCCTGATAACGTTTGTTTAACCGCAGTTTAGGAGCAGTTGAGGGGGTTACTCGATGTAATATTCACAAAGCTAGCCTCATCTACAGTAATTAGTAGCAGCGGCCAACACCAACAGGCGGCGGCGAGAGCAGCAAAGCAGCAGAGGAAGGCTCGGCAGCAGCAGTAACTAGCAGCTATGCGGCAGAGTAGAGCAACGGCAGGACGAGCAGCGGCAGCAAAGCAGCAGCGACAACAGCAGTTGAGCAGGCGTAGGCCTGGGCGGGGAGCCACGGAGGGCGCGGCTAGGCGAGCACTAGGCGAAGACGGGCGCGGGGCGCGGTTGGCAGCGGCGGCGACAGCAGAAGCAGAGGCAGCGGCGCAGCAGAACAAGGTAGCACCGGGAGGAGGCCGACCGGCGGGCAGCGGCCACGTGCGCGTGCAGGGCGAGGCCTCAGCACGACGAGCGCGCACGGGGGAAGCGGGCGGGCGCGGCCCGGTGCGTGGGACGACGCAGTACGCGCAGGGGCGAGCGCGGACTGGTGCAGTCGGGCGTGCTTGGCCATCGGCCATGCAGGGCACGGGGAGAGGAGGTATGGGTCACGTTGGAAGGCGGGGGAGATGAGGAGCACAATGCCGTGCTCGGACGCGAGCGGTAGTGGCTATGGCCATGGCTGCGCCATGCCCGGCGGCGAGGAGCTCTCTGTCACGACGGGACAGCGATGGGGCAACGAAAATGAGCGGGGAAGAGAGGAGGTTGACGCGGAGCTCACCTAGGGAGCACAAGGAGGCTCGGTGAGTAGCTTAGGAGCAGCAGGGGGTAGCCGGATTTGGCGATGAACGCCGACGACCGAAGGAAGTAGATGAAGTCGATCCCGGCGATGTCGTCCCCTCCAGCTCAAACGGTGGTGCGTAGAGGACGTAGACGAACACTGCGGAGCTCCTGGACTTGTTGCAGCGACAAGGGGAGTCCGGTGGCCGCGGGATCGACGAGGTGGCGGCGACCACGCGCTCGAACGATGAAGAAAAAGAAAGGGGCGAGCGAGAGGGAGGAATGGTTGGCCTAGGGTTTGTCTGATGCGTCGGGGAGGGCTTTATACACCTCGGGGTGCCGGTGGATGATCGACACGGTGACAGACGAGGCCATGGCGGGCGTGGACGCACGCCACGCACAGGCACTGTCTCCTCTCTGTACAGAGGAGGAGGAAAAGGTCGTGGTGGGCCTGGGTCTGCACTGTAGCATTGGGCTACAAGTGCACAGTGTAGCTTTTAGTTTACTTTTTTTTTAATTTCCTTTTCTTTCTTTTTTTACCTCAGCTTCTATTTATTTTAGTTTTAGTGAAAATACAAAAGTTGTACCTAATTTAGTATATGTAATTATGCCACTGCCACAAATATTTTGACACATTAAATATAGTAGTTTGTATTTGTTCATTATTTCAAGAGCATCTAAATAATAGTTTTGTCGCTATTTTACTTATTATAGTGCAATTTAATACTTTAAAGAAGTGTGGTTTCTTCTGTAATATTTAGTATGGATTATTTGGCACAACCTGAACATTTTAGTTTAAATATGTGAAAAGTTTTACCGTTTGACTTGACGTTGAATTTTGAATTCGAATGGAATTTGAATCAGAGTGAGTTTAGTACCGTAACAGTGGTGACGTCGCATCATTAGTAGAGGGTTACTGTAGCTTAATTATCTGGGCGTCACAGCCACGACCCGGTAATTATTTGAACCGTTTTTTCTTTAACCAGCCCCGCACATAACGCGAGGCGTTTTCTTGACACGTCTTGTCAAAGCAGAGATTGTATTCCCCTTATCACGGGATTCTCATCAATACGGACGTGGGTAACCCAACCGCACCACCAATTACAGCGCTTGGGGGATAAGCGAGTTTTACAAGGCTAGTGGGGGCGCATAGTTTCGTCCGCCCTTATAAAAGGGTAAGGTCTCACCTTTTTCTACCCACGCCTTCTTCCCCCTTGCTCATCCATTCTCACGTACTCGAGCTCCATCGCCCAAGTCCACATCCTTCTCCTCAACTCTCCTCAAACATGTCCGGAGCGGGAGGCAAGTGGATGGTCTCCTCCGTCACGGAGGGACACATCAAAAAACTACGTGAGGCCGGATACTTAGGCGCGGATATCGCGCACCGGCTGCCAGCCGTGGGGCAGATCGTCCCTACCCCAGAACCTCATGAAAGGGTGGTTTTCCTCCCCCACTTCGTCCGCGGACTGGGGTTTCCCCTCCATCCATTCGTCCGCGGCCTTATGTTCTATTATGGGCTGGACTTTCATGATCTGGCCCCGAATTTCATCCTCAACATCTCGGCGTTAATCGTCGTGTGTGAGGCTTTCCTCCGCATCCGGCCCCACTTCGGCCTGTGGCTGAAGACCTTCAATATCAAGCCGAAGGTGGTTGGCGGCCAACAAGAGGAATGCGGTGGAGCCATGGTGGGAAAAATGCCCAACGTTATATGGCTCGAGGGTTCCTTCGTGGAGACCATAAAGGGGTGGTAATCGGGGTGGTTCTACATCATCGAGCCGCGCGACACCAACTGGGTGGTGGCCCCCGAGTTTCGATCCAGAATCCCCACGCGGCTCACTTCCTGAAAGGAGAAGGGCCTGTCCTGGGGTTCATCGGTGGAGCTGGACGGACTCCAGAAGTCTATCTGGAACATGATAAGCAAGAAACTTAAGCTTGTCAACATAGTCCAGGTCATGCTCTTCCGCCGGATCCTCCCGTGTCAACAACGGGATTTCAACTTATGGGAGTTCGACCCGACCCAGCAGCAGACTCTACACGAGCTCTTCGACACGACGCATAAGGACGTCTGGAGGGTGCTATTCAAGGGCCCCGAGGTCCCTCCTTCTCTTACCGAGGACCGCGGGCTAAGCGCGAAGCGCCCTGCGAATTCGGTAAGTTCTGTACATCTGGTAGGATATTTATTTCCCATAGCTTAACCATGTGCGGGGTCTGAGCTCCCATGCCTTTGACATGACTGGGTGGAGACATCGGAGCAGATTAACTGTCCGGCCCCTCTGCCCGAAGACCCTGCGGACGCTCTCCTGATGGAGATGCGGACTCCAGCTCCTTATGAGGTGCCGGAGAAGACAAAGAAGAAGGCCAAGGGAACCCGAAAGAGTTCCCGGCGCCAGGTTGTATCGAACTCATCGTCCGATAACACCGAGACGCACTCCTCCCGTGAAAACGAGGAGAAAGAAGATGAATATTCTCCCCCTCTAGCCGGGGGAGACAAGAAAAGGAAGGCCGCCCCAACCGGGGAGGCCGAAGGGTCCAAGAAGGGAAGGACTCTCCTTCCGGACTGCTCCACCACTGCCGCCGACGGCGAAGACGAGTGGCTGCTCACGGCCAAGCCCCTGGCGAAGTCGTAAGTATTCGGATACCAGAGTAACTCATAGCATACCTTTGTTGCACTGCTTCTCCTAACGCCGAATATGATTATGCAGTCCGCCCCAAGCCCGTATCGACGTATCATCGTCGGACGGTTCCTTGGACTCGTCGGACATGAATACTGATACACTTCCAACCGCCTCCTCTCCTTGCCCTACGGACAATGCCGAGGTTTTGTCTCAAGGGGCATCGAACCGGGGGCAGACAGTCCCGGAGGCGCCTCAAGGTGACCTTCTGGACTCCAGGAGCAAAGGGAGCAAGGCTCCCAGGGGCTCCAAGTTCGGCCCTCAGCCGGACACCGTGCCGGAACCTCCAGTGGTTCCGGACTCAATCAGGCGGCCCTCTTCCAAGAGGGGCAAGCCGTCCGTGCCGGTGACCTCTGTCCAACCAGAGGCATCGGACGAACTGCTGGGAGCGCTTCGCGGCGCTTCCATCAATGAAGAGCACCGCACTATTATGAGTGTGGTGATCAAGAGGGTTCAGTCCGTCAAGAGCGGACTGACTAAAGCCTGTGCCAGCCTTCTAACAGGCTTTGAGGTAAGTATTTAAAATATAGGAAAAATATTACCGCATAGACAGTAGCCCCTAATGCTCTGTTTGGTGTTCACAAAGAAAAGCCGAATAGAGGATCAAATAATATCTGCAGGAGTCTAATATAAGTATGTCTATATGCGTATGCAGGCTTCGCTGCTCACCTCTGCCGCACTGACTGTAGAGGTTGCCACACTGAAGCAGGACCTCAGGGGGTCCGAGAAAGAGCTCGGCCTTGCCAAGAGGCAGCTCGAGGAGAATAAAGGTAAGTAATACCTTGTCTATATAAAAAAGAAAATGTGGTTGCGAAATGACAGGATCATCATGAATTTGCCAGGGGCCACAACCGAAGTGGCGACCCTGAAGCAAGCGATGTCCGAGGCCGAAAACAAAGCGACCAAGGAGCGCACCGAGCGGGAAAAACAAGAGGCACAGGTGGGCGAGGTGCAGCAAGAGCTCCAGGCTCTCGTGCAGAAGCACAAGGCTTTGGAGCTTGACTCGAAGACGCGAGAGTCCGAGCTTGCCGCGGCCCTCGAGAGCACAAAGCATGCCAAGGCTGAAGCCCAAAAGGCCCTCCAGGAAATTGAGGCGATGAGGAAGATAGCGGCGGGTAAGGCATTCAATATGCAAAGCAAGCATGTGAAAGTAAATTACTTGTTACTTACCCGAGTCCGGAGCTCTCCAGGAGGATTCACGGATTTGCCCCGCAACGTGTCGGATGCCGCGAAGTATTACCAGGCCGAGGAGGGAAGCTCGACGGAGAATTTGTTCTGGTCTCAGTATACTGGGGCCGAACACCCGATGCCTATGAGTGACCAGCTGAAGCAACTGGTCGAGCTGCACAAGGCGGCCGAATAGGCCATGAAGGGCTTTATAGTCCGGATGTGGCCTGGCGACTCCCTTCCCAACAGCTACTTTGGCCTGGTGAGGCAGCTTGTGGATGCCTGCCCACGGCTGGAAGTCATCAAGCGGTCCGTCTGTATCGAAGGTGCCCGCCAGGCTTTTGCCCGTGCAAAGGTGCACTGGGCCAAGATGGACATCGAGAAGCTGGTGAAGGAGGGGCCGCCACAGGGCAAGGAGCATCGCCACCCCGAGATGTATTATGAGGGTGTCCTGAAGGGTGCCCGTCTTGTGGCGGACGAGTGTGCGAAGGATGTAATATTTGAATGAACTCGCTCGTGTGATCCTGTATTATGAAAACTTGTTCATATGCGCTATGCAACGCTTGTTTGAATTTAAAATATTACCTTCTTTGCAGCTGTTTATCAAATCTGAGAGATGGGCAGTCGTCGGCTTCTGCCCCCATGCCACGAGTGCTGGGGTGTTCGGGATAAACATGAGCACTCTTTTTCCCATTGTTGGGTCCTTCGAGGGAGGTGCTCAGCACAACGAACAAGGCAATCGGACTATAATGCTTTATCACTCTCACTTAGCCATAGAAGTCTACAATTTTAAATTTCGGCGAAGCCCCTAGTATTCGGAAGGCCGAATTCGGGGCGCTATACACACCTTAAGCCGGACAAAGCCGACTCCTCACTCTAAGCGGCGTAAGTCTTTAGGGACTCGAGACCTCTCGAACAGCGACCAGCTCTCGCCTTATCATGACAGTCATTTTTAGCTTTCTCTACTGAGGTGCTTAGCCCAGATGAACCGGGGCACAATCGTAGTAGTTCTCCCAGTGCTACCTTAGCCGATATAGCGGAACGTAAGGTACCAAAACATGGGAGCCGGGCAAACCCAACTATTGACCCAAGACATGATTCGGAGCTAATGCATATAATGCTATAAGTTCGGGGTGCCGCACTGTCGAAAGTGTTCGGACTTCTCACGCCGTATTATGGGGTACGCTTAAGCCCCTGACGTATTGACCGTACCAGAGTGTACGGGTGCTGAATGTCATGAATGAACATATATAAAAAAGAAGAGTGCGATAATAGTCTAGTGCTATGCATTGTTTATTCAAACAAGGTGCGTCAAAGCAGAATGATACAAGTAGTGCGATAAGCAAAAAGTAGGACTATTTGACATGTCCCCTCCAAGGGCAAGCTGAGGAATGGTATTTAAAGCAGGTATTTCACTCGTTGTTAGAGACCACCTGGGAATTCCTTGATGCGACATAGCTTTCTGCCTCCTTGGTTGTTGTATCGTGTGTCCGACAATCGTACTGCCGGACGGGGCTTCCAGAGATTAAAGTCTTGAAAGAAAGAAAAATAACAAAGCGGGAAGCCCCTAGTGCGATTGAGCCGCGTCTTGGGGCATGCCGTAGTCATGCCCCCCTCCCCACCTGTGCCCATGGTATTTTCAATGCATAATTATATACGCGTGGCACGGATTTCGCCGTTTGGCTGGGACTGGGGCGGGGGCCGCATTGCTATGCGATCTCGGAACATGCCAGGTGGTCTTGTTGCCGATTACTCCGGGCGCGCTTGAAGGTGTCCGAGTCTTTAATCGCCGAACTGGTGGATTGCCTTAAGAGGCTGCTTTGCGCTTCTGCTGCGAGGGCCGCAGTGTGCTCCTCCGTGCAGAGAGAGCGCTCTGTGTTTCCATTGACTGTGATGACCCCCCGAGGTCCTGGCATCTTGAGCTTGAGGTATGCATAATGCGGTACCGCATTGAATCTCGCAAATGCGGTTCACCCGAGCAGTGCATGATAGCCACTGCGGAACGGGACTATATCGAAGATTAAATCCTCGCTTCGGAAGTTATCCAGGGATCCGAAGACCACTTCCAGTGTGACTGAGCCTGTGCAATGGGCCTCTACACCTGGTATGATGCCTTTGAAGGTCATTTTTGTGGGTTTGATCCTTAAGGGGTCTATACCCATTTTGTGCACTGTGTCCTGATAAAGCAGGTTCAGGCTGCTGCCGCCATCCATAAGGACTCGAGTGAGGTGAAATTCGTCAATGATTGGGTCTAGGACCCGTGCGGCGAATCCACCATGACGGATACTAGTGGGGTGGTCCCTGCGATCAAAGGTGATCGGACAGGAGGACCATGGGTTGAACTTTGGGGCGACTGGCTCCAACACATATACGTCCCTCAGCGCACGCTTCCGCTCCCTCTTGGGGATGTGGGTTGCGTATATCATGTTCACCGTCCGCACTTGTGGGGGGAACCTCTTCTGTCTTCCGGTGTTCGGCTGCCGGGGCTCCTCCTCATCATCGCTATGTGACCCCTTATCTTTGTTTTTGGCATTTAACTTGCTGGCCTGCTTGAACACCCAACAATCCCTGTTGGTGTGGTTGGCTGGCTTGTCGGGGGTGCCGTCTATTTGACATGAGCGACCGAGTATACGGTCCAAACTGGACGGGCCCGGAGTGCTTCTTTTGAATGCCTTTTTCCGCTGACCGAGTTTAGAGCCTTTGAATCCGGCATTAACTGCCATATCCTCTGTATTGTCACTGTTGATGCGGCACTTGTGTTTGTTGCGACGTGACCTGCCATTTCCATCCTTGGTATCCGAAGTACCATGATTCTTTGATATATTATTGCTGCGAGCTAGCCAGCTGTCTTCTCCCGTGAAAAAGCGGGTCATGAGTGTCGTGAGGGCTGCCATAGATTTCGGATTTTCCTGGCCAAGGTGCCGGGCGAGCCACTCGTCGCCGATGTTGTGCTTAAAAGCTGCTAGGGCCTCTGCATCCAGACAGTCGATGATTTGATTTTTCTTTGTCAGGAACCGTGTCCAGAATTGCCTGGCCAATTCCTCTGGCTGCTGAATTATGTGGCTCAAGTCATCGGCATCTGGTGGTCGCACATAAGTGCCCTGGAAGTTGTCGAGGAATGCGGCTTCCAGATCTTCCCAACAGCCAATGGATTCTGCTGGCAGGCTGTTGAGCCAATGCCGAGCTGGTCCTTTGAGTTTGAGTGGGAGGTATTTGATGGCGTGTAGATCGTCACCGCGGGCCATGTGGATGTGCAGGAGGAAGTCCTCGATCCATACCGCAGGATCTGTTGTGTCGTTGTATGATTCGATATTTACGGGTTTGAAACCCTCTGGGATTTGGTGATCCATTACTTCGTCTGTGAAGCATAGGGGGTGTGCAGCGCCTCTGTACTGGGCTATATCGCGATGCAGCTCGAATGAGTCTTGTCCGCTGTGTTTGGCCCGGCCGGACTTACTTTTACTATATCCGGCGTGACGGTTATCGTCTCGCATAGTGGCACGCCCTCATGGTCCGTAGATTGATCTTGCATGTTTTGCTTTGTCCTCCTATATGTCTCGCAGGTCTAGCGTGTTTCCCCGTCCCTTGTCATTTTTATTTGAGTGGCGTCGGTGTGCGGACTGAGTTTTTGGCTGAAATGCCTCTCTGTCGCGGCCAGGAGGTGGCCGATTAGCCGCATCATATGCTGGAGATGTAGGTTTGAATGCTTCCTCCTCCAGTCGGGGTAGCAACCTACACTTTGGGTAACTCTTGGAGGGGCATTCGAGTTCATATTCCCCAGCCGCAAGGACTTCAGTCCATCTGTCAGCTACCAAATCTTGATCAACTTGAAGCTGCTGCTGCTTTTTCTTAAGGCTATTTGCCGTGGCTATAAGCCGGCGCTTGAAGTGCTCTTGTTCGACGGGATCCTCAGGCATGACAAATTCGTCATCGTCGAGGCTTGCCTCGTCTTCGGAGGGAGGCATATAATTATCATCCTTCGCCTCTCCATCTGCCGCTCTCTCGGGAGGGCTGACTTCTCCATCCTCCTGCTCTAAGTCTTGCTGGAGGGGATTGTTGTCGTCTTTGGCACTGTCCGGAGTTCTATTATCTCCTCTGCCAGTGTCACCGCTTTTGCTTTGGCGAGACTTAGAGCGGTGCCACTGACGTCGGCGCTTGGGTTGCTTCTTGGAGGGGTCATCATCCGCTGTCTCGTCGCCATTGCCTTCTTTGGGTGTGTCCACCATGTATATATCATATGATGAGGTGGCTGTCCAGTGCCCTGTGGGCAGTGGTTCCTCTTCGTCTCCCGCATCGTCGTCCATACCGTCGATGTCTTCGGAGTCGAAGTCGAGCATGTCGGTCAAATTGTCGACAGTGGCTACTAAGTGGGTGGTGGGTGGGCGGTGAATTTCTTCGTCATCTGCATCCCAATCCTGCCGAACATAGTTCGGCCAGGACTCTCCTGATAGGGAGAGAGACCTTAATGAGTTCAGTATGTCGCCAAAAGGCGAGTGCTGAAAGATATCCGCGGAGGTGAACTCCATGATCGGAGCCCAGTCGGATTTGACAGGCACGGGCGCAGGCGGTTCGGAGTCCGTGGCCGGGGAAGAATCTGGTAGTTCGGCGTCACGGCTCCCGTGAAGGGTAAGGTCGATCCTCGGCTCGATTGCCGCTGAGAATACGACTTCCGTGGCGGGGTCTATCCACCCATCCATGGATGGTGCAATTGGCTCCGAATTGAGGGTCGGAGCGGTTGCCGGTGCGGTCTCCTGAACACTGTCCGATGGTAGAGCTAAATCATGCTCATCGTGACCGTGCGGCGCACTCGGCAGGGGCTCGAATCCGTCGAAGATCAAGTCTCCGCGGATGTCGGCCATGTAGTTTAAGCTTCCAAACCTGACCTGGTGGCCAAGGGCGTAACTCTCGATCTGCTCCAGATGGCCAAGCGAGTTTGCCCGCAGTGTGAAGCCGCCGAATACAAAGATCTGTCCGGGGAGAAAAGTCTCACCCTGGACTGCATCGCTATCGATGATCAAAGGAGCCATCAAGCCTAACAACGATGACACAGAGGAACTCTCAAAGCACCAATGTCGGTGTCAAAACCGGCGGATCTCGGGTAGGGGGTCCCGAACTGTGCGTCTAAGGCGGATGGTAACAGGAGGCAGGGGACACGATGTTTTACCCAGGTTCGGGCCCTCTTGATGGAGGTCAAACTCTATGTCCTGCTTGATTATTCTTGATAATATGAGTACTACAAGAGTTGATCTACCACGAGATCGGAGAGGCTAAACCCTAGAAGCTAGCCTATGGTATGATTGTATGTTGTCCTACGGACTAAAACCCTCCGGTTTATATAGACACTAGAGGAGGCTAGGGTTACACAAGGTCGGTTACAAAGGAGAAGATATCCATATCCGTATTGCCTAGATTGCCTTCCATGCCAAGTAGAGCCCCATCCGGACACGGGACAAAGTCTTCAATCTCGTATCCTCATAGTCCAACAGTCCGGCCAAAGGATATAGTCCGGCTGTCCGGAGACCCCCTAATCCAGGACTCCCTCACCCATAAAAAACATGGGCCTTTAATAGACCGAAAGTGAGATTGGGCCCTAATTGTGCCAAATAACCCACTGGACTTAGCAGGCCGAAATGGTGTCCCATTTACGATGCGGATCTTTGACAGGCCAAAATTCGGACGGGCCGTAAATGCGCCGACCTAATACACGGGCCTTTAATAGGCCAGAACTTCGGTCGGGCTAGATTATCGTCATTTTTATATGGGCCGTTAATGGGCCCGATATGACGTTGGGCCACATATGGCCCATGGTTTACGTCCGGCGTTAACAGGACGAAAATGACAACAGGCCGAAAGTGGCCCAAAGCTATAGTGGGCCTCTAACAGGCCGAATGTCAGACATGGCCGAATATGACCCAAATCCTTCACGGTCGTTTATGGGCCGAAAGTTTTGATGGCCTGTAAATGGGCCCAAATGAAGCCGGACCTTCAACAGGCTGGAAATACACCGGGCCGTAATTCGGCCCAATTACTTAGCGGACTGTTAGCGGGCCAGAAGTGACCATGGGCCGCGTTGATGACAAGTTTAGGACAGGTCGTTGACGGGCCGATTTGACAGAGAATGTTGGGCCTTTAGCTAGGCCAGCCCATTATGGTTGCATAATCTTGTGGGCCTTTAGCTGGGCCGTCCCATTGTGGTCCGCAAAATCTTGTGGGCCTTTAGCTGGGCCGGCCCATTATGGTCTGCAAAATCGTGTGGGCCTTTAGCTGGGCCGGCCCATTATGGTTTGCTAAATTTTGTGGGCCTTTAGCTGGGCCGGCCCATTATGGTCCGCTAAATCTTATGAGCCTTCGGTTGGGCCGGCCCATTTAAACTTTGTGGGCCACTTTTGGGCCGGTCCATGTGTCAACATATCATAGGCCCATGTTGGCCATTGGATGAGTGACACCTGTGCCAACGCGGAGCTGACGCATGGATCCGTCAGCCAGTGAGAATTTTACACGTGGAAAATCGGCATTGGTCGTGGCTGTTAATGGGTTATCGGATCCAAAATCCGACCCGATAGCTTAACGACGTTCCGTTACGGTGGATGCCACGTGTCGGTCACCCTTGACGAAAGCACTTCTATGACGCGCGATTTATCTTCATGGAAGTGGACACTTCCGTGATGATAATTTTGGCAATGTCATGGAACACTTCTACGACAGCATAGGTATGACTATCTTGATTCTGTCATAAATTTGTCATGGATGTACATGCATGACAGAAAACGCGACCTACTGTGACAAACACGTATCATCACGGAAGTGTATTTTTTTGTAGTGTATTACTCCACACATCGACCGCTATCCAGCATGCATCTAGTGTATTAAGTTCATGGAGAAACAGAGTAATGTAATAAGAACGATGACATGATGTAGACAAGATCTATCAATGTAGAGATATACCCCATCGTTCTATCCTTAGTAGCAACGATGCATACATGTTGTTTCCATTTCTATCACTGGGATCAAGCACCGTAAGATCGAACCCACTACAAAGCACCTCTTCCCATTGCAAAATAAATAGATCAAGTTGGCCAAACAAAACCCAAATATCAGAGAAGAAATACGAGGCTATAAGCAATCATGCATATAAGACATCAATGAAACTCAAATAACTTTCATGGATATAAAAAGATAGATCTGATCATAAACTCAAAGTTCATCGATCCTAACAAACACACCGCAGAAGAGTTAATTACATCATATGGATCTCCAAGAGACCATTGTATTGAGGATCAATAGAGAGAGATGAAGCCATCTAGCTACTAACTATGGACCCGAAGGTCTACAAAGAGCTACTCACGCATCATCGGAGACGCACCAATGGAGGTGGTGAACCCCATCCGAGATGGTGTCTAGATTGTATCTGGAGGTTCTGGACTCTGCGGCGGCTGGATGAATATTTCCTCGACTCCCCTAGGGTTCTGGTATTTTTGGGGTATTTATAGAGCAAAGAGGCGGTCCGGGGGGCACCCGAGGTGGGCACAACCCACCAGGGCGCGTTTGGGCCTCCTAGCGTGCCCTGGTGGGTTGTCCCCTCCTCAGGACTCCCCCCAGGTGCAACTAGGGCCCAACATGTTCCTTCTGGTCCATAAAAAATCTCTGTAAAGTTTCGTGGCATTTGGACTCCCTCTAATATTGATTTTCTACCATGTAAAAACACGGAAAAAACAGGAACTGACACTTATGTCAATAGGTTAGTACCAAAAAATGATATAAAATGATTATAAAACATCCAAGATTGATAATATAACAGCATGGAACAATCAAAAATTATAGATACGTTGGAGACGTATCAGCATCCCCAAGCTTAAATCCTACTCGTTGATGTCTACTACACAACCTTCTTCTTGTAGACGTTGTTGGGCCTCCAAGTGCAGTGGTTTGTAGGACAGTAGCAAATTTTCCTCAAGTGGATGACCTAAGGTTTATCAATCCGTAGGAGGCATAGGATGAAGATGGTCTCTCTCAAGCAACCCTGCAACCAAATAACAAAGAGTCTCTTGTGTCCCCAACAAACCCAATACAATGGTAAATTGTATAGGTGCACTAGTTCGGCGAAGAGATGGTGATACAAGTGGTATATGGATAGTAGATAAAGGTATTTGTAATCTGAAATTATAAAAACAGTAAGGTAACTAATGATAAAAGTGAGCGTAAACGGTATTGCAATGCGTTGAAACAAGGCCTAGGTTCATACTTTCAGTAGTGCAAGTTCCCTCAACAATACTAACATAATTGGATCACATAACTATCCCTCAACATGCAACAAAGAGTCACTCCAAAGTCACTAATAGCGGGGAACAAACGAAGAGATTATGGTAGGGTACGAAAACCACCTCAAAGTTATTCTTTCCAATCAATCCGTGGGCTATTCCTATAAGTGTCACAAACGGCCCTAGAGTTCGTACTAGAATAACACCTTAAGACACAAATCAACCAAAACCCTAATGTCACCTAGATACTCCAATGTCACCTCAAGTATCCGTGGGTATGATTATACGATATGCATTACACAAGCTCATATTCATCTATTCAACCAACACAAAGGACCTCAAAGAGTGCCCCAAAGTTTCTATCGGAGAATCACGACGAAAACGTGTGCCAACCCCTATGCATAGGTTCATGGTCGGAACCCGCAAGTTGATCACCAAAACATACATCAAATGAATCATGTGGTATCCCATTGTCACCACAGATACACACGGCAAGACATACATCAAGTGTTCTCAAATCTTTAAAGACTCAATCCGATAAGATAACTTCAAAGGGGAAACTCAATTCATTACAAGAGAGTAGAGGGGGAAGGAGAAACATAAGATCCAACTATAATAGCAAAGCTCGCGATACATCAAGATCGTGCCAAATCAAGAACACGAGAGAGAGATCAAACACATAGCTACTGGTACATACCCTCAGCCCCGAGGGAGAACTACTCCCTCCTCATCATGGAGAGCACCGGGATGATGAAGATGGCCACCGGAGAAGGATTGCCCCTCCGGCAGGGTGCCGGAACGGGTCTAGATTGGCTTTCGGTGGCTACGGAGGCTTCTGGCGGCGGAACACCCGATCTATTGTGCTCCCGGATGTTTTTAGGGTATATGGAGATATATAGGCGGAAGAAGTACGCCAGGGGGGCCACGATGGGCCCACAAGGGTGGAGGGCGCGCCCCCCTACCTCGTGGCCTCCTCGAAGCTTCCCTTACATGCACTTCAAGTCTTCTGGGCTTCTTTCCTTCCAAAAATGAGTTCCGTGAAGTTTCAGGTCAATTGGACTCCGTTTGATTTTCCTTTTCTTCGAAACCCTAAAACAAGGTAAAAACAGAAACTGGCACTGGGCTTTGGGTTAATAGGTTAGTCCCAAAAATGATGTAAAAATGTATAATAAAGCCCATAAACATCCAAAACAGTAGATAATATAGCATGGAGCAATCAAAAATAATAGATACGTTGGAGACGTATCAGCATCCCCAAGCTTAATTCCTGCTCGTCCTCGAGTGGGTAAATGATAAAAACAGAATTTTTGATGTGGAATGCTACTTGGCATAATTTCGATGTAATTCTTCTCAATTGTGGCATGAATATTCAGATCCGAAAGATTCAAGATAAAAGTTCATATTGACATAAAAATAATAATACTTCAAGCATACTAACTAAGCAAATATGTCTTCTCAAAATAACATGGCCAAAGAAAGTTCATCCCTACAAAATCATATAGTTTAGTCATGCTCCATTTTCGTCACACAAGAATGCTCTCATCATGCACAACCCTGATGACAAGCCAAGCAATTGTTTCATACTTTAGTAATCTCAAACCTATAAACTTTCATGCAATACATGAGCGCGAGCCATGGACATAGCACTATGGGTGGAATAGAATATGATGATGGGGGTTATGTGGAGAAGACAAAAAAGGAGGAAGTCTCACATCAACGAGGCTAATCAATGGGCTATGGAGATGCCCACCGATTGATGTTAATGCAAGGATTAGGGATTGCCATGCAACGGATGCACTAGAGCTATAAATGTATGAAATCTCAACAAAAGAAACTATGTGGGTGTGCATCCAACTTGCTTGCTCACGAAGACCTAGGGCACTTGAGGAGGCCCATTGTTGGAATATACAAGCCAAGTTCTATAATGAAAATTTCCCACTAGTATATGAAAGTGACAAAACAAGAGACTCTCTATCATGATGATTATGGTGTTACTTTGAAGCACAAGTGTGGCAAAGGATAGTAGCATTGTCTGTTCTCTCTTTTTCTCTCATTTTTTTTAATTTTTTTGGGCTTTCTCTTTTTTATGGCATTTCTCTTTTTTTGGGCCTTCTCTTTTTTATGGCCTTTCTCTTTTTTGGGACTTCTCTTTTTTTATGGCCTTTCTCTTTTTTTTATTCCTTTTTTATTCCTCACTTGGGACAATGTTCTAGAAAATGATGATCATCACACTTCTATTTATTTACAACTCAATGATTACAACTCGATACTAGAACAAATATGACTCTATATGAATGCCTCCGGCAGTGTACCGGGATCGATGATGCATGAGTGACATGTATGAAAGAATTATGAGAGGTGACTTTTCCACAAATACGTTGTCAACTACATGATCATGCAAAGCAATATGACAATGATGATGTGTCATAATAAACGGAATGGTGGAAAGTTGCATGGCAATATATCTCGGAATGGCTATGGAAATGCCATAATAGGTAGGTATGGTGGCTGTTTTGAGGATGGTATAAGGAGGTTTATGTGTGACAGAGCATATCATATCACGGGGTTTGGATGCACCGGCGAAGTTTGCACCAACTGTAAATGTGAGAAAGGGCAATGCACGGTAACGAAGAGGCTAGCAATGATGGAAGGGTGAGAGTGTGTATAATCCATGGACTCAACATTAGTCATAAAGAACTCACATACTTATTGCAAAAGTCTACAAGTCATCAAAAACCTCGGCACTACACGCATGCTCCTAGGGGGATAGATTGGTAGGAAAAGACCATCGCTCGTCCCCGACCGCCACTCATAAGGAGGACAATCAAATAACACCTCATGTTTCAAATTTGTTACATAACGTTTACCATACGTACATGCTACGGGACTTGCATACTTCAACACAAGTATTCCTCAAATTCACAGCTACTCAACTAGCACGACTTTGATATTATTACCTCCATATCTCAAAACAGTCATCAAGCATCAAACTTCTCTTAGTATTCAATCCACTCATAAGACAAAATTTATTAATCTTGAATACCTAGCATATTAGGATTTTAAGAAAATTACCATGCTATTAAGACTCTCAAAATAATCTAAGTGAAGCATGAGAGTTCATTAATTCCTATAAAATAAAACCACCATCGTGCTCTAAAAAGATATAAGTGAAGCACTAGAGCAAACGGCAAACTACTCTGAAAGATATAAGTGAAGATCAATGAGTAGTTGAATAATTATGCAACTATGTGAAGACTCTCCAACATTTAATAATTTCAGATCTTGGTATTCTATTCAAACAGCAAGAAAAACTAAATAAAATTACATCTAATAATAGCAAACATCATGTGAAGAAGCAAAAACTTAGGATCAACCGAAACTAACCGATAATTGTTGAAGAAGAAAGGTGGGATGCCAACCGGGGCATCCCCAAGCTTAGATGATTGAGACTTCTTGAAATATTATCTTGGGGTGCCTTGGGCATCCCCAAACTTGAGATTTTGTGTCTCCTTAATTCCTCTCATATCACGGTCTCCCTAAATCTCAAAAGCTTCATCCACACAAAACTCAACAAGGACTCGTGAGATAAGTTAGTATAAACCATTGCAAAAACTTTATCATACTCTACTGTAACAAATCACTAAAATTATTATTCAACATTGCATACTAAATGTCTCTGCATATTTAATAGTCCTATCCTCAAATAGAATCATTAAAGAAGCAAACAGATGCAAACACTGCAAACATAACAGCAATCTGCCTAAACAGGACAGTCTGTAAAGAATGCAGCAACATCCATACTTCCCTAGCTCCAAAAATTATGAAAGAAAATTCTGACTGTAGTAAATTTATCAGAGCTTAATATGCAAAAGGTTTCAACATTTTATCACATTCTGAATTTTCTAGGGAGTTATTGCAACAGCGGTAAACTTTCTGTTCTCAAACAGCAATATGTGGACTTCTAAAAGAGGCATAGTAAAGGCTATGAATGCCACTTTTATTGAAATAAAAGATGCAAAACATTGTTACAAATAACAGCAAGCAAATCCTAACAAAATAAATTGACGCTCCAAGAAAAACACACATCATGTGGCGAATAAAAATATAGCTCCAAGTAAAGTTACCGATGAACGAAGACGAAAGAGAGGATGCCTTCCAGGGCATCCCCAAGCATAGTCTCTTGGCTATCCTTGAATATTACCTTGGGGTGCCTTGGGAATCCCCAAGATTAGGCTCTTGCCACTCCTTATTCCATAGTCCATCGAATCCTTACCCAAAACTTGAAAACTTCACAACACAAAACTTAACAGAAAACTCGTAAGCTCCGTTAGTATAAGAAAATAAATCACCACTTCAAGGGACTGTAATGAACTCATTCTTTATTTATATTGGTGTTAATACTACTGTATTCTAACTTCTATATGGTTTATAAACTCTTTTACTAGCCATAGATTCATCAAAATAAATAAACAACACAAGAAAAACAGAATCTGTCAAAAACAGAACAGTCTGTAGTTATCTGGATCAAACGTATACTTCTGGAACTCATAAAATTCTCAAATAAATTGCTGGACCTGAGTAATTTATCTATTAATCATCTTAAAAAAATAATTAACTAAATAGCACTCTCCAAATAAAAATGGCAGCAATTCTCGTGAGCGCTAAAGTTTCTGTGTTTTACAGCATGATCAACAAGACTTTCCCCAAGTCTTCCCAAAGGTTCTACTTGGCACAAACACTAATTAAAATCATAAAACCACATCTAAACAGAGGCTAGATGAATTATTTGTTACTAAACAGGAACAAAAATCAAGGAACAAAAATAAAATTTGGTTGCCTCCCAACAAGCACTATCGTTTAACGCCCCTAGCTAGGCATGATGATTTCAACGATGCTCACATAAAAGATAAGAATTGTAACATAAAGAGAGCATCATGAAGAATATGACTAACACATTTAAGTCTAAACCACTTCCTATGCATAGGATTTTGTGAGCAAACAACTTGTGGGAACAATAATCAACAAGCATAGGAAGGTAAAACAAGCATAACTTCAAGACTTTAAGCACATAGAGAGGAAACTTGATATTATTGCAATTCCTACAAGCATATATTCCTCCCCCATAATGATTTTCAGTAGCATCATGGATGAATTCAACAATATAACCAGCACCTAAAGCATTCTTTTCATGATCTACAAGCATAGAAAATTTACTACTCTCCACATAAGCAAAACTCTTCTCATGAATAATAGTGGGAGCAAACTCAACAAAATAACTATCATGCGATTGAAAATTAAGATCAAGATGACAAGTTTCATGGTTATCATTGTTCTTTAAAGCATACGTGTCATCACAATAATCATCATAGATAGGAGGCATGCTTTCATCATAATAAATTTGCTCATCAAAACTTGGGGGACAAAAAATATCATCTTCATCAAACATAGCTTCCCCAAGCTTGTGGCTTTGCATATCATTAGCATCATGGATATTCGAGGTATTCATACTAACAACATTGCAATCATGATCATCATTCAAATATTTAGTGCCAAACATTTTATAGATTTCTTCTTCTAGCACTTGAGCACAATTATCTTTTCCATCATACTTATGAAAGATATTAAAAAGGTGAAGCGTATGAGACAAACTCAATTCCATTTTTTATAGTTTTCTTTTATAAAAAAACTAGTGAAAAAACAAGAAACTAAAAGACTCAATTTCAAGATCTAAAGATATACCTTCAAGCGCTAACCTCCCCGGCAACGGCTCCAGAAAAGAGCTTGATGTCTACTACGCAACCTTCTTCTTGTAGGTTAGTACCAAAAAACAGGAACTGACACTTATGTCAATAGGTTAGTACCAAAAAATGATATAAAATGATTATTAAACATCCAAGATTGATAATATAACAACATGGAACAATCAAAAATTATAGATACGTTGGAGACATATCAGCATCCCCAAGCTTAACTCCTACTCGTTGATGTCTACTACACAACCTTCTTCTTATAGACGTTGTTGGTCCTCCAAGTGGAGAGGTTTGTAGGACAGTAGCAAATTTCCCTCAAGTGGATGACCTAAGGTTTATCAATCCGTAGGAGGCGTAGGATGAAGATGGTCTCTCTCAAGCAACCCTGCAACCAAGTAACAAAGAGTCTCTTGTGTCCCCAACAAACCCAATACAATGGTAAATTGTATAGGTGCACTAGTTCGGCGAAGAGATGGTGATACAAGTGGTATATGGATAGTAGATAAAGGTATTTGTAATCTGAAATTATAAAAACAGTAAGGTAACTAATGATAAAAGTGAGCGTAAACGGTAGCGGTTCATACTTTCAGTAGTGCAAGTTCCCTCAACAATACTAACATAATTGGATCACATAACTATCCCTCAACATGCAACAAAGAGTCACTCCAAAGTCACTAATAGCGGGGAACAAACGAAGAGATTATGGTAGGGTACAAAACCACCTCAGAGTTATTCTTTCCAATCAATCCGTTGGGCTATTCCTATAAGTGTCACAAACAGCCCTAGAGTTCGTACTAGAATAACACCTTAAGACACAAATCAACCAAAACCCTAATGTCACCTAGATACTCCAATGTCACCTCAAGTGTCCGTGGGTATGATTATACGATATGCATCACACAAGCTCATATTCATCTATTCAACCAACACAAAGGACCTCAAAGAGTGCCCCAAAGTTTCTACCGGAGAATCACGACGAAAACGTGTGCCAACCCCTATGCATAGGTTCATGGTCGGAACCCGCAAGTTGATCACCAAAACATACATCAAGTGAATCATGTGGTATCCCATTGTCCCCACAGATACGCACGACAAGACATACATCAAGTGTTCTCAAATCTTTAAAGACTCAATCCGATAAGATAACTTCAAAGGGGAAAGTCAATTCATTACAAGAGAGTAGAGGGGGAGGAGAAACATAAGATCCAACTATAATACAAAAGCTCGCGATACATCAAGATCATGCCAAATCAAGAACACGAGAGAGAGAGAGATCAAACACATAGCTACTGGTACATACCCTCAGCCCCGAGGGAGAACTACTCCCTCCTCATCATGGAGAGCACCGGGATGATGAAGATGGCCACCGGAGAAGGATTGCCCCTCCGGCAGGGTGCCGGAACGGGTCTAGATTGGCTTTCGGTGGCTACGGAGGCTTCTGGCGGCGGAACTCCCGATCTATTGTGCTCCCGGGTGTTTTTAGGGTATATGGAGATATATAGGCGGAAGAAGTACGTCAGGGGGGCCACGAGGGGCCCACGAGGGTGGAGGGCGCGCCCAGGGGGTGGGCACGCCCCCTACCTCATGGCCTCCTCGAAGCTTCCCTTTGTGCACTTCAAGTCTTCTGGGCTTCTTTCCTTCCAAAAATGAGTTCCGTGAAGTTTCAGGTCAATTGGACTCCGTTTGATTTTCCTTTTCTTCGAAACCCTGAAACAAGGTAAGAACAGAAACTGGCACTGGGCTCTGGGTTAATAGGTTAGTCCCAAAAATGATATAGAAGTGTATAATAAAGCCCATAAACATCCAAAACAGTAGATAATATAGCATGGAGCAATCAAAAATTATAGATACGTTGGAGACGTATCACTCGTCCTCAAGTAGATAAGTGATAAAAATAAATTTTTTGATGTGGAATGCTGCCTATCATGTCATATCATATTCTTTTCTTTATAGCTTGGATAACTGGAATTTTAGTTGTTCAAAGCAATAGTCTGTTTTTGACATGATAATTTAGATACGCAAGCATATCAACAAGCAACCATGTCTTTCAAAATATCAACACTAAAATAAGTTATCCCTAGCCCATCATGCTCAAACATTGATCCATTCATGAAATACACTCAAATATTAGCTACACCCAATACTTAAGTATGATCATATTGCTTCCTAGTTGGTGCTTTTATAAGAGAAGATGGAGACTCAAAATAAAAATTGCATAAAGTAAAAGAAAGGCCCTTCGCAGGGGGAAGTAGGGATTTGTAGAGGTGCCAGAGCTCAAAGCGAAAAACTTAGAGATAAAAACATTTTGAGAGGTGTATCCATCCCACCAACGAAAACGACTTAGAGTTCCCAATACTTTCCATGCATAGATATATCATAGGCGGTTCCCAAACAGAAAATAAAGTTTATTCCCTTTTCCACCATAACTTTCACTTTCCATGGCTAGCCGTATCCACGGTTGCCCTCCATACCAACAATTACCAAGGAATTTATTATTTGACAACATAAAGTAAATTCAATTTTTTGCATTTTGGGACTAGGCATCCCTAATACCTTTGCCCTACTCTCGTGCAATGACAAGTGAATAAACACTCATCTTGAGAATAACACATCTAGCATGGAAAATATTAGCGACCCCTCACCGCCCCGCGAGCGAAACAAACCCACAAAAGAGAAGTTTATTTTGAAAATTAGAGATGGCACATTCAATTTTTCTTAGAACGGCAAAAGAATACCACATATAGGTAGATATAGTGGACTCATGTGGCAAAATTGGGTTAAAGGTTTTTGGATGCACAAGTAGTGATCATACTTAGTGCAAAATGAAGGCTAGTGAAAGGTTGGGAAGCGACCAACTAAGAAACAGATAATCTCATAAGCAAGCACTAAGTATAAATAACACCGAATAATGCACCATAAGTAGGATATAATTTCATTGCATTACTATTGACTTCCGTACTTGCATAGGAAATCACAAACCTTAACACCAATATTCTTACTAAAGCATAATTAGTCATCAAGATGACTCACATATCACATCATCATATCTCAAAACTATTACTAAGAATCCAGTTTATTTTGTCCGATGATCTTCATGAAAGTTTTTATTATATCCTTCTTGGATATCTATCACTTTGGGACTAATTTTCATCTATTGCTTTTGACAAGCTCCAGCAAATATAATTAAAGATTATGAGCATAATAAAATTTTCTTTCTCTCAAATTAATTTAAGTGAAGCAAGAGAGAATTTCTTGAAAATTTTACTAACTCTCAAATAAATCTAAGTGAAGTAAGAGAGCATTTCTTCAAAAATACTAAAGCACACCGTGCTCAAAAAGATATAAGTAAAGCACTAGAGCAAGTCCATTGCTCATAAAAATTTAAGTGAAGCATAGAAAGCAATTCTAACAAGTCATGACATAATTTTGGCTCTCTCAAATAGGTCTATCTAGTAAGGATTGATAAATTAAAACACAAAATAAAACAAGCAAAGACTCATATCATACAAGACGCTCCAAGCATAACACATATCATGTGACGAATAAAAATATAGTTTCGAGTAAAATATTGATGATCATTGGAAGAAAGCGGGGATGCCACTCGGGGGCATCCCCAAGCTTAGTTGGTTGCTCATTTTTGGATAATAGCTTGTGAAAGTGCAACTATCCCTAGGTGGTTTTGGTAATTCATAACAACATATAGCTCATTGAGCTAATGCTATTCCAAGATAATTATTTCAGGAAAGCTCAATGATTGGCATGGCATGGATGTGAAAGTGGAACCCTCAAAATGCTAAGGACAAAGGATTGGCTCAAGCTCAAAAGCTCAAGACTCTTCATTTTATATTTTAGTGATCCAAGATCACATTGAGTCTTTAGGAAAAGCCAATACTATCAAGGAGGGATGAGGTGTTGCTTAATGAGCCTCTTGCTTCATGTGCTTAGTGATATGCTCCAAAACCCTCAACTACTTTCCCATATCCACATATGACCTAAACCCTAAGCCAAACTCGGTCCTACCGATTCTTCCTATCCGGCGCCACCGAGTTTCACTTTGTCATAAGCCACTGCCAAACCCTAGCAATTCGGTTCCTACCGATAGGGATCTCGGTCTCACCGAGATGGGGTTGCAAACTCTCTGTTTCCCTTTCGTAACTTTTCGGTCTCACCGAAAGAGCGAATCGGTCCCACCGAGATTGCAATGTAAACTCAGTGTTTCCCCTTTGTAACTTTTCGGTCTCACCGAGTTCCACTCGGTCTCACCGAAAGAGCAAATCGGTCCCACCGAGTTTGCCTGACCAACTCTCTGGTTAGCTAATTACCAAATTCGGTCTCACCGAGTTTGTGTAATCGGTCTCACCGAGATTACGTTATGCCCAAACCCTAACCATATCGGTCCTACCGAGTTGCATGTCAGTCCCACCGAAAATCTCTAACGGTCACTAGGTTTACATTTTCGGTCCGACCGAGTTTGTTGATTCGGTCCCACCGAGATTGGAAAACTTGTGTGTAACGGTTGGATTTTGTGTGGAGGCTATATATACCCCTCCACCTCCTCTCCATTCATGGAGAGAGCCATCAAAACACACACACCATTCCAACTCATATGTTCTGAGAGAGAACCACCTACTCATGTGTTGAGACCAATATATTCCATTCCTACCATATGAATCTTGATCTCTAGCCTTCCCAAGTTGCTTTCCACTCAAATCTTCTTTCCACTAAATCCAAATCCTATGAGAGAGAATTGAGTGTTGGGGAGACTATCATTTGAAGCACAAGAGCAAGGAGTTCATTACCTACACACCATTTGTTACTTCTTGGAGAGTGGTGTCTCCTAGATTGGCTAGGTGTCACTTATGATCCTCCGACAAGATTGTGGAGTTGAACCAAGGAGTTTGTAAGGGCAAGGAGATCGCCTACTTCGTGAAGATCTACCGCTAGTGAGGCAAGTCCTGTGTGGGCGATGGCCATGGTGGGATAGACAGGGTTGCTTCTTCGTGGACCCTTTGTGGGTGGTTGCTTCTTCGTGGACCCTTCGTGGGTGGAGCCCTGTGTGGACTCGCGCAACCGTTACCCTTGGGTGGAGCCCTGTGTGGACTCGCGCAACCGTTACCCTTCGTGGGTTGAAGTCTCCATCAACGTGGATGTAGGATAGCACCACCTATCTGAACCACGGGAAAAACATCCGTGTCTCCAATAGCGTTTGAATTCTCCAAACCCTTCCCTTTACATTCTTGCAAGTTGCATGCTTTACTTTCCGCTGCCTATATACTCTTTGCATGCTTGCTTGAATTATGTGATGATTGCTTGACTTGTCCTAAATTAGCTAAAATCTGCCAAGAACTAAAATTGGGAAAAGGTTAAGTTTCTATTTGGTCAAGTAGTCTAATCACCCCCCTCTAGACATACTTCGATCCTACAAGTGGTATCAGAGCTTTGGTCTCCATTTGCTTTGATCTCCATAGCTTTTGGTGGTCATAGCCTTGGTTTCACAACCTAGGAGAGTATGGCGTCTAGCGAGGGAAATTATCACCGTAGAGGTCCCTACTTTGATGGTACTAATTTTGCTAGTTGGAAGCATAAAATGAAAATGCATATTCTTGGACATAACCCCGCCGTTTGGGCTATTGTGTGTGTTGGTTTGCAAGGTGACTTCTTTGATGGGAGAGAACCAAACCGTGAAGCTACCACGGATGAGTTGAAGATGTTGCAATACAATGCTCAAGCTTGTGATATTCTCTTCAACGGATTGTTCCCCGAAGAATTCAACAAAATCAGCCGTCTTGAGAATGCGAAGGAAATTTGGGACACTTTGATTGATATGCACGAAGGTACCGACTCCGTCAAGGAATCCAAGTTGGATGTGCTTCAAAGCCAACTTGACAAGTTCAAGATGAAGGATGGTGAAGGTGTCGCTAAAATGTACTCTAGGCTTGCTCTCATCACAAATGAGATTGCCGGCTTAGGAAGTGAAGAGATGACCGATAAATTCATCATCAAGAAGATTCTAAGAGCCTTGGATGGAAAATATGATACCGTGTGCACATTGATCCAAATGATGCCCAATTACAAAGATCTCAAGCCAACGGAGGTGATTGGAAGAATTGTTGCTCATGAGATGTCACTTAAGGATAAAGAGGAACTTCACAACAAATCAAGTGGTGCCTATAAAGCCTCATGTGAAGCCCCTACTTCATCAAGTGAGAAACAAGACTTCAATGAAGAATTGAGCTTAATGGTGAAGAACTTCAACAAGTTCTACAAGAGTAGAAGAAAAGATAGAAGCTCCAAGTCAAGGTCCTACAATGACAAAAGATCTTCTAGTCGAGAGCGAAACTGCTACAGTTGTGGAAGACCTGGACACTATTCCAATGAGTGTACAGCTCCCTACAAGAGAAGAGAAGATTCTCCAAAAAGAAGAAGCAAAGAATCACCACCAAGAGAGAGAAGGAGTAGAGATGATCGTTATGAACGAAGATACTCACGGAGAAGCAAGGATTCGGAAAGGAAGGAAAAATCATCAAGGAGCTACACAAGACGAAGACATCAAGCTCATGTTGGTGAATGGGTATCCGGCTCCGACTCCGACAGCCACTCCGAGAGAAGTTATCACTCCGACTCCGAAGATACTCAAGATGAAGGTGGTGCCGGTCTAGCACTTGTGTCAACCAACTCCTACGACATATTTGACTCACCAAATGAAGGAATTGGAAGATGCTTCATGGCCAAAGGTCCTAAGGTAACACACCCCGAGTATGTTGATTTCAATAGTGATGAAGATGACTTGTTAGGTGATGATTTGCTTGTTGACAACTCTAGTGATGAATACTATGATGAAACGTCAATTAAACATGCTAATCAAGATAAAACGAATGACAATGATAAGGAGAAGATTGAGGCTCTAACTAAAGAACTAAACACTCTTAAGTTAGCTCATGAAACTATCTTCGAAGATCATCGAGAACTTTTAAGAGCTCATGAGAAATTACGCTTTGAAAAGCTCAATCTTGAGCAAG
Source organism: Triticum urartu (assembly GCF_003073215.2). Classification (NCBI taxonomy): domain Eukaryota; kingdom Viridiplantae; phylum Streptophyta; class Magnoliopsida; order Poales; family Poaceae; genus Triticum; species Triticum urartu. The sequence continues at coordinate 44,668,515 of NC_053025.1, forward strand.
AGCATGAGTTCTTAAAAGCAATCAATGATGATCTCCGCAAGAAAAGTTCTTCTTACATTGCCAAGCGTTTACTCTTATCCACTTACATGCCTCAAGTCAAGTCTAGTAACAAGAACAAGAAAGATTCTTCCTCTAGTAGTAACAATGATCATGCTAAATCCAATATTGTTACTTCTAGTAGCTCTCTTGATTCCACTAATGATTCTCTTAGCCAAGTTACACTTGAGCAAGAAAATAGTTTATTGAAGGGAATTATAGAGAAAGGAGTGTACAAAAGCCTTGCCGGGAGTAAGCAATTCGAGGAAATTGTGCGCAAGCAAGGAATGCATCGGAAGAATCAAGGTGTTGGTTTTGAATGAAAGTTCAATGCCAATGGAGTTGAGTGGGAAGAAGATCAATACCCCAAGACAAAGTTTGTCCCTCAACAAGAGAAGTATACTTCTTTCAAGGGGACACAAGCTCAAGATGATCTTCCACCACAAGACTACAAGCAAAAAGGCAAGGATAAGCTTCAAGAGGAAATTGATGCATTTAAAGAAGCTCCAAAGACCTTAGTCAAGTGGATTCCCAAGACTACTTCAAGTTCCACTTCATCAAGTATGACTACAACTCCAAGGATTCCCATCAAGATGATGTGGATCCAAAATAAGAAGAACTAGAGAGTTCTTGAGGGTGACTCCGCCAACATACTTCACTCTCATCATTTTGGCAAGAACAAGTGCAATCAACTTCCACATCGTGCACTAGTTCAAGGAGTCACAAACCCTCTTGTTGGTAAGACAAGGGACAAGGTAACCTAAAAGTTTTCATGGACATCATCTTTTGTGTGCATCACTCTATGTCTATGGATATCCTTGTTTGTTCCTTGTGGGACTAACCCATGTAGGTGTTGAAAGTGCAATTCACTCAAATGGATAGCTCCAAGTGATCAACATCAACATTGAGCATCCACATCGTCAACATCTACATGAAGTCATCATCGACAAAACCCAAGGTTAGTTCATCCCTCTTAGGGGGGATATCACATCTAGGGGGAGCTTTACTCTAAGACTTGAGCTAAAGCAACTCTAAAGATGTGAACAAAACAATGCTTTATGTAAAAGTGGTAACCCCACTCGAGCTTAAACGATGAGTATGACCTATGATCAAGTGTTCTCACTTGACTCCTAAGTCAATATACTCATATATAGATGACCTTGTCATCGCAAATTGCTTGATAGATGCTAGAATTGGTTGTGCATGCCTTGCCACATATTTCATTTGCCATCTTATTGTGTGAGCATGCTGGTTGCATATTTTACTCATTCGAGGACATCCACTTGTTGTTTTGATTGTTTGGTTTTATCTTCTTTTGCCAAGTGGATGGACAAGAATGCCTAAGAACCTCCTCTAGCTATCTATGCTTTTCTCGTCTCAAACTCTATTCATGCTGCATCACAAAATTTGATCAAGTCAGATTCGAACCACTCTCTGTGAGGAGCGCTCGGAGTCCCCGATTCGTCATAGACTTAAACTTCTAAAACCTCTTTATGATTCTTGGTCTGACCGATACTCCACTTTCGGTCCTACCGAGATCATTAAGTTGATCTAGGTTTTCAATCTCGGTGCAACCGATTTGAACATTTCGGTCACACCGAGTTTCAGTAACTGCTTGCAGTTATGAATCTCGGTGCCACCGAGTTTTTCCACTCGGTCACATCGACAGGGTCGGGCTATATATAGTCACGGGCAAAATTTTGGAAATTTCTTTGAACCCCTTCGCCCGCGCGATAGCCTGCTCTGCCCTCGTGGTCTCCGGATCGTCTTCTCGCCGCCAGCTGCCTCCAGTCGCTGGTCTCCGTTGCCGTCAACGGGAATTCTGCCCCGCCATTGCCGCCGTAGCAAGTCTCCGCCGAACTAGGGTATGGACTTGATCACAGTGCTATTCCCCGTCCAATTCCTAGAACATTGTGTTCTTCATGATTCTTGCCACAATTGAAACACTCCTATCCAGTTAATGCGCCCGTAGATTAGCTTTGATTCGAAAATTTTAGGGTTAGGTTTCCGCCGAAACCATCTCGGACCCACCGAGTTGAAAAACTCGGTCCCACCGATTTGGCTTATGCCATTGCACAAGTGAGACTCGGTCTGACCGGGAATTACTTATCGGTGTGACCGACTTTGGAACTCTGTGAAACCCTAGCAGTCTCGGTGCCACCGAACTGTGACTCGGTCCTACCGAGTTCACTAGTTTAGGTTCCAAAACTGCTTCGGTATCACCGAGTTTGAAAATTGGTAGATCCGAGATGATTTCAGTGGGAAACTAAAACTAAGTTTTTGGATCATTCTTTTGCAAAAATCTCTGCTTTTTGTGATGCTCATCCTTTCTACCTCATCTATAATCTGTTCACAGGGTCAGCAGTCAGAGTTTGCAGCATGTCTGATCAAAGTGATAGCCAAAACATGTCAGAGCAGCAGGTGCACATGAGTGAGGGCACTAGTCCCTCCAGTTCTTCAGATGAGGGCAGCAGGAGCACTCCTAGCAACTTGCCAAAAGCTGCCACGAGACAGAGGAAGAAGAGGACTTCTGATTCCGAAGATGAAGATTATGTGGCAGAGGAAGAGGCCACTTCCAAGAGAGTTGAGCCAGCTCAAGGCACTAAGCCAGGCCTGAAAATCAAAAGGCCAGCAGGCAGGCAGCCAATGTCAAAGGCCATAATGTCAACTGAGAAGCCCATAGAGCCAGTTGCAGCTGAGGGCAAGAAAACAAAGGAAAGGGTGAAGAAGACTGTGTCTAGAGTGCTTGGCAAAGCTTCCATCATGGAAGAGGAAGAGGAAGAAGAGGTAGCTGCACCAGCACCCAAGGCACCCAAGATGATGGGTGATGCTATCAAATCAAGGGCTACTGCATCTAAGCCCAAGGCTGCATCAAAGGTCAAGACAGCACCTAAGAGAAATACAAGGAGCATCCCAGCTGCTGAAAAGAACAAGGCCCCAGTGCCTGAAGCTGCAGAAGAAGAGGAAGAGAATGTCCTGAGAAAGCTAAAGCCCAAGATCCCAGACCACAACGATGCTCATCCTGTGGCTGAGGACATGAAGCTCAGGAGAGATTCAGGGCTGAGGAAGTGGAGAGAAGCAGACCCATATGCTTCAAGGAGAAGGACAGCAGTTGACTAGAGGTTTCACACCAAGGAGCAGCAGGATTTCTATGAGACTGTTTTGCTAGATAAGAAGCCAATTGTCTGTGACATGAGATGGGTCGACTGGACCTACATGAGGGAGAAGGAGGAACACTACCCAGGAGTATATGACAGCTTTAATGCGTGTGGAGTAGAGGACTTTGTTGGGCAGAAGCTCACAAACTGGAACGAGGAACTCATCATGCAGTTCTACTCCACAGCTCACTTTTATCCAGATGGGAGGATCACATGGATGTCTGAGGGTACGAGGTACCAATCCACTGTTGAGGAATGGGCAAAGTTGATTAATGCCCCAGAGGAGCATGATGATGACATGGACATATATGCCAAGAAGAAGATGGACCACAACTCAATGTCCAATATGTACAAGGAGATCCCAAATGAAACACTTGATACTTTCAAGTTTGGCTCAGTGCATTATCTTCTGTCAGGTCTGCCTACGATCAATTGGATACTAAGGCACACCTTACTGCCCAAGTCTGGAGATCACAAGATGATCAGAGGCCATGCTATCAACTTGCTACATGTGTTTGATGTGCCTCAGAAGTTCAAGGTGATGAGCCTCATAGTGGAAACAATCAAGAGGACTGCAGCAGATCAGAAGAGGAGTTGCGGATATGCCCCTCAAATTCAGGAGCTCATCAACTCCAAGATGGGCACGGGCATATATTTATTGGACAAGGAACATTTGCCCATCCGTCCAGATTTTGAGGACAATCAAGTTGTCATGACTGAGAACGAGCCATCATCTGCCCAAGCATACGCAAAGAAGGAGAAGGCGAGGAAGGAGAAAGCTGCCAAGATGCCTACTCAAGAGGAGGCATCTGAGTATTTCTTGAAGACTAAACAAGAGCAGCTTGGTTACTTGATTGCATCCACGCTGAGGATTGAGCAAAGTCTAGCCACCCTCACTCAGAATCAGCAGAGCCTAGAGAGAATCATGGAACAGAAGTTCTATGACTTGGATGTCAAAGTAACGGAAGTTCAGTCTGCAGTGGAGCAGCTCCAGGAGGACATGCAGGAGAGGAGAGGCAGGACTACCACTCATGCCTTTGCCAGAGTGCCAAGAGGTCCGAGGTCGTCTGCCGTGCCAGTTGCTGACACAAGAGCCACCACCTCAGCACCAGCCACAGCCTCAGTTCCACCAGCTCCAGCATCTACTTCAGCTCCAACTCCAGCGTCTACTTCAGCATCTACCGAAGCCTTCGTCCTTGGAGTGATCCGGACTCCACCACCACCTGAAGATCAAGCCTGAGCGTCGATTTAGCACTATGCATTTTCTAGGAACTTTTTGGTAACTTGTTGCCAAAGGGGGAGAAGATGTATAGATCATAGGCTTCGAGAGAGAGAGAGTGAGAGTGTGCTTTTCTCTCTTGCTTTATTTGGTGGTTTTTCGAACTTGTTTGCTTTTGAGTGCTTGAGATACTACATCACTATTTGTGAGACATTGATGATCATGTGTTTGATCATAAGCTACACTTAATGTTTGCTTATTGCTATTATCCTATCTATCTTGTGTGATCATTCACTATTGGTGATGAGTGCATGTATTTCATTCTTATCATTTTAAGCGCTCCACCAAGATGTATGTGACATGGAAGAGTAACCCATGACTCTAACTCTTTGTGCATTTGCAGTCCAAAGCAAATTTTAAATATGCAAAAATTTAGGGGGAGCTCTTACTTATCACATACTTCTCAAAGCGACGATATATTTCATGCTTATTATCATTTGTCGAAGCTTTGATCTATATGTTGTCATCAATTACCAAAAAGGGGGAGATTGAAAGTGCAACTATCCCTAGGTGGTTTCGGTAATTCATAACAACATATAGCTCATTGAGCTAATGCTATTCCAAGATAATTATTTCAGGAAAGCTCAATGATTGGCATGGCATGGATGTGAAAGTGGAACCCTCAAAAGGCTAAGGACAAAGGATTGGCTCAAGCTCAAAAGCTCAAGACTCTTAATTTTATATTTTAGTGATCCAAGATCACATTGAGTCTTTAGGAAAAGCCAATACTATCAAGGAGGGATGAGGTGTTGCTTAATGAGCCTCTTGCTTCATGTGCTTAGTGATATGCTCCAAAACCCTCAACTACTTTCCCATATCCACATATGACCTAAACCCTAAGCCAAACTCGGTCCTACCGATTCTTCCTATCCGGCGCCACCGAGTTTCACTTGTCATTAGCCACTGCCAAACCCTAGCAATTCGTTCCTATTGATAGGGATCTTGGTCTCACCGAGATGGGGATGCAAACTCTCTGTTTCCCTTTCGTAACTTTTTGGTCTCACCGAAAGAGCGAATCGGTCCCACCGAGATTGCAATGTAAATTCAGTGTTTCCCCTTTGTAACTTTTCGGTCTCACCGAAAGAGCAAATCGGTCCCACCGAGTTTGCCTGACCAACTCTCTGGTTAGCTAATTACCAAATTCGGTCTCACCGAGTTTGTGTAATCGGTCGCACAGAGATTACGTTATGCCCAAACCCTAAACATATCGGTCCTACCGAGTTGCATGCCAGTCCCACCGAAAATCTCTAACGGTCACTAGGTTTACATTTTCGGTCCGACCGAGTTTGTTGATTCGGTCCCACCGAGATTGGAAAACTGTGTGTAACGGTTGGATTTTGTGTGGAGGCTATATATACCCCTCCACCTCCTCTCCATTCATGGAGAGAGCCATCAAAACACACACACCATTCCAACTCATATGTTCTGAGAGAGAACCACCTACTCATGTGTTGAGACCAATATATTCCATTCCTACCATATGAATCTTGATCTCTAGCCTTCCCAAGTTGCTTTCCACTCAAATCTTCTTTCCACTAAATCCAAATCCTATGAGAGAGAATTGAGTGTTGGGGAGACTATCATTTGAAGCACAAGAGCAAGGAGTTCATTACCTACACACCATTTGTTACTTCTTGGAGAGTGGTGTCTCCTAGATTGGCTAGGTGTCACTTGGGAGCCTCCGACAAGATTGTGGAGTTTAACCAAGGAGTTTGTAAGGGCAAGGAGATCGCCTACTTCGTGAAGATCTACCGCTAGTGAGGCAAGTCCTGTGTGGGTGATGGCCATGGTGGGATAGACAAGGTTGCTTCTTCATGGACCCTTTGTGGGTGGTTGCTTCTTCGTGGACCCTTCGTGGGTGGAGCCCTGTGTGGACTCGTGCAACCATTACCCTTGGGTGGAGCCCTGTGTGGAATCGCGCAACCGTTACCCTTCGTGGGTTGAAGTCTCCATCAACGCGGATGTAGGATAGCACCACCTATCCGAACCACGGGAAAAACATCCGTGTCTCCAATAGCATTTGAATTCTCCAATCCCTTCCCTTTACATTCTTGCAAGTTGCATGCTTTACTTTCCGCTGCCTATATACTCTTTGCATGCTTGCTTGAATTATGTGATGATTGCTTGACTTGTCCTAAATTAGCTAAAATCTGCCAAGAACTAAAATTGCGAAAAGGTTAAGTTTTTATTTGGTCAAGTAGTCTAATCACCCCCCTCTAGACATACTTCGATCCTACAGCTTGGGATGCCGAGGCATCCCCAAGCTTAGGCTCTTCCATCCTTCCTTCATCCATCATAAGATAACCCAAAACTTGAAAACTTCAATCACACAAAACTCAACAAAACCTTCGTGAGATCCGTTAATGTAGGAAAAATAATAAATCACTACTATAAGTACTGTATAAAACCAATTCATATTTTGTTCTTGTATTATATCTACTGTATTCCAACTTTTCTATGGCAAAAACTCATCAAAGAAAACCACAGAGCCATCAAAATAAGCACACAAAACAAAGAAAACAGAATCTGTCAAAACAAAACAGTATGTAGCAATCTGACTATTTCGAGTACTTCTGTAACTCCAAAAATTCTGAAAATTAGGACGGCCTGAGCAATTTGGATATTGATCTACTGAAAGAGGAATGGGTATTTTACCGTTCGCTGTTAAAAAATGAAAATTAATTTCATGAGCATAAAAATTCTGTTTTTTCAGCAAGATCAAACAACTATCACCCAAGAAGATACTAAAGGCTTTACTTGGCACAAACACTAATTAAAACATAAAAACTCAATCATAACAGTAGCATAATTGTGCTAACACACAAAAAGAGGAAGCAAAAATAAAAAATAAATGTATTCATTGGGTTGCCTCCGAACAAGCGCTATAGTTTTATGCCCTTAGCTAGGCATAAAGCAAGGATCTAAATTTTGTCATCTTTGGTTCAAAATCCATAAGATGCCCTCATGATTGATTCATAAGGTGGCTTAATTATAAGGTACAATTGCATTTTTACCCCTAGTTGGTTCCTACCCACGGGTTTTGCCCTTACTTTTCGAGCTTGCTCAGTTTTGCCCTTACTTTTTCCGTCGAGGTCCCTCAAATGCCTTTGACCGTTTGACCAAAACTTTGAAAATTCATAACTAATTCATATTAACTCAGAAAAATGCAAATAAGATATCAAAATGTTCAGATAAACATTACCTTTATGTGCATATCGTTTGCATTCAGGACAAAAGCGCCCTTTAAACAACCTGAGGTAATTAATGTTATTAACATTATTAAAAATAAAAAGGTATAAACAATTTTTTTTTCATGAATAAAAATTACATGCAAATGCAGGTGATGTTTTCTGAACATCCAGATATCTTATTTGCATTTTTCTGAGTTCGTATCATCATGTTATGAATGTACTAACGACTTTGTCAATTATTTGGAAACTTCATAACAAATTGATACGAACTCAGAAAAATGGAAATAAGATATCAGGATGTTCAGGAAACATCACCTACATTTTCTTGTAATTTTTATTCATGAAAAAAATCCTTTTATTTTTAATAATTTTAATAACATTAATTACCTCAGGTAGTTTAAATGGTGCTTTTGTCCTGAATGCAAATGATATGCACATAAAGGTAATGTTTATCTGAACATTTTGATATCTTATTTGTATTTTTCTGAGTTCATATGAATTACTTATGAATTTTCAAAGTTTTGGTCAAACGGTCAAAGGGCATTCGAGGGACCTCGACGGAAAAAGTAAGGGCAAAACTGAGCAAGCTCGAAAAGTAAGGGCAAAACCCGTGGGTAGGAACCAACTAGGGGCAAAAATGCAATTGTCCCTAATTATAATTCTAGGAAAGTGTTCCATACCCTTCCTCAAAGGAAATTGGAACTTAATATTGCCTTCTTTCGTATCAATCACGGCACCGATAGTGCATAAAAACGGTCTACCAAGAATAATTGGACAAGACGGATTGCAATCAATATCAAGAACAATAAAATCTATGGGCACATAATTCCTATTTTCAAGAATTAGAACATCATTAATTCTTCCCATAGGATTTTTAATAGTAGAATCCGCCAAGTGCAAATTCAAAGAACACTCTTCAAGATTAGTAAGACCAAGCACATCACATAAATATTTCGGAATTTTAGAAACACTAGCACCCAAGTCAAACAAAGCAAAACACTCATAATTTTTAATATTGACTTTGATAGTAGGTTCCCATTCATCATGCAATTTTCTAGGAAATGAAACTTCTAATTCCAATTTTTCTTCAAGAGCTTTCATCTTAGCATCGACAATATGTTTAGTAAAAGCTTTATTCTGTTCATAAGCATGGGGTGAATTTATCATGGACCGCAAAAAAGAAATACAATCAATCAAAGAGCAATTATCATAATTAAAGTCTTTGTAATCCAAAAGAGTGGGTACATCACTAGCTAAAGTTTTGACCTCTCCAAACCCACTTTCATCAATTTTCTCAACAAGATTTTCACCCTCCAAAATATTGGGACGCCTTCTACCTAAAGTTGACTCTTCTCCAGTCCCTTTTTCATCAATATTAACTTTTCTAGACAAGGAATCAATAGAAGAAACACCAATCATTTTAACATCTTCATCACTTTTGCGAAAGAAATCACTAGAAAACGTTTTTTATAAAAATTCTCTTTTAGCTCTAAGCATAGCGGTTCTTTTCTTACTTTCATCCATATAAACTTAAAGAGATTTAATTGATTCATCAACCTTAGGTAGAAAAAAATTCATCTTGAGTTTTTCTACATCATGAGCAATTCTATCAACACTTCTAGACAAATCATCAATCTTACTCAACTTTTCTTCTATGGAAGTGTTGAAAACTTTTTGTGTATTGATAAATTCTTTAATATTATTCTCAAGATCAGAGGTGTTCCTATTATTATTATAATAAGTATTTCCATGGGAATTACCACAATTATTAGAGGAATCATTAGGATAAGGCCTAGGATTAAAATTACCTCTGTAATCATTGTTGTTGACATTATTTCGAGAGATAAAATTCACATCTACGGTATCACTAGTTTGCTCAATCAAAGTAGACAAAGGCATATCATTAAAATCAATAGGAGCACTTTTACTAGCAACCAATTTCATAAGAGCAACAACTTCTTCACTCAAAGAAGAAATTTCTTCAATAGAATTAACTTTTTTACTAGTAGGAGCTCTTTTGGTATGCCATTGCGAATAATTTGCCATAATATTATCAAGCAATTTGGTGGCTTCACCCAAAGTAATTTCCATAAAAGTACCACCCGCGCTGGAATCTAAAATATTACGAGAAACAAAATTCAAGCCCGCATAAATTTTTTGTATGATCATCCAAATATTTAACCCATGAGTTGGGCAATTACTTAGCATCATTTTCATCCTGTCCCAAGATTGTGCAACATGCTCATGTCCAAGTTGCTTTGAAATTCATGATCTGGGTTCTAAGGGAAATAATTTTTGCCGGAGCAAAATACTTAGTGATAAAAGCATCTTTGCACTTATTCCAAGAATTGATACTATTGCGGGGCAAAGAAGAGAACCAATTTTTTGCAGAATCACGCAAAGAAAACGGAAATAATTTCATCTTGGCCACATCATTGTCCACATATTTTTTTCTTCTTCATATCGCATAATTCCACGAAGGTATTAAGATGGGACGCGACATCCTCATTAGGAGTACCAGAAAATTGGTCTTTCATAACAAGATTCAACAAAGCAGTATGAATATCACAAGACTCCGCACTAGCGGCGGGAGGACCAATCGGAGTGCCAATCAAATCATTGTTGTTGGTATTTGAGAAATCACATAACTTGCTATTCTCTTGAGTCATCATGACTACACAACAAGATTGCACTCAAAAATAGATCCAGTAAGGAAACGGCGAGCGAAAAGAGAGGCGAATAAAACGACATTTTTTTTGAAGCGGGGGAGAGGAAAACGAGAGGCAAATGGAAAATAATGTAAATTGCAAGGAGATGAAATTTTTGATTAGGAACCTAGTATATGTTGAAGATCCTCCCCGACAACGGCGTCAAAAATTCCTTTTGATGTCACTTGAAGCTACGTCGGTATTTCCCCAAAGAGGAAGGGATGATGCAACACATCGGCGGAAGGTATTTCCCTCAGATATGAAACCAAGGTTATCGAACCAGTAGGAGAACCAAGCAACACAACGTAAACAGCCCCTGCAAACATATAACAAATCCTCGCAGCCCGACGTGTTAAAGGGGTTGTCAATCCCTTTCGGGGTACAGCGCCTCAAGATAGGCAAACGGACGTGAGATAAATTTGTAGTAGATTGATAGATCGAGCGACAAATAAAATAAATAAGGAAAAATTGCAGCAAGGTATTTTCGGGTTTTTGGATTAATATATCTGAAAATAAATGCTAGAGAAAAGTAGATCGCAAAGGCAAATAATATGAGAAAGAAGACCCGGGGGCTGTAGGTTTCACTAGTGGCTTTTCTCGAGAAAAATAGCAAACGGTGGGTAAACAATTTACTGTTGGGAAATTCATAGAACCTCAAATAATTATGACGATATCCAGGCAATGATCTTTATATAGGCATCACGTCCATGATTAGTAGACCGACTCCTACCTGCATCTACTACTATTACTCCACACATCGACCGCTATCCAGCATGCATCTAGTGTATTAAGTTCATGGAGAAACGAAGTAATGCAATAAGAACGATGACATGATGTAGACAAGATCTATGTATGTAGAGATAGACCCCATCGTTTTATCCTTAGTAGCAACGATACATACATGTCGTTTCCCTTTCTGTCACTAGGATCAAGCACCGTAAGATCGAACCCACTACAAAGCACCTCTTCCCATTGCAAGATAAATAGATCAAGTTGGCCAAACAAAACCCAAATACCATAGAAGAAATGCGAGGCTATAAGCAATCATGCATATAAGAGATCAAAGAAACTCAAATAACTTTCATGGATATAAAAAGATAGATCTGATCATAAACTCAAAGTTCATAGATCCCAACAAACACTCCGCAAAAGAGTTACATCATATGGATCTCTAAGAGACCATTGTATTGAGGATCGAGAGAGAGAGAGAGAGATGAAGCTATATAGCTACTAACTACGGACCCGAAGGTCTACAAAGAACTACTCATGCATCATTGGAGATGCACTAATGGAGGTGGTGAACCCCATCCGAGATGGTGTCTAGATTGGATCTGGTGGTTCTGGACTCTGTGGCAGCTGGATGAATATTTCGTCGACTCCCCTAGGGTTCTGGTATTTTTGGGGTATTGATAGAGCAAAGAGGTGGTTCGAGGGGCACCCGAGGTGGGCACAGCCCACCAGGGCGCGCCTGGGCCTCCTGGCGCGCCCTGGTGGGTTGTCCCCTCCTCAGGACTCCCCTAGGTGCAACCAGGGCCCAACATGTTCCTTCTGGTCCATAAAAAATCTCCGTAAAGTTTTGTGGCATTTGGACTCCGTATGATATTGATTTTCTGTGATGTAGAAAACATGGAAAAAATAGGAACTAGCACTTGGCACTGTGTCAATAGGTTAGTACCAAAAATGATATAATATGACTATAAAATGATTATAAAACATCCAAGATTGATAATATAACAGCATGGAACAATAAAAAATTATAGATACATTGGAGACGTATCATTCCCCAACAAGAACAACTTCACCAAGAAGGCTCCTCCCAAGGGGTTGGTGGTACAAGAAGAGTATAATGAGGATGATGATGATGATGAAGACGGTGAGATGGTTGCTATGGCCTCCGTTTCCATTGCCTCAACTCCACGGGTGTCCCTCTTTGATTCACCCAACGAGAACATCACCGCCAAGTGCCTCATGGACAAAGCTACCAACATGGTAACCCCCAACATCAAAACTACCATCACTACTAATCCTTCTTTGACGGATTGCATAGATGAATGTGAGGGGTCAAATGAGGAAGAAAATGAATTTGAGTCTTTTATGAGTGAGCTCAAGGGTAAATCCAAGAAGCACTTTGTTGCTCTCTTGGAACAACTTGGTGAAGCCAATGACATGATCGAGGCCCACGAAGAAACCATCTCTAAGATGGAAGGGCATAGTCATGACTATGCTGATGAGATATCGGACCTCTCTAATGCGCTTGAGGAAGAGCGTGGTCAACGTTTGGCTCTTGAGGAGTCACACAATGATGATCATGCTAAATTAAAGAAAGATATTGATCATTCTCTTGTTGTATCTCGTGTGCTAAATTTCGAGAAGGCCAAACTTGGGGTTGACCATGCTAGACTCAAGGAGGAGTTCAGTATACTTGAAAAGGCTCACAAGGCCTTGAAGGGTGCTCATGCTAGCCTCAGAGAGTCTCATGATCAACTCCAAGTGAAGCTAACCAAGGAGAAAGCCACATTTCCTCATATGATTTTTATTGATAATGCAAATGCTACTAACCTGTGTTGTGAGCATGTGCATCTTGTGGAGGAGAATGCAAAGATGAAGGAGAAACTTGAGAAAGGCCTTGTGTCTTGCATACAAGGTGAGAAGAACCTCAACGACCTTTTGAGCAATCAAAAGGAAGTTGTGAGCAAGGAGGGAATTTGGTTTGCACTCAAGTCCAAGAACAAGAAGAAGAATGACAAGGCCAAACGACCTCCCCCTCTCAAGAAAACTTTTTTGAAGGAGGGAGAGGGTGATCCTAAGGAGAAGAAGAATAATGTGAAGGGTGGTGGTGTCAATAAGGGCAATGCCACCCCTCCCAACCAAGTCGGTGACTTTAACCCTTCTTATGTGTTATGTCGTGCTAGTGATGGGCATGTATATTGAATGGTATATTTGGGTTACTAAGAACCTTGTTACTAACATCAAAGGACCCATTACAAAATGGGTACCTAAAACCAAGCATTGATCTCTTGTAGGTGTTTGCTTTCGGCGGGGGGTCATGGTTGCTTGATAGTGGGGCCACAAATCATATGACCAAAAGCAAGGACTTGGTGGTGGATGTGCACAAGATTTCATTTACGCCCACCAATGTCGAGTGGGGTGATGCCTCGTCTTCTAAGGTATTGGGTCTTGGCAAGGTTGTCATTTCTCATGATCTCACGATCGAGAAAGTCATGCTTGTTGAGTCCCTTGCATACAATTTACTTTACATTTGTCAACTTGCGCTCATGGGCTTTGCCACTTTCTTTGATATTGATACCATGGCCCTGTTGTGGAGCAAGACTCTTAAAGTAGCCTTTGTTGGGCATGTCGAGAACGGTCTTTATGTGATTAACTTTTCGGAGCGACCCACTAAGACCGCGACATGCCTAATGGCTAAAGTTGACGTGGGATGGCTTTGGCATCGCCATTTAGCCCATGTCAATATGAGATCTTTGCAAAGTCTTCTCAAGGGGGACCATGTCCGTGGACTAACAAATGTTAGTTTTTCCAAAGATCGTGCTTGCAGTGCTTGTATCAAAGGAAAGCTACATGAGAAGGCTCACCCTCCCACGACTATCATCTACTCGAAGAGGCCCTTGGAGCTCCTTCACTTGGATCTCTTTGGACCACCATCCTTTGATAGTATTGGGGGTAGAAAGTATTGCTTGGTGATTGTGGATGATTATTCAAGATACACTTGGGTATATTTCTTCAAGAGGAAGAGTGGGACTCAACAAACCATCATCGACTTTGAAAATGAAGCTCATCACCAACACAATGCAAAGATCTTGACGATACAAAGTGACAACGGCACCGAGTTCAAGAACTACACCTTGGGTGAGTTTCTTGGTGATGAGGGGATCAAGCATCAATATTCCGCACCTTACACCCCTCAACAAAATGGTGTAGCGGAGAGAAAGAACCGGATGTTCATGGATGCGGCAAGGACCATGATGGCGGAGTTCAAATCTCCATATAACTTTTGGGCCGAATCCATCAACACCGCTTGCCATGCATCCAATTGGCTCTATCTCCGCAAAGGCTTGAACAAGACTCCATATGAGATACTCACCGGCAACAAGCCCAACCTCGAGTACTTCTGGGTGTTCGGGTGTAAGTGTTTCATCCTCAAGAAAGGTGTTCATTTTTCTAAATTTGAGGCTAGAGCTCATGAGGGCATATTTGTTGGTTATGCTACAAACTCTCATGCTTACCATGTCCTCAACAAGTCCACTGGACTCATTGAGGAGACGTGTAACATGGAGTTTGATGAGAATAACGGCTCCCAAGTGGAGCAAAGTGGTACTTGTGATGTAGGTGATGAAATTCCTCCCCAAGACATAAGAAGAATTGGTGTTAGTCATATCCTACCCATTGAGAACCCCTTGTGGCCGAAGGAGGAGGACAATGTTTCACCCATGTGGAACCATCACCAACCCAAGACCCACATGCTTCCGAAGAACAAAGTGAAGGCCCTCAACCAAATGAACAAGATCAAGGGCAATATCAACTTCAAGATGGTGGTGAACCACCAAGTGATGCCCAAGGTCAAGTTCTCGCCACCGAGCAAGTTCAAGATCAAGAGCAAGTTCCAGATCAAGAACAAGCTCAAGACGACACTCAAAATGATCAGGTTACCACTCCTCAACTCTCTCTTGAGGAGGAATTGGAGCGTCGTGCCGCCAAGATTGCCTCCAAGCTCACTACCAAAGATCATCTCATGAAGAATGTGCTTGGAAGCTTAAGAAAGGGGGTAAGCACTCATAGAGAATTAGAAAACTATTGTGAACATCACGTGTTTGTCTCTTGTGTTGAGCCCCAAAAGGTCTATGAGGCACTCGAGGATCCGGATTGGCTCTATGCCATGCATGAAGAATTCAACAACTTCGAGCACAACAAGGTGTGGAGATTGGTGCCAAGGCCAACGGGTAACCATAATGTCATTGGAACCAAGTGGATATTCAAGAACAAGCAAGATGCTCATGGAATAATCGTTTGCAACAAGGCTCGTTTGGTAGCACCAAGATACTCCCAAGTCAAGGGTATCGACTACGGTGAAACCTTTGCCCCCATTGCTCGCCTTGAATCTATTCATTTGTTGATTGCTTATGCTTCTCATCATAACTTCAAGTTGCAACAAATGGATGTGAAGAGTGATTTTCTTAATGGTCCTGTTAATGAGTTGGTATATGTCAAACAACCCCCGGGGTTTGAGGATCCCGAGTTCCCCAATCATGTGTACCAACTCGATAAGGCACTCTATGGCCTTAAACAAGCCCCACGTGCATGGTATGAGCACCTTACCGAGTTTTTGCAAGATCGCGGGTATGAAATTGGGAAAATCGACCCCACTCTTTTTACTAAGAAGGTCAAAGGGGAGTTTTTTGTATGCCAACTATATGTTGATGATATTATCTTTGGTTCCCCTAACAAAGCTTTCAATGAGGAATTTGCCGCTCTCATGACCTTGAAGTTCAAGATGTCCATGATGGGAGAGTTGAAGTTCTTTCTCGGGTTCAAAATCAAGCAAAGAAGAGAATGAACCTTCATCAACCAAGCCAAATACACTCAATACATGCTCAAGAGATTCAAGCTAAGTGATGCCAAGCCGGCTTCCACTGCAATGCCCGTCAAATGCCAACTTGACATCGATCCCAATGGTAAAGCGGTGGATCAAAAGGTATATCGCTCCATGATTGGCTCCTTGCTTTACCTTTGTGCATCTAGACCGGATATCATGTTGAGTGTGGGAATTTGTGCACGGTTTCAAGACGCACCTAAGGAAAGTCACTATGTGGCAGTCAAGTGAATCTTTCGATATTTGGCTCATACCCCAAACTTTGGCTTATGGTACCCAAGAGGAGCTAACTTCAACCTTGTGGGCTTTTTGGACTCGGATTGGGCGGGAGACAAAGTGGATAGGAAGTCAACTTCTGAAGGGTGCCAATTTCTTGGTTGCTCTTTGGTGAGTTGGTCTTCTAAGAAGCAAACTTGTGTGTCTCTCTCGTCCACCGAAGAGGAGTATGCGGCTGCCGGCAGTTGTTGTGCACAACTTCTATGGATGAGGCTAACTTGAAAGGATTACGGTGTCATTTGTGACAAAGTGCCTCTTTGGTGTGATAATGAAAGTGTGATAATGAAAGTGCCATCAAGATTTCTCTCAACACGGTGCAACACTTCAAGACGAAGCATATTGAGATTCGGTATCACTTCATCCGGGATCACATTAGGCGAGGGGAGATCGAGCTCAACTATGTCAACACTCATCATAACCTTGTAGATATCTTCACGAAGCCCTTGGATGAAGCAAGATTTCGCGAGTTAAGGCATGAGCCAAATATCATTGATTCGAGCAATGTGGCTTGAACCTTTGCACACCCCACCATACTCATCGTGATGTCCTGTTCTAGATGTAGGCATGGACATAGGGGGAGTATTGTTCTCTCAATGAACTCTTCCTCCCCCCCATTATGCATAAATTGATCAAGTCTTTCACATTAGCCATTTTTGATGGTACTTGTGCTTTAAAGATGAGTTTTGGTCATGGGACCAAGGTTAAAATCTTCACAGTGCCATACCATAACACTCAAACATAGGTGGCCTCGGCCACCGCCCTTTTTCTTTAGAAGGGGAGTTGGTTTCCTTGGGTCTTTTTTGCTCTTGCATAGTCCTTTGTTAGGTCCTAGGTGTTGTGATCTCCAAGTTGGGGGTTTTCTCGTTGGTTGCTTATTGCTCTCTTGGAGATCATCACACCATATTATAGTGTCTTGCTCCATCCCAAGCCTTTCTCTACCTCTGAAACATCTCATCCAATTGCACACATCTTAATCTTGGTATGGGCAATGCTGACTGGGTAGTTCAACCGCTGGTACACTCAGTTTGTACCGTCCCAAGAGGACTCCCAGGGGTGTTTGAGCGGTTCCACCGCTTGACCCAAGGTCGTGCTCCTGGCAGGTACTACCACTCAGTTACAGGCGGTACTACCGCTGCCTTCCAGCCAACGGAAGTACCACCCGCAACCACTGGTACGTATCAGGAAGCGGTACAACCGCTCCTAGGAGCGGTACAACCGCTTCGCGTCTGCGGGCATATATAAGGGTAGGGGTCGAAGGGGTTTTCTTTTCCCCTTATCTCTTGCCCTCGTCGCCAGTCGCCATTGTTCCTGCCCTGGAGTGCTCGCCGTGCTCCGGATCCATGGGTTCTCCGTGGATCCGCTCCATGGAGGCCCCCTCCTTCCCGATCTCTTCCCATGGATGCTGGTAATGCCCCATTTCTTTTCTCTCTAGTGTTTCCTTCCCTTCTTCTAGGGCATTGCTTGACATTCCACATTTATTGTTCAAACTATTGGGTGGAACAGATCTATATGCCTCCTGCTTTGTTTGCATTGTCTTAGAAGTTAGAATATTGTTAGTTTGATTCAAATCTCGTGGGTAGTCATTCTACTACTGGTACTGTTGTTCTCCAAGTGGTTCTACTGCCTCTAGGGTGGTACAACCACTAGAGCGGTACTACCGGTTGTAGAACCGGTACAACCGCGATGTGTGAACCACATAGCACTATTCTATCTTCTCTGTTTCGCAAGAAATATATTCCCCTGCTCTTGTGTGCAATCCTCTCATCTCTATTGGGTTTCTTGTGTTCTTCCCGTGTGTGTGTGTGTGTGCAGGAGGCTCTGGTTCTCGCTCTGCTCCTCGTAGCAAGACCAAGAAGAGGGCTCGGCGTTGCAAGAGCCCAGTTGAGTCTGATGAAGAAGAAGAAGTTGTGATTCCCACCAAGCCTACTCGCCATGAGAAGTCTGCTGCTGCCAAGAAACATGTGGTCATGCCTCTGCACAAATGGAAAGCCAAGGATTGGGAAGCCTTCCGGACAAAGAATCCATACTTGGTTCCTGTTGCGCCTCGTTGGACCACCGTTCAGTTCCAGAATGAGATGCAAGTAAGGATTGTTCATGAGCTGTTTGAGCACAACAAGAACCGGTATGCCAAGTAGTGGACCATTGATCTTGATCACTGGAGGAGCAACTTGGATTACTTTGGGGAGGCCTTGACTCTTTGTGAGGAGTTTGACTTGGTCAAGCTCATGTCTGTCAACTGTGACTTTGATGTCCATCTTATCCTTCAGTTTTATGCCACTGTTCATTTTGGAGAAGATGGCACTCGCACTTTCTCGTTCATGTGCCATGATGAGCTCTTTCAGGTGCCCTGGAGGGCTTTTTGCAATGCCATTGGATATGAGGATACCGGTCTCGAAGGGAATGGTGGCATTCGTCCTCACGACCATCCCCATTCTATGCCTAAGGAGAAACTTGCTCCTCTATACATTCGGGGACGAGGCATTATTGGAGAATCCAAGGATCTTGAGAAGGTCTATGATATCATGCATCGTGTGTTTTGCAATGTGCTTTTGCCCAAGGTTGGAAATCAGTATGAGGTCTGTGGGTACCTGGTTGACTTGCTTGTTGCTATGAAGACCAAGGTGGGTTCTGGTGCTACCTTTGATGTGTCCAACTAGATGTGGCACAAGATCTACAACATGGTCATCTACAGAAAGGTCCCCATTTATGATCCTTTAGTCATGTGCTTTCTGAACTCAGTTTGGGCTATTCGCCGCCCTGGAGAGATTCTCACTTCTCTAGATAACCTCATCATGCATGAGGTCAAGCAACTCAAGAATAAGAAGCATGCCGAGCTTCGCTTCCCTGCTAATGATCCCGAGGATGTCTATGCCACTTCAGATGATGAGGACTTTGAGATGGGACCAGGGGCCAAGCTGTCATGGGTGACCAAGCTCACTGCTAAAGTGAAGAAGACTTTCTGCCTTCAAACTGACATTCAGAAGATGTATGAGGCCCATGTCAATGAGAAGCTTTCCCGGCGTCATCAGATTGCTATGATGAAGCACCTCAACATGCCTGTAAAGAGTGGATCTGAGAAGAGCATCGCCCTTGAGGACCCGTGGATCTCTGCGCATAGCACTTGGTCAGATGATGAGGCTCCTAGCCAGCCTTCTACCTCCTTTGCTTCTACCGATGATATCATGGAGGATGCTGATAAGGACAATGATGAGGATCCAGATGCGACTGAGGAGTCAGAGGAGGACTACTGAGCTCTAGGGCGCTAGCTTCGCTCTTTTCCTTTTTTGGTGTCTTGATGCCAAAGAGGGAGAGAGTTCTATTATGTCTCGGGATTTGCATGGGATTTGCTTGGGTTTGTGTTCTTTCGTGCTTAGTGTTGAACTTTAGTTTGTGGACCTTGTTACTTATCTCGACTTGCATGGTGTGAGACATGCGCTCCTCTATCTATCATTAATGTCGGTTATCCTTGAAGTCTTTAACTTCTTATTATGCGCTTACTGCTTATCTTCGCATGTCTAGTAGGAGTGGTGGGTATATAAAATATAGGGGGAGTCTTGCTCCTAATGTGTGCCTTCGCATTCCAAAAGAAAATTCAAAATAGTGCACACATCCAGGGGGAGTACCATCTATATTTTCTAGACCTCTTATGCAAATTGTGTTGTTGTCATCATCGACCAAAAAGGGGGAGATTGTTAGGTCATTTACCATATTTGTGTTTTGGATGATGATGACAACTCTATATTGGTGTAACTATATGATATGTGCTTCAGGTTCTCAGTGTTTAGGTATGCATCAATTAGTCATTATCTCTAGAAGGCAAATATCGAAGACGGTGTTTTTCTACGTGTTTATCCAGTTGGTCGTAGGAAACCCGTACTATTAAGAGGGAATCCACATCTGAAGGCTTTGGGTGAATCTTTTCACGTACACACTTCTCTGACCCACCCTCACCTTCCGTTTCTTGTTTGAGAGAGAGTTTTCCTTCTTTTCAACTATTGTTGTGAACTCTCAGCGGTTGTATCGCTCGCTTGAGCGGTTGTATCGCTCGCTCGAGCGGTTGTACCGCTGACCTGTGGTACCGGCCTAACCACCGCCCCAGGGGTGATACCCAGGGGTTGGACTGCCCAGTGTCGCCAGAGCGGTTGCACCGCTGCCCCAGTGCGGCGGTACCACCACCATGCTCAAAAGCACTGGGTGTTGCATCCTTGGCAGTTGTACCGGCCAGGTACCGCCCAACAACCGGGGTAGCTTCTATATTGGGGCGGTACTTGCGCGGTAGTAGCCCGGTTGTTCCGGTTGTGCCTTGCACACCGGTACTACCGGTGTCCTAAGCGGTACCGCTTAGGACTTAGCCGCTGCTAGTACCAGGGGCAGGCGGTAGTTTCGGCCCACTACCGCTCAACCACCGCTCACTAGGGTGTCTCCCTTCTGTTTTGTAGCGGTTGTTGGGTGGTAAATGAGCGATTGTTCCGGTTGATCTTGTTAAGCGGCACAACTGCTCGGGTGTCTGGTTGTACCGCCTGTTAGGGTTTCTATAGTATACCCATGAGTCCCGGTTGTACCGGGGCAAGGAGCGGTTGTACTGCTGCAGTGCTGTTTTCACAGTAACGGTTGGAATTTAGGGTTTCCTATATAAAGGAGGTTCTCCCACCTACCTCGTTCACCTCTTGCCTCTCTCTCTCCACCATTAATGCCCTTTAAGATTTCTTGCCTGATCTCTCTCTCTAGCCACTCAAAATTGTTGATTTGCTAGGGATTGAGGGAGGAGACATAGATCTACACTTCCACCAAAGGATATTTGATTCCCAATACTTTCTTGTGTGGATTTTGTTACTCTTGGGTGTTTGATCACCCTAGACGATTGAGGTCACCTTGGAGCCACATTCCATTGTGGTGAAGCTCTGTGGTTTTGTTGGGACTCCAATTCGGTTGTGGAGAGAGCCCCAACCTTGCTTGTAAAGGTTCGGTTGCCGCCTTCAAGGGCACCAATAGTGGAATCACGACATCTCGCATTGTGTGAGGGCATGAGGAGAATATGGTGGCCCTACACTACTAGGAAAAACCTTATACATAGAATCTTACCAGTAGCGTGTGTTAAAATGAGGCGCTACTGCTACTTAGCAGTAGCGCGTGGTCAGAAAGGGCGCTACTACTATCCACTTAGCAGTAGCGCGGCAGGAATAAAACTCGCTACTACTATAATTCCCACACCGTTGCCAACATGCTAGGTATAGTAGTAGCGCCCTTCAACGAACCGCGCTACTGCTCTCAAATTAGTAGTAGCACGCTTTTAGGGTAGGGCGCTACTGCTAAGTTTGAACTTGTCCACGGGACGGGCCCAGCTTAGCAGTAGCGAGTTTGTGAGGAGCGCGCTACTGCTACGGATTTTAGCAGCAGCGCGTTTTATTTTCCCACGCTACTGCTAAAGCTATTTTGACATAACCCCCATGCGGGCTTCCCTCCTCTGCTTTCTCCCCCAATTCCCCACTCTCTCTTCTCCCCTCATCGCCTCCGCCGTAGCCCCTGCCCTCGCTCTTCATCGGAGTCTGCCCTCGATGTCGCTGTGCGCCTGTGCTCCTCCCCCTCGACCTCGACCTTGCCGGAGCCCCTGCCCTCGCTCTCCGCCGCCGTCTCCCTCGACCCCGCCTCGCCGCCGTCTCCCTCGACCCTGCCTCGCCGCCGTCTCCCCCGACCCAGCCTTGCCGCCGTCTTCCCTGACTCCCCCTCGCCGCGCCTCGGTGCCGCCGTCTCCCCCGACCCATCTCTCTCTCCGCCCAATGTAAGCACTCTCCCATCCCCTCTTCTCTGCTCTCTGCTCTGCTCTCTCTCTCTCTCTGTTAGTATGAACCCTAGCTATTTAGTGCTAGTTAGTATGAACCCTAGGCTATTTTTAGTGCTAGTTAGTTAATTACAATTAGTATGAACCCTAGTTAAAAAAACCTAGGACAGATTATTGGCTATTTTTTAGTGGTACTTAGTAAAAAACCTAGCAATAGGTTTCAAACTATAGCTATTCTTTAATTAAAGCAATTTTTTCTATTTATTATTATTTTAGTTAAAGCAATTGTTGCTATTTAAAAAAACTTCTTGCATTTTTCTTCAAGTTCTATATTTTTCTTCCTGCTATATGCAAATTTGAAGTGGACATGTGATATGTGGACATGTGATTTGGACATGTCACATTTGGAATTTGGACATGTCATATTTGTACATGTGATGTTTTGGACATGTTATATTCGGAAAATGATGATTATGTGCAGGGTAAATGATCCGAGCGGTTCTCGGGCACCAGCCATAAATGGTTCAAAAGCAGACATGAAGCAGAAGCTAGTTACTTGAGGTTCACGCTAACGCGAGAGAGGACTCATAACCGCCGCCTCATGTACTGCATAGTTCTGCTCTCACTCATAGAGATAGCTCTTCTTGCCTATATCATTGTTTAGATGGATGACGATGTAGTTGCAAGTATTTGAGGCATCTCATAACTTGTATCGCTATTTCGAGAGAGACGTCATTTTGTGTTGGATGATGATTATGGTGATGACATGATCGATTTGATGAGGCTATTTGTATGTGTATGATATGATCAGATTTGTATGTGTATGATATGCTAGAGACTATTGTATAAAACACTAAACAAAATTCAGCAGCACAAAATATGGAGCAGATTTTTTTTCAGAAACTAATAAAAGTAGCGCGGGGTATGGCTTTAGTAGCAGCGATGTCTTAGCAGTAGCGCTTTTTATACTAGGGCGCTATAGATATTAGTAGCAGCGCGTTTTTACGACGACCGCTGCTGCTATCCCTAGATAGCAGTAGCGCGGGTCAGCACGCGCTACTGCTAAGCGTTAGTTGTAGGACCGTATCAGTAGCGCAGCTGCCCGCGCTACTGATAAGCATTTTACCTGCGCTACTGCTAGGCTTTCCCCTAGCAGTGCTAGTGGCTTCTTGGGGAGCATCGCGCCTCCACACTACTCTAACGGAGACGTACTTCCTCTCAAAGGGAAGGAACTTTGGTAACACACCCTCGTCTCCACTGGCTCCACTCTTGCTTATCTCTCACCTTTACGTGTGCAAGCTTGTATTGAGTTGTATCCCTTGCTTTCTTGTGTGCTTGTTGTTGTTGCATCATATAGGTTGCCCACCTAGTTGAATATCTAGACAACCTACTTTGATGCACAGTTTAATTTGGTAAAGAGAAGCTAAAAATTGTTAGTTGCCTATTCACCCCCTCTAGTCAACTATATCGATCCTTTCAAGTGGTCTCGTACGTGATGCCTATATACATGACCATTGCCTTAGATATCGTCATGATTATTCGCTTTTCTATCAATGGCCCAACAGTAATTTGTTTACCCACTGTATGTTATCTTAGAGAGAGAAGCCACTAGTGAAAACTATGGCCCTCGGGTCTATTGATTTATTTTTATCCTTAATGGAAATGATACAAATACATGTCATGTCCCCTTCTGTCACTGGGTTGAGCACCGCAAGATTAAACCCATCACAAAGCACCTCTCCCATTGCAAGAAAAATTAATCTAGTTAGCCAAACGAAATCAATAGATCAGAGAGAAATACAAAGCTATAACAATCATGCATTAAAGAGTTCAGAGAAAACTAAAATAATATTTATGGAGAATCTGATCATAAACTCATAATTCATCTGAACCCAACAAATACAACGCAAAAAGTGATTACATCGGATAGAACTCCAAGAACATTGAGGAGAACATTGTATTGAAGATCGAAAAGAGAGAGAGAGAGAGAGCCATCTAGCTACTAATTATGGACCCATAGGTCTATGGTAAACTACTCACACATCATTGGAAGGGTAGCAAAGTTGATGTAGAGCCCCTTCGTGACCAAATCCTCCTCTAGCGGAGTGTTGAAAAAGGCCTCCAAATGGGATCTCGTGGTTCTGGAACTTACGGCGGCGGAAAAAGTATTTTGGTTGGCTCCTTGTTGGTTTCCCAATTTTAGAGAATTTATAGAGGTGGAGTTAGGTAAAATGGAGCCACGTGGGCCCACCAACCACCACAACGTGCCCTGGTGCCTCGTGGGCCACCGGTCCATCTTCTGGTCCACTCCCGAAGCTTACAGGGTCTCTTATGTCCAGCTAAAAATCTCCAAAAACTTTCGTGGTATTTCGACATCGTTTGGTACTGATATTTTGAAAAACCAAAAACTGGCCAAAACGAGCACTGGGCACTAAGTTAATAGGTTAGTCCCAAAAAATGATATATAATTGCTTGTAAATGCATATAAAACATCCAAGATTGATACCATAATAGCATGGAACAATCAAAACTTTTTGATACGTTGGAGTGTATGAGGGGGTAGGCTCGCCCTGGTGGCTTGTGGGGCCGACGTTCACCCTTTTGACCTAATTCTGCCTCTATAAAATTCTCTAAAATCGGGAAACAAACAAAGAGCCACCCAAAATACTTCTTCCTCTGTCGCAAGTTCCTATTCTCGATAGATCCCATCTGTGGCCTTTTCTGTCACTCTGCTAGAGGGGGAATCAACCATAGAGGGGTTACACATCAACCTTGCTACTGATAGCGGCTTGAAGCTACGTCGGTATTTCCCCAAAGAGGAAGGGATGATACAACACAGCGGTGGTAGGTATTTCCCTCAGTTATGAGACCAAGGTTATCGAACCGGTAGGAGAACCAAGCAACACAACGTAAACATCCCCAGCACACAAATAACAAATACTCGCAACCCGGCGTGTAAAAGGGGTTGTCAATCCCTTTCGGGTAGCGGCGCCCCAAGATAGGCAAACATATGTGAATAAAATTGTAGTACATTGGTAGATCGAACACCAAATCAAATAAATAAGAATAAAACACAGCAAGGTATTTTTTGTATTTTTGGTTTAATAGATCTGAAAATAAAAGTGAAGGAAAAGTAGATCGCAAAGGCAAATAATATGAGAAAGAGACCCAGGGGCCGTAGGTTTCACTAGTGGCTTCTCTCGAGAAAAATAGCAAACGGTGGGTAAATAAATTACTGTTGGGCAATTGATAGAACTTCAAATAATCATGATGATATCCAGGCAATGATCATTACATAGGCATCACGTCCAAGATTAGTAGACCGACTCCTGCCTGCATCTACTACAATTACTCCACACATGGACCGCTATCCAGCATGCACCTAGTGTATTAAGTTCATGGAGAAACGGAGTAATGCAATAAGAACGATGACATGATGTAGACAAGATCTATCTATGTAGAGATAGACCCCATCGTTTTATCCTTAGTAGCAACGATACATACATGTCTGTTCCCCTTTTGTCACTGGGATCAAGCACCGTAAGATCGAACGCACTACAAAGCACCTCTTCCCATTGCAAGAAAAATATATAAAGTTGGCCAAACAAAACCCAAATATCAGAGAAGAAATACGAGGCTATAAGCAATCATGCATATAAGAGATCAAAGAAACTCAAATAACTTTCATGGATATTAAAAGATAGATCTAATCATAAACTCAAAGTTCATCCGTTCCCAACAAACACACCGTAAAAATAGTTACATTGTATGGATCTCCAAGAGACCATTGTATTGAGAATCAAACGAGACAGAGGAAGCCATCTAGCTACTAACTACTGACCCGAAGGTCTACAAAGAACTACTCACGCATCATTGGAGAGGCACCAATGGAAGTGGTGAACCCCTCCACGATGGTGTCTAGATTGGATCTGGTGGTTCTGGACTCTGTGGTGGCTGGAATTGATTTTTGTCGACCCCCTAGGGTTTTTGGAATATTGGGGTATTTATATAGCAAAGAGGCGGTCCAGGGGGCACCCAAGGTGGGCACAACCCACCAGGGCGCGCCTGGGCCTCCTGGCGCGCCCTGTTGGGTTGTGCTCCCCTCGGAGCACCCCCAGGCGCTGCCTTGGCCCACTGGGTGTGTTCTAGTCCATAAAAAATCTCCATAACGTTTCGTTGCATTTGTACTCCGTTTGACATTGATTTCCTGCGATGTAAAAAACATGCAGAAAACATCAACTGGCACTTGGCACTATGTCAATAGGTTAGTGCCAAAAAATGATATAAAATGATTATAAAACATCCAAGATTGATAATATAACAGCATGCAACAATAAAAAATTATAGATACATTAGAGATGTATCAGCATCCCCAAGCTTAACTCCTGCTCGTCCTCGAGTAGGTAAGTGATAAAAACAGAATTTTTGATGTGGAATGGTGCCTAACATGTCATCTCATATTTCTTTTCTTTATAGCATGGACATTTGGACTTTTATATTGTTCAAAGCAATAGTCTAGTTTTAACATGACAACTTAAATACTCAAGCATATCAACAAGCAACCATGTCTTTAAAAATATCAATGCTAAAATAAGCTACCCTAGCCCATCATGCTTAATCATTGATCCATTCATGAAGTACACTCGCATATTAACTACACCAATGCTCAAGTACGATCATAGTGCCTCCTAGTTGGTGCTTTTATAAGAGAAGATGGAGACTCAAATTAAAAAAATAAAAATTGCATAAAGTAAAATAAAGGCCCTTCGCAGAGGGAAGTAAGGATTTGTAGAGGTGCCAAAGCTCAAAGTGAAAAACTTGGAGATAAAAACATTTTGGGAGGTGTGCCTTTCCCACCAACGAAAACGACTTAGAGTTCCCAACACTTTCCATGCTAGATATATCATAGGTGGTTCCCAAACAGAAAATAAAGTTTATTCCTTTTTCCACCATACTTTCACTTTCCATGGCCATACATATCCATGGGTGCCTTCCATACCAACACTTTCCAAGGAATTTATTATTTGACAACATAAAGTAAATTCATTTTTCATTTCGGGAATGGGCATCCCTAATACGTTTGCCTTACTCTCATGCAATGACAAGTGAATAAACACTCATCGTGAGAGTAAAACATCTAGCACGGAAAATATTAGCCACCCCTCACCGCCCCGCGAGCGGTACGAACACACAAAAGAGAAGTTTATTTTGAAAATTAGAGATGGCACATACAAATTTGCTTAGAACGGAAAAAAATACCGCATATAGCTAGATATAGTGGACTCATGTGGCAAAACTAGTTTAAAGGTTTTTGGATGGACAAGTAGTGATTATACTTAGTCCAAAATGAAGGCTAGCAAAAGATTGAGAAGCGACCAACCAAGAAACGAATAATATCATAAGCGAGCATTAAGCATAATTAACACCAAATAATGCACCACAAGTAGGATATAATTTCATTGCATAATTATTGACTTTCGTGCTTGCATAGGGAATCACAAACCTTAACAGCAATATTCTTACTAAAGCATAATTACTCATCAAGATTACCCACATATCACATCACCATATTTCAAAACTATTATTAAGAAACAAGTTTATTTTGTCCAATGATCTTCATGAAAGTGTTTATTATATCCTTCTTGGATATCTATCACTTTGGAACTAATTTTCATAAGTTGTTTTTGATAAGCTCAAACAAATATAAGTGAAGATCATGAGCATAATATTTCTTTCTCTCTAATTAATTTAAGTGAAGCAAGAGAGAATTTCTTGAAAATTTTAATAACTCTCGAATAAAACTAGGTGAATCAAGAGAGCATTTATTCAAAAATACTAAAGCACACCATGCTAAAAAAGATATAAGTGAAGCACTAGAGCAAGTCTGTAGCTCATAAAAATTTAAGTGAAGCATAGAGAGAAATTCTAACAAGTGATGACAAAATTTTGGCTCTCTCAAATAGGTGTGTCCAGCAAGGAATCAAGACTTAAGACACAAAATAAAACTAACAAAGACTCATATCATACAAGACGCTCCACGCAAAACACATAGTATGTGACGAATAAAAATATAGCTTCAAGTAAAATACCGATGGTCGTTAGAAGAAAGAGGGGATGCCACTCGGGGCATCCCCAAGCTTAGTTGCTTGCTCTCTTTTGGACAATAGCTTGGGATGTCGGGGCATCCCCAAGCTTAGGCTCTTATTAGTCCTTATTCCATCATCCATCGTAAGATAACCCAAAACTTGAAAACTTCAATCACACAAAACTCAACAAAACCTTCATGAGATCCGTTAGTATAAGAAAGCAAATCACTACTATAAATGTTATAGAAAACCAATATAATTTTTTCTTGCATTATATATACTGTATTCCAACTTTTCTATGGCAAAAACTCATCAAAGAAAACCATAGAGCCATCAAAACAAGCACACAACGCAAAGAAAACAGAATCTGTCAAAAACAGAATAGTCTCTAGCAATCTGGATATTTCGAATACTTCTGTGACTCCCAAAACTCTGAAAACTTAGGGCGACCTGGGAAATTTGTATACTAATCTTCTTCAAAAAGAATTGGCATTTTTTCGCTCTCTGTTAAAAACGAAAATTATTTTCGCGAGCACGAACGTTTCTGTTTTTCAGCAAGATCAAACAACTATCACCGAAGAAGATCCTAAAGGCTTTACTTGGCACAAACACTAACTAAAACAAAAAAACACAATCATAACAGTAGCATAATTGTGAAAACACTCAAGAACAGAAAGCAAAAAGCAAAAAGCAAAAATAAATTTTATTCATTGGGTTGCCTCCCAACAAGCGCTATAGTTTTACGCCCTTAGCTAGGCATAAAGCAAGGATCTAAGTTTTGTCATGTTTGTTTCGAGATCCATAAGATGCCCTCATGATTGATTCATATGGTGGCCTAATTCTTGGTCTAGGAAAGTGTTCCATACCCTTCCTCAAAGGAAATTGGAATTTAATATTGCCTTCTTTCATATCAATCACGACACTGGTAGTGCGTAAAAATGGTCTACCAAAAATAATTGGACAAGACGGATTGCATTCAATATCAAGAACAATAAAATCTATGGGCATATAATTCCTATTTGCAAGAATAATAACATCATTAACTCTTCCCATAGGCTTTTTAATAGTAGAATCCGCCAAGTGCAAATTCAAAGAACAAGATTCAATATCAGTAAGACCAACCACATCACATAAAGATTTCGGAATTGTAGAAACGCTAGCACCCAAGTCACACAAAGCAAAACACCCATAATTTTTAATCTTGACTTTGATGGTAGCTTCCCATTCATCATGCAATTTTCTAGGAATTGAAACTTCTAATTCCAACTTTTCTTCTAAAGCTTTCATCATAGCATCAACAATATGTTTGGTAAAAGCTTTATTTTGTTCATAAGCATGGGGTGAATTTATCATGGATTGCAACAAAGAAATACAATCAATCAAGGAGGAACTATCATAATTAGTGTCTTTGTAATCCAAAAGTGTGGGAGCATCACTAGCTAAAGTTTTGACCTCTTCAAACCCATTTTTATCAATTTTCTCAACATAATTTTCACCCTCTGAATTATCAGGATGCCTTCTAACTAAAGTTAACTCTTCTCTAGTCTGTTTTTCATCAATCTTAATATTACTAAACAAGGAATCAATAGAAGAAACACCAATCATTTTAAGATCTTCCTCACTTTTATGAGAGCAATCACTAGGAAATGCTTTTTCTAAAAATTCTCTTTTAGCCCTAAGCATAGCGGTTATTTTCTTACTTTCATCCATAGGAACATAAAGAGCTTTAATTTATTCCTCAACCTTAGGCACACAAATTTTCATCTTGAGATTTTCCACATCATGAGAAATTCTATCAACACTTCTAGACAAATCATCAATCTTATTCAACTTTTCTTCTATGGTTGTGTTAATTTTTTGCGTGTTGATAAATTCTTTAACATTATTCTCAAGATCAGAGGTGTTCCTATTATTATTATTATTATTATAAGTATTTCCATGGGAATAACCACAATTATTAGAGGAATCATTAGGAGAAGGCCTAGGATTAAAATTACCTCTGTAATCATTGTTGTTGACATTATTTCGAGAGACAAAATTCACATCTACGGTATCACTAGTTTGCTCAATCAAAGTAGACATAGGCATATTATTAAAATCAATAGGAGCACTTTTACTAGCAACTAATTTCATAAGAGCAACAACTTCTTCACTCAAAGAAGAAATTTCTTCAACTGAATTAACTTTTTCACTAGTAGGAGCTCTTTCAGTATGCCATTGCGAATAATTTGCCATAATATTATCAAGAAATTTGGTGGCTTCACCCAAAGTAATTTCCATAAAAGTACCACCCACCGCAAAATTTAAAAGATTACGAGAAATAAACTCAACCCCGGATAAATTTTTTGTATGATCATCCAAAGATTTAACCCATGAGTTGGGCAATTCCTTAGCATCATTTTCATCCTTTCCCAAGATTGTGCAACATGCTCATGTTCAAGTTGCTTGAAATTCATGATCTGGGTTCTAAGGGAAATAATTTTTGCAGGCGGAAAATGTTGGGGAACACAGTAATTTAAAAAAAATTCCTACGCACACGCAAGATCCATCTAGGTGATGCATAGCAATGAGAGGGGATATAGTTGTCTATGTACCATCATAGACCGTAAGCGGAAGCGTTATGACAACGCGGTTGATGTAGTCATACGTCTTCACGATCCGACCGATCCTAGCACCGAAGGTATGACACCTCCGCGATCTGCACACGTTCAGCTCGGTGACGTCCCACGAACTCTAGATCCAGCTGAGGTCGACGGAGAGTTTCATCAGCACGATGGCGTGATGACGGTGATGATGAAGTTACCAACGCAGGGCTTCACCTAAGCACTACAACGATATGATCGAGGTGGAATTTTGTGGAGGGGGGCACCGCACATGGCTAAACAATCAACTTGTGTTTCTATGGGGTGCCCCCTCCCCCGTATATAAAGGAGTGGAGGAGGGGGAGGGCTGGCCCTCTATGGCGCGCCTCAAGGGGGAGTCCTACTCCCGTTAGGAGTAGGATTCTCCCTTTCCCTTGTTGGAGTAGGAGAGAAGGAAGGGGCAGAGTGGGAGAAGGAATGGGGGGCCGCCCCCACCCCAATTCGGATTGGGATTGGGGGGGGGGCGCCCCCACCTTGGCCGCCTCCCCCCTCTCCCACTAGGGCCCATTAAGGCCCATACCTCCCTAGGGGGTTCCGGTAACCCCCCAGTACTCCGGTAAATGCCCAAACTGATCCGGAACTATTCCGATGTCCAAACATAGCCTTCCAATATATCGATCTTTATGGCTCGACCATTTCGAGACTCCGAACTACCTTCGGTACATCAAAACACATAAACTCATAATACCGATCGTCACCGAACGTTAAGCGTTCGGACCCTACGGGTTTGAGAACTATGTAGACTTGACCGAGACTCATCTCCGGTCAATAACCAATAGCTGAACCTGGATGCTTATATTGGTTCCTACATATTCTACGAAGATCTTTATCGGTCAAACCGCATAACGACATACGTTGTTCCCTTTGTCATCAGTATGTTACTTGCCCGAGATTCGATCGTCGGTATCTCAATACCTAGTTCAATCTTGTTACCGGCAAGTCTCTTTACTCGTTCCGTAATGTAACATCCCGTAACTAACTCATTAGTCACATTGCTTGCAAGGCTTATAGTGATGTGCATTACCGAGAGGGCCCAGAGATACCTCTCCGATACACGGAGTGACAAATCCTAATCTCGATCTATGCCAACTCAACAAACACCATCGGAGACACCTGTAGAGCATCTTTATAGTCACCCAGTTACGTTGTGATGTTTGATAGCACACTAAGTGTTCCTCCGGTATTCGGGAGTTGCATAATCTCATAGTCATACGAACATGTATAAGTTATGGAGAAAGCAATAGTAGTAAACTAAACAACCATCGTGCTAAGCTAACGGATGGGTCAAGTCAATCACATCATTTTCTAATGATGTGATCCCGTTCATCAAATGACAACTCTTGTCCATGGCTAGGAAACTTAACCATCTTTGGTTAACGAGCTAGTCAAGTAGAGGCATACTAGTGACACTCATTTTGTCTATGTATTCACACATGTACTAAGTTTCTGATTAATACAATTCTAGCATGAATAATAAACATTTATCATGATATAAGGAAATATAAATAACAACTTTACTATTGCCTCTGGGGCATATTTCCTTCAGTCTCCCACTTGCACTAGAGTCAATAATCTAGATTACAATGTAATGATTCTAACACCCATGGAGTCTTGGTGCTGATCATATTTTGCTCGTGAGAGAGGCTTAGTCAACGGGTCTGCAACATTCAGATCCGTATGTACCTTGCAAATCTTTGTGTCTCCCTCCTTGACTTGATCGCGGATGGAATTGAAGCGTCTCTTGATGTGTTTGGTTCTCTTGTGAAATCTGGATTCCTTTGCCAAGGCAATTGCACCAGTATTGTCACAAAAGATATTCATTGGACCCGATGCACTAGGTATTACACCTAGATCGGATTTGAACTCCTTCATCCAGACTCCTTCATTTGCTGCTTCCGAAGCAGCTATGTACTCCACTTCACACGTAGATCCCACCACGACATTCTGCTTGGAACTGCACCAACTGATAGCTCCACCATTCAATAAAAATATGTATCCGGTTTGTGACTTAGAGTCATCTGGATCAGTGTCAAAGCTTGCATCGATGTAACCGTTTACAACGAGCTCTTTGTCACCTCCATAAATGAGAAACATATCCTTAGTCCTTTTCAGGTATTTCAGGATATTCTTGACCGCTGTCCAGTGATCCACTCCTGGATTACTTCGGTACCTCCCTGCTAAACTAATAGCAAGGCAGACATCAGGTCTGGTACACAACATTGCATACATGATAGAACCTATGGCTGAAGCATAGGGAATGACTTTCATTTTCTCTATCTTCTGTAGTGGTTGGGCATTGAGTCTGACTCAACTTCACACCTTGTAACACAGGCAAGAACCCTTTCTTTGCTTGATCCATTTTGAACTTCTTCAAAACTTTATCAAGGTATGTGCTTTGTGAAAGTCCAATTAAGCGTCTCGATCTATCTCTATAGATCTTGGTGCCCAATATATAAGCAACTTCACCAAGGTCTTTCATTGAAAAATTCTTATTCAAGTGTCCTTTTATGCTATTCAGAAATTCAGTATCATTTCCGATCAACAATATGTCATCCACATATAATATCAGAAATGCTACAGAGCTCCCACTCACTTTCTTGTAAATACAGGCTTCTACAAAAGTATGTATAAAACCATATGCTTTGATCACACTATCAAAGCGTATATTCCAACTCCGAGAGGCTTGCACCAGTCCATAAATGGATCGTTGGAGCTTGCACACTTTGTTAGCACCTTTTGGATCAACAAAACCTTCTGGTTGCATCATATACAACTCTTCTTTAAGATATCTATAAAGGAATGCAGCTTTGACATCCATTTGCCAAATTTCATAATCATAAAATGCAGCAATTTCTAACATGATTCGGACGGACTTAAGCATCGCTATGGGTGAGAAGGTCTCATCGTAGTCAACTCCTTGAACTTGTCGAAAACCTTTTGCAACAAGTTGAGCTTTGTAGACAGTATCATTATCGTCAGCGTCAGTCTTCTTCTTGAAGATCCATTTATTCTCTATGGCTTGTCGATCATCAGGCAAGTCAACCAAAGTCCACACTTTGTTCTCATACATGGATCCCATCTCAGATTTCATGGCCTCAAGACATTTTGCGGAATCTGGGCTCATCATCGCTTCCTCATAGTTCGTAGGTTTGTCATGGTCAAGTAACATGACCTCCGGAACAGGATTACCGTACCACTCTGGTGCGGATCTTATTCTGGTTGACCTATGAGGTTCGGTAGTAACTTGATCAGAAGTTTCATGATCATCATCATTAGCTTCCTCACTTACTGGTGTAGGAATCACTGGAACTGATTTCTGTGATGAACTACTTTCCAATAAGGGAGTAGGTATAATTACCTCGTCAAGTTTTACTTTCCTTCCACTCACTTCTTTCGAGAGAAACTCCTTCTCTAGAAAGGATCCATTCTTAGCAATGAATATCTTGCCTTCGGATCTGTGATAGAAGGTGTACCCAATAGTCTCCTTTGGATATCCTATGAAGACACATTTCTCCGATTTGGGTTCGAGCTTATCAGGTTGAAGCTTTTTCATATAAGCATCACAGCCCCAAACTTTAAGAAATGACAACTTGGGTTTCTTGCCAAACCACAGTTCATAAGGTGTCGTCTCAACGGATTTTGATGGTGCCCTATTTAACGTGAATGCAGCCGTCTCTAAAGCATAACCCCGAAAAAGATAGCGGTAAATCAGTAAGAGACATCATAGATCACACCATATCTAATGAAGTGTTGTTACGACATTCAGACACACCATTACTTTGTGGTGTTCCAGGTGGCGTGAGTTGCAAAACTATTCCGCATTGTTTCAAATGAAGACCAAACTCATAATTCAAATATTCACCTCCACGATCAGATCGTAGAAACTTAATTTTCTTGTTACGATGATTATCCACTTCACTCTGAAATTCTTTGAACTTTTCAAATGCTTCAGACTTATGTTGCATCAAGTAGATACAACCATATCTGCTGAAATCATCTGTGAAGGTAAGAAAATAATGATACCCACCACGAGCATCAACACTCATCGGACCGCATACATTAGTATGTATTATTTCCAACAAGTCTATTGCTCGCTCCATTGTTCTGGAGAACGAAGTCTTAGTCATCTTGCCCATGAGGCATGGTTCGCAAGCATCAAGTGTTTCATAATCAAGTGATTCCAAAAGCCCATCAGCATGGAGTTTCTTCATGCACTTTACACCAATATGACCTAAATGGCAGTGCCACAAATAAGTTGCACTATCATTATTAAACTTATATCTTTTGGCTTCAATACTATGAATATGTGTATCACTATTATGTAAAAATAGACCACTCATCAAGGGTGCATGACCATAAAAGATATTACTCATATAAATAGAACAACCATTATTCTTTGATTTAAATGAATAACCATCTCGCATCAAACAAGATCCAGATATAATGTTCATGCTCAATACTGGCACCAAATAACAATTGTTTCGGTCTAAAACTAATCCCGACGGTGATCACATCGACTTTGGAACCATTTCCCACGTGCATCGTCACCTCGTCCTTAACCAATCTTCGCTTAATCCGTACCCCCTGTTTTGAGTTGCAAATATTAGCAACAGAACCAATACCAAATATCCAGGCGCTACTGCGAGCATTAGTAAGGTACACATCAATAACATGTATAGCAAATATACCTTTCACTTTGCCATCCTTCTTCTCCGCCAAATACTTGGGGCAGTACCGCATCCAATAACCAGTCCCTTTGCGGTAGAAGCACTCAGTCTCAGGCTTAGGTCCAGACTTGGGCTTCTTCACTTGAGCAGCAACTTGCTTGCCGTTCTTCTTGAAGTTCCCCTTCTTCCCTTTACCATTTTTCTTGAAACTGGTGGTCTTGTTGACCATCAACACTTGATGCACCTTCTTGATTTATACATCCTCAGCCTTTAGCACTGTGATGTAGTGACCCGACCCGAATGTATCAAGTCTCTGTGCTTAAGTGTCATCCCTGGATCGGTATGCTGACACCCAGTACTCGAAGGATTTATAACAAAGGTAAATCACATGTATAAAATAACGTAAATACTATTACCTCAATCCAAATAGCGGAAGTAACAAAGGTTGTGGATACCCATCAACACCAATGGCAAAGTTGAGTGTAGAAATCATAACCCTAACGTATCACTTACTCGTCGTAATAAGTCCTGCAACATGAGACGTTGCAGCCACAAGGGCTAGTACATTGAATGTACTAGGAAATTCACACCATAGGATAATGATGAATAATAGCTATCACTACATGTATATTTGGCTGGTGGAAAGCTCTATGGTTATAGTTTTTGCGAAAAGCCAATTTTCCCTACTTCAAAGGAATAAATTTTATTTAACTATCAAGGTGGTTGTTAAACATTGAGAGTGTAGACACCCTCTCAATCCCAATTAAACATCATCATTAAAACCCAACAAAATTAATTAAAGTCACATGATGAGATTCACATGATAATCCAAGTACTAGATACTCAAGACGTCCATAACGGGGGACACGGCTAATCATGATTAGTTTATACACTCTGCAGAGGTTTGTGCACTTTTCCCCACAAGACTCGATCTCCTCCATTGGGATTCTCGCACTACATGATGTTTGAGAAATGGATGACCGAGACATAGTCTTTCAGAAGCGCTAGCACCTTACGATCGGGTAGACAGTACCAACCTACATCCCCTACATCTGCTAGTCTACCACTATAAGAGTTCGCACGACTTAGTCAACTATGCTAGAGCCCATAGTAGCTTGTGGCTGCATGCGGAAGTTTCTAGTATGAATAATCTCATGATCCCTTTGAGCCTGGGTGGCGGTCCATAAAGAAAAACAGGCAATCGCTGGAATACCCAGGTGCCTCAATTCACCCAGATGTGTGTTTGAGTTGCCACCTTAAATAAACCATTAATTTAATAATCTCACATCTGTCATGGATACACTCGCCCAATCCACGTCTACTAGCATAACATGGCATAATAAGCAAATGTAGAAGTAACTCCCAAGGGTTTGATAATAAAACAGGTAATAGGTACTACCTCATCTACTTCCCAAAACCCACATATTATCAAATCCTAACCATGCAATGTTTGAGGGTGAAACTAATTCATAAAAACTGGGTATGATAAGGAATATGATCAAAGTATGAACTTGCCTGCATTGTTGATGAAGAAGATTCGCACTTAAAACACTTGATAGATCTACTCACCACACTCCGGTCAATCTATCTTAAGCAATCAATAGTAATCACACATAAGCAATCACTCAGAAGATCAGAAAGATCGAATAAAAAGACGATTCAGAAAACATCAAAACCAAGCAAATAACTCTTGCAACATAAAACAATTTCTAACAGTACCAAAATTATGTGAATTTGGCCTTATCAGAATGTTTGGGTCAAGAGCTTCGATATGCAAAAAGAATCAACTCAAACGGAGCTACGAAACTCAAGTTATGACCAAAAGAAGATTCAAATTCAAAACTATTTGAAATCATATTTTAAATTTTCAAAAACATGTTTAAGTTGTTTTACTGGTTAGAGGGGATTATAACGAAGAAGTGGGCATTGGTTTCGTTGAATTTGGATAAACGAGTAAAAAGATGTGGTCGTTTGAAAACCAGGGGCTAATCTGTAAAATAAAACCTAGCGAATAGGTCCCTGACAGAAAACTAAAATAAAAGGAAAAGACTAAATAGTGAACGTTCGTTACTGATCGCTAACGAAGGAAAATCGTTTGCTACCGAACCCTAGATAATGAACGCTCGTAGAATAAGTTAACCTAAAAAAATAAACCGTTTTTTAAGAAAAACCAAAGTAAATCTAAACCCTAAAAAAACCGGACCGGGCGGTTTTGTACCGGTTCAGGTGGTGGTTCGGGTCGACGGCGGCGAATGGCAGCGGCGGCTCCGGCGTCGAGGCGAACGGCGGTAGCGGCGGGGTTCGGCGCGGTGGCTCCAAGCGGCGGCGGGGAAGGCGCGGGCGCCGAGGGTCGAGGCGGCGCGGGGCGAGGCGACGCGGGGCGGCGCTGTGAGCGGTGGAGGCGGTGGTTGACAACGGCGGCGACGGCTGTGGCTCGGGCGGCTCGGCAAGATACGGCAGCGCCACGGCGAGCGAGGAGAGAGA
Source organism: Triticum urartu (assembly GCF_003073215.2). NCBI lineage: Eukaryota > Viridiplantae > Streptophyta > Magnoliopsida > Poales > Poaceae > Triticum > Triticum urartu. The sequence goes on from NC_053025.1 coordinate 44,706,429, forward strand.
GAGGGGACGGTCTCGCCTTTTAAAGGCGAGAGGGCGTGGAGGAGGGTCAAAGGCGGCGAGGAGAGGCAGGGCGGAGCAAGGCGGCGGCGCGACGTCGTACGGGCGGCGGACTCCCGCTTGGAGTCGGGGCGATGGCGGTTGACGGCTTGGGCTGGGCCGTGGCCTGGGAGCTGGGCCGGCCCAGTCGGCGGAAGTTTTTTTAAAAAAAAAATTGCAGACAGAAGAAATAAAATAAAATATAACATAGGCATATAATATATCAAATTTTTTAAAAAATATTTCCTACAAGCTGAACATTTTTCTAGAGTCAAATAAAATCCACGCAAATTCAAATAAAGCATAGAGTGCTACTGCTCTAGTAAAATCCAGTAAAAATCATTTTAAAAATACCAAAATGATTTCAAATTTATTTCCCTCCAATTTTCTGTTATAGGGAATCATGTTACCCTAATTTCCATATATTTTATTTTTGGAGAAAAATAATTTGAATAAAACCCAAATAACTCCAAATTGAAAATAATTTCAAAAGGATTTTAATTTGATCCTTTTAAACTTCCAACTCATATTTCATCTGTTTTGAAGAAGTCATTTTATCTTCTCTGATGAAAATCATTGAGTTGCATGAAGTTTATGAGTTGAGATATTTCCAAATGAAATTCAAATATTTTCAAATACCCTTTCATTTAATTAAATGGAAGAAGTCATATCATGTTCGCTCAAGGGTTTTGTATTTGAAAAAATTTGAATTCATGGAGATCAGAAAGCAAAGATGAAAGTTTGGGAAAGTCATTTTATTCCCTCTCATTTAACTTTCAAAAAGTTTCGAATTCACTCACTTTCAGACAAATCAATCAAACGAACAATCAAATCTACTTATTTATTATAACATTCCAAAATTTAGAATTTTGGGATGTTACAAACCTACCACCCTTAAAATGAATCTCGTCCTTGAGATTCGGAGAGGCTAGCAAGAAAGAGGTTAGGGTTTGGGGGTCTTCTAAAAATCCATCGATCGTCTTCGGGGTGTGGAGTGCTACCACCCTTAGAATCATGGTTACTGTTCCATCAAAACTCATATACTCCATCCTTAGTCTTGACAATGTCGGTGTTCTCAGATCGTAAGGACAATTCCTTCTCTGGGCTCTTCCGGTAGTGGCATAACCTTTTCCACAATTCTACTATACTTTCATCCTGGTAAGGTTATTCCGAGATTGGGTCTTCTTAGCTGACGGGTCTGGCGCCAATACTAAACAAGTACTGATATCTCATGGTGGTCAACAATTTATGGTTTCTCCTGTAGGAAATGGGTCTGTGTTGATCCTCACCGTATAACCTATGGTTGGCAACAGCTGCCATGTACAAGGGAAAAAATACTTATACCCTTCTAAGGTTTAAACAAGTTTTTCATTGTCGTCGCTCTACTATAGGTAAGTCACTCAGATTTACCATCCCTTATAGCAAGGCGAATAATAAGAGTAAGTCAGTATGGTGATCAATCCATCCCGCACCCAAATCATTACATTGTATACGGTTTAGCGAATCTCGCATTCTATCACTCGGTCATCCTCACAAGCATTGCAGAATTTCTCTTGTCGACGAACCAAGTTCGGATATATCCATAGATTCTGCAAGCGGAACAAACATCTATCGTTTCTTCACAACTCTTAGGTTTTGCGTAAACTCCTATAAAATCGTCTGTCGACAAAGGTATATCCTCTTCCAGGGTTTTTCCTTCAGCAAGAATGTGCTTGCTTCTTGGCAGGTCCTGGGCCTGTGGGTTATGGCCCATCTCATTACTTGTAATCCTTGAACTCATCCTCGGGGCAGCTGATCGTTATTCCAACATCCAACTTCCAGCTTCCAAGCATACTTAAAATCCATCCAATTATATTGTCTCCCTTCCTTCTATTTGCACCAAACTAAGACGTGATTACTCAGACTCATCATGGAATTTCCCTTGATCCATATTTCCAACATCATACCTCCTTTATATCCAATAGTAATTCATCTCTTCATCCTCGTGGGATATCCCTCATACCGAGATAAAAACTTATACTTATGAAGTCCATACTCCCCTTCGTGGAACATCATTATCCTTTACAGGGTCAAGCGTCCTTACAGGTGAATATTGGCCATCTCTGCATGGCACTTCTTCAACTGGGAAACGTGAAACACATCATGAACTCCTGACAGTCCTTCGGGTGACTCCAACTTGTTGGCCACTTCTCCCGTACGGTCCAAAACTCGGTATGGTCCTACAAATCTCGGGGCTAACTTTCCGTTAACTACAAATTGTTTAACTCCTCGCAGAGGGGACGAAGACATGCTCTATCTCCAATCTCATAGACTACCTCCTTGAGTTTTTGAGTCTGCATAACTCTTCTGCCTAGGCTGGGCTACCTTCAGTCTATCTCGAATCAACTTAACATTCTCTTCTGACTCCTTGATCACATTTGGTCCAAACAACTGACGGTCTCCAACTTCATCCCACATACTCTTGGGGCATCACACATATCGAGACAAAACTCGTATTTATTTTGTCCGAAATCCACTCAGTGGAGTATCCTTATCTTTTCCAGGGGTCAAGGGTTCTTACAGGGTACTACCACCCTTAAAATGCACAAATCTTCCATAGACCATATTTCTCATATCCTCAAAAATGGTCAAAATTCTTCTTCATAGGGTAACAACTCATAAAATCCATATCAGTACCAACGATGCTACTTTATTCATTCTCAAATGATTACATTCTCTCGCTTTTCCATTACATGTCTCAACTCAACACCTCAATATAAAAGAAAATGTTCTCACTTCTACTACTCCATTTCTTTTGTTGCAAACTCAACTATCTAGCACAAGTTTCCTTCTCCTTGTGGCATTCTCTGGCAAAGTGCCCTGCTCCATTACAACTAAAACATATTACTTCTGACATGTATCGAGGTTTCCTTTTTGGGCAACTGTTGAGGTAGTGCCCTGACTCCTTGCACCTGTAACAGGTGATATGACTCAGGTCCCTCCTGGGCTCCAATCGGTTTCTCTTCCTGGACTTTTCCATTCCAATCAGGGCTTCTATTTCCTGTGGGTCATATTCTACTTCCTCTGTTGGGAATTCTACTAGATCCGCATTCATAAAATTCTGGGAGATGTGTCCTTCTTCTCCACATGAATAGCAAGACTTAGTGCAGGGTTTACTCGGGTCTTCTTTAGGTGTGTCATCCATCTCTTCCTTCATCACAACTTCTTCTAAAATTTCCATGAGGGCTCCTTTCATTACTTCTTTCTTCTGCTGGATGGTTCGTTGTCCCATGGGGTAAATGTGACACTGAGCAGGATAGTGGGTAGTCCCTTCACACAAGAAACAACTAATCTGCCTAGTTGGGCATTCTTCAACTGGGTGACTTCCTTCACAATTAGGGCATTCATCCTTGTGTTCTTTATGGGTGTGTCCTATTATTCCACAAATCTTGCATGCACAAGGTTTCTTCATATCCTTTCCATAAGGCTTCAACTTCTGGGACACAAACCAAGACTTTGGCAAAGTCAACTTAAATTCTTTCCAAGTGGTTACTCCTTGCCATCCATTGATGGTTTGGTACATCCTCCACCAAGTAGCAGCACCTCTTTCAAAGCACTGAAGAGCATGGTGGGTCATATCCTTTCCGACTATAGGGTTATTCTTCATGTGATCCTCCATGTTCTGAATCCATTGGTCCGTCTCCAATTAACTCATCGGTCCAGAAAATATAAGCTCATATTCATTCATCCTCTATTGGGTCCATGGGTTTGGGGTGAGATAAGAGAGATAGAGAGGGATACACACAATGCAAACAATAGTTTCAAACAAACAGATTTTATTGTGGCTGTCGGAAAACATCAAACAAATGATAGCTCACAATCGTCGCATCTAACATAGGTTTATGACAGGGGTTTGGTCTTCTAAAGGTCAATAAATCTTCAAGGTCGTCTAACTCTTCAAGTCTTGTTCATGCCTCCAATGGCTTCTTCCGATCATGCTTGTCTTTCTCAAGTCCTTTTTCCAGCTCATCTCTGTTGTAGCAAAGCCTCTCATGACATCCTTGAATATTCTGGAGTTGCATTCCAAACTTCTGGGTTTCATCAACCTCGACATGGACCATGATCCTACTGTCCTTCAGTTCATGATGAATCTTTGATGTCTCAAGGTTTTTCTCCTCTAGCTTGGCTACTTTAAGCTTTTGGTTCCTGAGTTCTTCACGAATTGCCTCCTTGTCAAATATTACTTCCTACAAGTCCATCTTAAACTTCTTGATGTATTATACCAGATCTTGGTGATACACCAGCTAAGGTTAAAACTTCGTCTTACTGATAGGTGCTCCATCAGCCTTCTTCCATTCAATCCATTCTGAAGAAATGCATCCTTAACTCAACACGGTGACAATAGCATCAGCGAGCGATGACATCACGGATAACCATGTTTCTGCCCTTGTCATTGCCATGAGCTATCTCTCCGTAGTTGATATCTCCTGCCTTAGGGTTTTCCTTGACAAAACTTCGAGTTCTAATGCTCCATGTTCCGGTCTTTCTCCGATACACCTTGATCTCAGGTATTGAAAGCTTCCATATTTTTCCAAGTTCCATAAGGGTAGCCTTCCTAGGTCATACAAATCTAGAAATTCTTCGAAGCCTCCAATTCTCCTAGTCTTCAGAGTCTTCAATAGTTGTAGTTTCCATTATCATAATGTATCGTAAAACCCTCTTCATTCTGAATGGTCTTAGTTGTCCAATATCCTATACTTCTTGGAGTGGTCTCATCAGTCGAATCTTTGACTGGTCAAAAGGGAAAAAGGGGTATGATCTCACCAAAAGGGAATATTTGAATAAGCTCAGAAGAGAAGAGAAGTAAAAGATCTTTTGAAAATGAAGTTGTAGAGAAAATCTTTCATATGGGCTTGCCAATCTCTAGGGTCGCGTCGTACAGTCAACATGTGCTCTGATACCATCTTGTAGCGACCCGACCCGAATGGATCAAGTCTCTGTGCTTAAGTGTCATCCCTGGATCGGTATGCTGACACACAGTACTCGAAGGATTTATAATAGAGGTAAATCACATGTATAAAATAACGTAAATACTATTACCTCAATCCAAATAGCGTAAGTAACAAAGGTTGTGGATACCCATCAACACCAACGACAAAGTTGAGTGTAGAAATCGTAACCCTAACGTATCACTTACTCATCGTAAGAAGTCCTGCAAACATGAGACGTTGCAGCCACAAGGGTCAGTACATTGAATGTACTGGCAAATTCACACCATAGGATAATGATGAATAATAGCTATCACTACATGCATATTTGGCTGGTGGAAAGCTCTATGGTTATAGTTTTTGCGAAAAGCCAATGTCTCCCTACTTCAAAGGAATAAATTTTATTTAACTATCAAGGTGGTTGTTAAACATTGAGAGTGTAGACACCCTCTCAATCCTAATTAAACATCATCATTAAAACCCAACAAAATTAATTAAAGTCACATGATGAGACTCACATGATAATCCAAGTACTAGATACTCAAGACGTCCATAACGGGGGACACGGCTAATCATGATTAGTTTATACGCTCTTCAGAGGTTTGTGCACTTTCCCCAAAAGACTCGATCTCCTCCGTTGAGATTCTCGCACTACATGATGTTTGATAAACGGATAACTGAGACATAGTCTTTCAGAAGCGCTAGCACCTTACGATCGGGTAGACAGTACCAACCTACATCCCCTACATCTTCTAGTCTACCACTGTAAGAGTTCGTATGACTTAGTCAACTATGCTAGAGCCCATAGTAGCTTGTGGCTGCACACGGAAGTTTCTAGTATGAATAATCTCATGATCCCTTTGAGCCTGGGTGGCGGTCCATAAAGAAAAATAGGCAATCGCTAGAATACCCAGGTGCCTGAATCCACCCAGATGTGTGTTTAAGTTGCCACCTTAAATAAACCATTAATTTGACAATCTCACATCTGTCATGGATACACTCACCCAATCCACGTCTACTAGCATAGCATGGCATAACAAGCAAACGTAGAAGTAACTCCCAAGGTCTTGATAATAAAAAGGTAATAGGTACTACCTCATCTACTTCCCAAAACCCACATATTATCAAATCCTAACCATGCAATGTTTGAGGGTGAAACTAATGCATAAAAACTAGGTATGAAAAGGGATATGATCAAAGTGTGAACTTGCGTGCACTGTTGATGAAGAAGATTCTCACTCAAAACACTTGATAGTTCTACTCGTCACACTCCGGTCAATCTGTCATAAGAAATCAACAGTAACCACACATAAGCAATCACTCAAAAGATCAGAAAGATCGAATAAAAAGAAGATTCGAAAAACATCAAAACCAAGCAAATAACTCTTGCAACATAAAACAATTTCTAATAGTACCAAAATTATGTGAATTTGCCCTTATCAGAATGTTTGGGTCAAGAGCTTCGATATGCAAAAAGAATCAACTCAAACGGAGCGATGAAACTCAAGTTACGACCAAAAGAATATTCAAATTCAAAACTGTTTGAAATCATATTTTAAATTTTCAAAAACATGTTTAAGTTGTTTTACTGGATAGAGGGGATCATAAAGAAGAAGTGGGTGTTGGTTTCGTTGAATTTGGATAAATGAGTAAAAAGATGTGGTCGTTTGAAAATCATGGGCTAATCTGTAAAATACAACCTAGCGAATAGGTCCCTGCCAGAAAACTAAAATAAAAGGAAAAGACTAAATAGTGAATGAGGGAGTCCTGGATTAGGGGGTCTCCGGACAGCCGGACTATCTCCATTGGCCGGACTGTTAGACTATGAAGATACAAGATTGAAGACTTTGTCTCGTGTCCGGATGGGACTCTACATGGCGTGGAAGGCAAGCTAGGCAATACATATATGGATATCTCCTCCTTTGTAAACGACCTTGTGTAACCCTAACCCTCTCCGGTGTCTATATAAACTGAATGATTTTAGTCCGTAGGACGACAATCACAACATACAATCATACCGTAGGCTAGCTTCTAGGGTTTAGCCTCTCTGATCTCGTGGTAGATCCACTCTTGTAACACCCATATCTTCAATATTAATCAAGCAGGACGTAGGGTTTTACCTCCATCAAGAGGTCCCGAACCTGGGTAAAACTTCGTGTCCCTTGCCTCCTATTACCATCCGGCCTAGACGCACAGTTCGGGACCCCCTACCCGAGATCCGCCAGTTTTGACACCAGCATTGGTGCTTTCATTGAGAGTTCCTCTGTGTCGTCGTCGTTAGGCTTGATGGCTCCTACTATCATCGGTAGCGATGCGGTCTAGGGTGAGACTTTTCTCCCCGGACAGATCTTCGTATTCGGCAGCTTTGTACTACGGGCTAATTCGCTTGGCCATCTGGAGCAGATTGAAAGCTACGCCCCTGGCCATCAGGTCAGATTTGGAAGTTTGAATTACACGGCCAACATCCGTGGGGACTTGATCTTCGACGGATTCGAGCCACAGTCGGGCGCGCCGCACTATCGCGATGGGTATGATCTAGCTCTACCACCGGACGGTACCCCAGAAGTCGCGCCCGCATCAGCTCCGACCCTTAGCTCGGAGCCAACTGCGCCAATCGAGGACGGGTGGCTAGACACCGCCTTAGGGGCTGTAGTCTCGACGGCGATCGAGCCAAACACCAGCATAATCCTCCGGACCGTGACTCCAAGGTGTCGGACTCTCTTCCGGACCCAGAACCATCCACGCCCCTGCCAATCGAATCCGATTGGGCGCCGATCATGGAATTCACCGCCGCGGATATCTTTCAGCACTCGCCCTTCGGCGACATCCTGAATTCACTAAGGTCTCTCTCTTTGTCAGGAGAGCCATGGCCGGATTATGGCCAACAGGATTGGGATGCAGACGATGAAGAAATTCGACGCCCACCCACCACCCACTTTGTAGCCACTGTCGATGATTTAACCGACATGCTCGACTTCGACTCCGAAGACATCGACGGTATGGACGACGATGTAGGGGAAGAACATGAACCAGCACCTATAGGGCACTAGAAAGCCACCTCATCGTATGACATATACATGGTGGATACACCCAATGAAGGCAACGGCGATGAGATAGCGGAGGATGACCCCTCCAAGAAGCAACCCAAGCGCCGACGTCAGCGGCGCCGCTCTAAGTCCCGCCAAAGCAAAAGTGGTGATAATGGCACAGGAGATAATAACACTCAGGATAGCGTCAAAGACAACAACAATCCCCTCCAGCAAGATTTAGAGCAGGAGGATGAAGGAGCCAGCTCTCCTGAGAGGGCGGCTGGCAGAGAGGAGGAGGATGACAATTCCATGCCCCCCTCTGAAGACGAGGCAAGCCTCGGCGACGATGAATTCACTGTACCAGAGGATCCCGTCGAACAAGAGCACTTCAAGCGCAGGCTTATGGCCACGGCAAATAGCCTGAAGAAAAAGCAGCAGCAACTTCAAGCTGATCAAGACCTGGTAGCTTACAAATGGACTGAAGTCCTCGCGGCCGAGGAATATAAACTCGACCGTCCCTCCAAGAGTTACCCAAGGTGCAGGTTACTACCCCGACTGGAGGAAGAAGCGTATGATACGGCTGATCGGCCACCTCGTGGCCGCGATAGAGAGGCATTCCAGCCAAAAGCTCAACCTCCACCCCAACGCCATCCAAATAAAAAGGCATGGGGAGATACGCCAGACCTGCGAGACATATTGGAGGACAAAGCAAAGCATTCAAGATTGATATACGGATCACGAGGACGCACCACTCTACGAGACGGTAAATGTCATGCCGGATACAGTAAAAGCAAATCCGGCCGGGCGAACACAGCGGGTAGGACCCATACGAGCTGCGTCGCGATATAGCCCAATACAGAGGCGCTGCACACCCCTTATGCTTCACAGACGAAGTAATGGAACATCAATTCCCAGAAGGTTTCAAACCTGTAAACATTGAATCATACGACGGCACAACAGATCCCGCAGTATGGATTGAGAACTTCCTCCTCCACATCCACATGGCCTGTGGTGCTGACTTACATGCCATCAAATACCTCCCACTAAAACTCAAAGGACCAGCGCGGCATTGGCTTAATAGCTTGCCAGCGGACTCCATTAGCTGTTGGGAAGATCTGGAAGCCGCATTCCTCGACAACTTTCAGGGCACTTATGTGCGACCACCAGACGCTGATGACTTGAGCCACATAATTCAGCAGCCAGAAGAGTCGGCCAGGCAAATCTGGACTCGGTTCCTTACAAAGAAAAATCAAAGTGTCGACTGTCCGGACGCGGAGGCCTTAGTGGCTTTCAAGCACAACATCCGAGACGAGTGGCTAGCCTGGCACCTTGGTCAGGAAAAGCCGAAATCTATGGCAGCCCTCACGACGCTCATGACCCGCTTTTGTGCGGGAGAAGACAGCTGGTTGGCTCGCAGTAACAACATATCAAAGAACCATGGTACCTCAGATACCAAAGACGGCAACAACAGGTCACGTCGCAACAAGCATAAGCGCCACATTAATGGCGAAGGTACTGAGAATACGGCAGTCAATGCCAGATTCAAAGGCTCTAAACACGGTCAACGGAAAAAGGCATTCAAACAAAGTACGCCGGGTCCGTCCAGCTTGGACCGTATACTCGATCGCTTGTGTCAAATACACGGCACCCCAGACAAGCCAGCCAATCACACCAACATGGATTGTTGGGTGTTCAAGCAGGTCGGCAAGTTAATCACCGAAAACAAGGACAAGGGGCCGCATAGCGATGACGAGGACGAACCCCGGCAGCCACACACTGGAGGATAGAAGAGGTTTCCCCCGCAAGTGCGGACGGTGAACATGATATACGCAATCCACATCCCCAAGAGGGAGCGGAAGCGTGAGCTCAGGGACGTATATGCGCTGGAGCCAGTCGCCCCAAAGTTCAACCCTTGGTCCTCCTATCCGATCACCTTCGATCGCAGGGACCACCCCACTAGTATCCGTCATGGCGGATTCGCCGCACTGGTCTTAGACCCAATCATCGACGGATTTCACCTCACTCGAGTCCTTATGGACGGCGGCAGCAGCCTGAACCTGCTTTATCTGGACACAGTGCGCAAAATGGGTATAGACCCCTCAAGGATCAAACCCACAAAGATGACCTTTAAAGGCGTCATTCCAGGCGTAGAGGCCCACTACACAGGCTCAATTACACTGGAAGTGGTCTAAGGATCCCCGGATAACTTCCGAAGTGAAGAGTTAATCTTCGATATAGTCCCATTCCGTAGTGGTTACAACGCGCTGCTCGGACGAACCGCATTCGCTAGATTCAATGCGGTGCCACATTATGCATACCTCAAGCTCAAGATGCCAGGACCCCGCGGAGTTATTACAGTCAACGGAAACACATGTCGCTCTCTCCGAACAGAGGAGCACACCGCGGACCTTGCAACAGAAGCTCAAAGCAGCCTCTCAAGGCAATCTACCAGTTCGGCATTTCAAAGCCTGGACACCTTCAAGCGCGCTCGGGGCAATCGGTAAACAGACCGCCTGGCGCGATCTGAGCTCGCGTAGCAATACGGCGGCCACCCCAATCCCAGCCCAAGGGCGTTGTTGGTGTCGCGCGTACATAATTACGCATTAAAAATACCATGGGCACAGGTGGGGATGGGGGCACAACCACGGCACGCCCCAAAACACGGCCTAAACCGCACCAGGGGCTTCCCGTTTGGTCATTTTTCTTTTTCTTTCAGGACTTCAATCTCTGGAAACATTGTCCGGCAGCTCTATTGTCGAACACATGATACAGCAACCAAGGAGGCCGACAACTACGGAATTCCCAGGTGGATTACAGATTTCATATAATTCCTCAGCTCGCCCTTGGAAGGGACATAGTCCTACTCTTTTGCTTATTACACTATCTGTATCACTCAGCTTTAATGCAATTTTTTAATATACATGGCATGACATTACGACTATTATCGCATTTTTGTTATATGTATACATATCTATGTATTCATTAATGACGCCTAGCAACATTACACTCTGGTACGGCCAATGCACTAGGGGCTTACGTACTCACAATATGGTGTGAAAAGTCCGAACACTTTCACAAGTGCGGCACCCCGAACTTATAGCATTATATGCATCAGCTCCGAATCATGTCTTTGGTCAAATGTTGGGTTTGCCCGGCTCCTATGTTTTGGTACCTTACGTTCCGCTCTATCGGCTAAGGAAGCGCTAGGAGAACTACTGCGATTGTGCCCCGGTTCTGCCGGGCCGAGTACCTTAGTAGAGAAAGCTAAAACTGACTGTCATGATAAGGCGAGAGACTGGTCGCTGTTCGGCGAGGTTTTTCGAGTCCCTAAAGACTTATGCCACTTAGGGCGAAGGGCCGGCATCGTCTGGCCTAAAGGCGTGTATCGCGCCCCGAATTCGGCCTTCCGAATACCAGGGGCTTCGCCGAAATTTAAAATTATAGAACTCTATGGCTAAGTGAGAGTGATAAAGCATTATTAATCCGGTTGCCTTGTTCGTTGGGCTGAGCACCTCCCTCGAAGGACCCAAACATGGGAACAAGAGTGCTCAGGTTTATCCCGAACACCCCAGCACTCGTGCTATGGGGGCAGAAGCCGAGGACTAGCCATCTCTCAGATTGGATAAAACAGCCAAATAGTAGGTAATATTTTAAATTCACACAAGCGTTGCATAGCGCATATGAAACAAGTTTTCATCACATAGGATACAAAACGAGCAAGTCTCATTCAAATATTACATTTTTTGAACACTCTTCCGCGATAAGACGGGTGCCCGGTAGAACACCCTCGTAGTACATCTTGGGGTGGCGGTGCTCCTTGCCCTTCGGCGGCCCCTCCTTGATAAGCTTCATGGCGTCCAGCTTGACCCACAGCGTTTTCACACGGGCGAAGGCCCGGCGTGCACCTTCAATGCAGACGGGCGAAGGCCCCTCCTTGACGACCTCCAGCCATGGGCAAGCATCCACCAGCCGCCTCACCAGGCCGAAGAAGCTGTTCGGAAGGGTATCGCCAGGCCACAACCGGACTATGAATCCCTTCATGGCCTGATCGGCCGCCTTATGTAGCTCGGCCATCTACTTTAGCTGGTCGCTCAATGGCACCGGATGTTCGGCCTCAGCATACCGAGACCAGAACAGCTTCTCCATCGAGCTCCCGTCCCCGGCCCAGTAGAATTGTGCGGCATCGGACACACTGCGGGGCAAATCTGCGAATGCTCCTGAAGAGCTCCGGATTCGGGTAAGTAATCGGTAATTCACCTTTACATGCTCGCTTTGCATATAGAAAGCCTTACCCGCCGCTATCTTTTTCATCGCGTAGATCTCCTGAAGGGCCTTCTGGGCCTCGGCCTTGGCACTCTTCGCGCTCTAACGGGTCGCAGCAAGCTCAAACTCTCGCGTCTTCAAGTCAAGCTCCAACGCCTCATGCTTCGTCACGAGAGCCTGGAGCTCTTGCTACACCTCGCCCACCCGAGCCTCGTGCCTCTCTCGCTCGGTGTGCTCCTGGGCCGCCTTCTCTTCGGCTGGGACAACGCTTGCTTCAGGGTCGCCACCTCGGTCGTGGCCCCTGGAAAACATGCGGGCCCCGCTGCCTAACTTACCAACTAACAAAATAGATTAAAACTAATCTAAACACAGTGGCCCCACGCGTCGGTGTTGACCTCGCTGACGTGGCCGTTGACCAAACCCACGTGTCTGTGACACTAAATGTCACTGGGTCACTGACCAGTGGGTCCCACTGGTCAGGTTTGACCTGGATCGTGCCCGGTTGACCTGTTGACATCACCCTGACGCACCGCTGACACAATAACTAATTTCTGGATTTACTGTTATATAGAAAATTCCAGAAATTGTTGCAAACTTCAAAAAATTATAGAAATTCAACCATAGCTCAGAATGAAATAATTTATATATGAAAAATGATCAGAAAAATCCAATCTATCCATATGTACCATTTTCATGCATGTTTGAGAAACTTAACCTCACTGTTTAGTCCAAAACATGTTAATCCACTATTTGAATTCATAGTTTGAATTTGAATTTGAACCTTGAGTTCAAATCAACCCAAACCTTTCTGTTACTAGTTGCATTAGCTCAAATCACAAAATATTTCCATGTCATGATCATGCATCATATTGTGCATTGCATTGATTCTGCTCTTCCTTGTTTGCCCGTAATTGTCCCCTCTCGGTAGACGCTGCTCCGACGCTGTGATCGTTGACACTGATGAAGACTCAATGTTATCTTCAGAAGTGTCAGGCAAGCAAAACCCCCTTGTTCATTCCGATACAATCCCACTCTCTCGCTCCTGCTCTCTTTTACTGCATTAGGACAACAACGTTTCAACTGTTACATGCTGCGGTAGCTGAACCCCTTTCCTCTGCATGACCTGTCATTGCCACAGTAAATAGATGAAACCCACTAGCATGAGTAGGAGTTGTTTGAGCCCTGATGTGCCTACTCATTCATGTTTGTTTGTCATGCCTGCTACTGCTTAGAGTTGAGTCAGGTCTGATTCATCGGGGATGAATTGGAATGTGGTGAACATGTCCTACTGTTGAGAGCTAAGTGTGTGAACACGATTTGGTAAAGGTAGCGGTGGGAGGCCATGGAGGAGTACATGGTGGGTTGTCTCATTGCAGCCATCCTCAGGAACTGAGTTCTGTGTTTGTGATCCATGAACAGTTACTACCACACATTGGGCTCCGGGCGCTCCAAGCGCTCTCGACTTATTAATCAACCTGATCTCTGTCCAGGAGTTGCAACTAGTTTCTGGTGTTTGTAGGTAGTGTTAGTAGTCTACCAAGCGGCACCCGGTACAGGTGGGCTTGGGACAAACTAGGCACAGTGGCCCGGTGTACCAAGTGGCACCCGAACGGTGGGCTTGGGAACCCTGTACACATCATTTGGGGCCGTGAGCGACACCCCGGCCGGATCTCCTTGCAGATGGAACCCGAATAGGCGATAAACTTGGACTAGAGACTTGTTGGTTAGTCAGGTCGTGGCCGACTCCCTCGCCCGGCTTCCGCTTGAAGGTTGCCGAGGTACATGACGTGTACAGGGCGATAAATGGCGAGAGCATGTGTGAAGAAGTACACCCCTGCAGGGTTATCATTATCTATTTGAATAGCCGGATTCCTCGGATATGGAAGCTTGGAACCCTTGCATAGTTCATAGACAAGTGAAAGTGGATACTCTAAAATGCGCAAGATAAGCGTGAGTGCTATGGATGGCGTTCTCGTAGGGAGACGAGAGCGGATCCATAGTGGAGTATTGATATGGTGAATATGTGGACTCGTGTGCGCCACCTCAAAAGAGTTACTTGCAGTCGTAGTTCAGGATAGCCACTGAGTCAAAGCTGGCTTGCTGTAGTCAAACTCCACCACCTCTTTGTTGATACCGATGCATATGTAGTTAGTTCTGATATAAGTCTTGTTGGGTACATTTGTACTCACGTTTGCCTATTTTATGTTTTTGCAGAGAGACGTCAGTCTCGCTAGTAGTTCCGCGTGGACTTCGACGTTTAGCTTGTTACCTCGGCTACGATCTTGTGCCCTCGGCAGGATCTGGCAGATAGTCAGGCTTCTCGGCCTTTTTCAGTTATAGATGTTTGTACTCAAACATGTTAAGCTTCCACATGTGCTTTGATTGTATGCTATGATTGTTGGGTCATGAGACCCATGTTTGTAATATCTCGCTCCTCGGAGCCTAATGAATAATACTCTGAGTCGTAGAGTCTTGTTGTGATGCCATGTTGTATTGCACATATTGAGCATATTGTGTGTATGATTGAAATGCTTGGTATGTGTGGGATCCGACAACCTAGTTGTTTATCCTTAGTAGCCTCTCTTATGGGGAAATGTAGTCTTGTGCTTCCATGAGCCATAGTAGTCTGCTACAGCCCGGTTCACCAGAGTCCTGCTAGCCCACCACTACTGCTTCGGAACACTTGACTGGCCGACATGTGATTCACTTCGTTCCTGTGTCTGTCCCTTCGGGGAAATGTCACGCGGTGACATCCGGAGTCCTTCCTAGCTTGCTACAGCCCGGTTCACTGGAGTCCTGTTAGCCTAGTGCTACAGCCCGGATTCACACGCTGCTGACCGAGATGCTCGATGTTGATTCATGTATGCCTGTCCCCGTAAGTTAGTGCAACTTTGGGTTCACGAGTACTCATGTCGGCCCGGGTTCTCTGTCACATGGATGCTAGCGACACTATCATATACGTGAGCCAAAAGGCGCAAACGGTCCCGGGCCATGGTAAGGCGACACCCGTGGGAATAGCGTGCGTGAGGCCGCAAAGTGATATGAGGTGTTACCGGCTAGATCGATGTGACTTGGAATCGGGGTCCTGACAGAGGGGCGAGGCGGCGCGGGGCGGCGCTGCGAGCGGCGGTGGTTGACAACGGCGGTGGTGGCTGCAGTTTCCGGTGGCTCAGCGAGATGCGGCAGCGGCACGGCGAACAAGGAGAGAGAGAGGGGCCGGTCTCGCCTTTTAAAGGCCACAGGGCGTGGAGGAGGGGCAAAGGCGGCGAGGAGAGGCAGGGCGGAGCACGGCGGTGGCGCGGCGTCATACGGGCGGCAGACTCCCGTCTGGAGTCGGGGCGATGGCGGTTGACGGCTTGGGCTGGGTCGTGGCCTGGGAGCTGGGCCGGCCTAATCGGCGGAAGGTGTTTTTTTAAAAAAAATTGCAGACAGAAGAAATAAAATAAATGCAAATAAAATAAAATATAACATCGGCATATAATATATCAAAATTTTCAGAAAAAGATTTCCTACAAGCTAAACATTTTTCCAGAGTCAAATAAAATCTACATAAATTCAAATAAAGCAAAGAGTGCTACTGCTCTAGTAAAATCCAATAAAAATCATTTTAAAAATACCAAAATGATTTCACATTTATTTCCCTCCAATTTTCTATTGTAGGTAATCATGTTACCCTAATTTCCATATATTTTATTTTTGGAGAAAAATAATTTGAATAAAACCCAAATAACTCCAAATTGACAATAATTTCAAAAGGATTTTAATTTGATCCTTTTAAACTTCCAACTCATATTTCATTTGTTTTGAAGAAGTCATTTTATCTTCTATCATGAAAATCATTGAGTTGCATGAAGATTATGAGTTGAAATATTTCCAAATGAAATTCAAATATTTTCAAATACCCTTTCATTTAATTAAATGGAAGAAGTCATATCATCTTCGCTCAAGGGTTTTGTATTTGAAAAGAATTTGAATTCATGGAGATCAGAAAGCAAAGATGAAAGTTTGGGAAAGTCCTTTTATTCCCTCTCATTTAACTTTCAAAAAGTTTTGAATTCACTCACTTTCAGACAAATCAATCAAACAAACAATCAAGTCTATCTATTTATTATAACATTCCAAAATTTAGAATTTTGGGATGTTACATGCGAAGAGCTCGGGAATTGTATTATCCACCCCTTGCATATTATAGTTCATCACAAAGCTCTTGTAGCTTGGTGGCAGTGATTGAAGAACTCTGTCAATGACACTATCATCAGGACGATTAACTCCCAATTGAGTAAAGTGGTTGTGGTACCCAGACATTCTGAGTATATGTTCACTGACAGAACTATACTCCTCCATTTTGCAGATGTAGAACTTATTGGAGACTTCATATCTCTCAACCCGGGCATTTTCTTGAAATATTAACTTCAACTCCTGGAGCATCTCATATTCTCCATGACGTTCAAAACGTCGTTGAAGTCCCGGTTCTAAGCCGTAAAGCATGGCACACTGAACTATCAAGTAGTCATCAGCTTTGCTCTGCCAGACGTTCATAACATCTGGTGTTGCTCCTGCAGCGCGTTTGTCACCTAGCGGTGCTTCTAGGACGTAATTATTCTGTGTAGAAATGAGGATAATCCTCAAGTTATGGACCCAGTCCATGTAATTGCTACCATCATCTTTCAACTTAGCTTTCTCTAGGAACGTATTAAAATTCAACAGAACAATAGCATGGGCCATCTATCTACAACAACATAGACATGCAAAATACTATCAGGTACTAAGTTCATGATAAATTAAAGTTCAATTAATCATATTACTTAAGAACTCCCACTTAGATATACATCCCTCTAATCATCTAAGTGATCACGTGATCCATATCAACTAAACCATGTCCGATCATCACGTGAGATGGAGTAGTTTTCAATGGTGAACATCACTATGTTGATCATATCTACTATATGATTCACGCTCGACCTTTCAGTCTCAGTGTTCCGAGGCCATATCTGCATATGCTAGGCTCGTCAAGTTTAACCCGAGTATTTTGCGTGTGCAAAACTAGATTGCACCCGTTGTATGTGAACATAGAGCTTATCACACCCGGTCATCACGTGGTGTCTCGGCACGACGAACTGTAGCGATGGTGCATACTCAGGGAGAACACTTGTACCTTGAAATTTAGTGAGCGATCATCTTATAATGCTACCGTCGAACTAAGCAAAAGAAGATGCATAAAGGATAAACATCACATGCAATCAATATAAGTGATATGATATGCGCCATCATCATATTGTGCCTTTGATCTCCATCTCCAAAGCACCGTCATGATCACCATCATCACCAGCTTGACACCTTGATCTCCATCGAAGCATCGTTGTCGTCATGCCAACTATTGCTTCTATGACTATCGCTACCGCTTAGTGATAAAGTAAAGCAATTACATGGCGATTGCATTTCATACAATAAAGCGACAACCATAAGGCTCCTGCCAGTTGCCGATAACTTTTACAAAACATGATCATCTCATACAACAATTTATATCTCATCACGTCTTGACCATATCACATCACAACATGCCCTGCAAAAACAAGTTAGACATCCTCTACTTTGTTGTTGCAAGTTTTACGTGGCTGCTACAGGATGAGCAAGAACCGTTCTTACCTACGCATCAAAAACCACAACGTGGTATAGTGATTGCTTTTGGATCTTCAGAAAGAACCCTGTTCATTGAATTCGATTCAACTAAAGTTGGAGAAACTGACACCCACTAGCCACCTATGTGCGAAGTACGTCGGTAGAACCAGTCTCGCGTAAGCGTATGCGTAATGTCGGTCTGAGCCGCTTCATCCAACAATACCGTTGAATTAAGAATCAACTATTGACAACAAGCAATATGTATGTACCCACGCCCACAACTCCTTTGTGTTCTACTCGTGCATATAATATCTACGCATAAACCTGGCTCAGATGCCACTGTTGGGGAAAGCAGTAATTTCAAAAAAAATCCTACGAACACGCAAGATCCATCTAGGTGATGCATAGCAATGAGAGGGGATAGAGTTGTCTACATACCCTCGTAGACCGTAAGTGGAAGCATTATGACAACGCAATTGATGTAGTCGTACGTCTTCACGATCCGACCGATCCTAGCACGAAAGGTACAGCACCTCCACGATCTGCACACATTCAGCTTGATGACATCCCACAAACTCTAGATCCAGCTGAGGTCGAGGGAGAGTTTCGTCAGCACGACGGCGTGATGACGGTGATGATGAAGTTACCGATGCAGGGCTTCGCCTAAGCACTACAACGATATGAACGAGGTGGAATTCTGTGGAGGGGGCACCACACACGACTAAACAATCAACTTGTGTGTCTATGGGGTGCCCCCTCCCTCGTATAAAAGGAGTGGAGGAGGGGGAGGGCCGGCCCTCTATGGAGCGCCTCAAGGGGGGAGTCCTACTCCCGTTAGGAGTAGGATTACCCCTTTCCCTTGTTGGAGTAGGAGAGAAGGAAGGGGGAGAGGGAGAAGGAAAGGGGGGGAGGGCCCCCACCCCAATTCGGATTGGGCTTGGGGGGCGCCCCCACCTTGGACTCCTCCTCCTCTCTCCCACTAAGGCCCATTAAAGGCACATACACTCCCCAGGGGGTTCCGGTAACCCCCCGGTACTCCGGTAAATGCCTGAACTCACCCGGAACCACTCTGATGTCCAACCATAGCCTTCCAATATATCGATCTTTATGTCTCAACCATTTCGAGACTCCTTGTCATGTCTGTGATCATATCAGGGACTCTGAACTACCTACGGTACATCAAAACACATAAACTCATAATACAGATCATCACCGAACGTAAAGCGTGCGGACCCTACGGGTTTGAGAACTATGTAGACATGACCAAGATTCATCTCTGGTCAATAACCAATAGCGGAACCTGGATGCTCATATTGGTTCCTACATATTCTACGAAGATCTTTATCGGTCAAACCGCATAACAACATACATTGTTCCCTTTGACATCGGTATGTTACTTGCCCGAGATTCGATAGGTATCTCAATACCTAGTTCAATCTCGTTACCGGCAAGTCTCTTTACTTGTTCCGTAATGTAACATCCCGCAACTAACTCATTAGTCACATTGCTTGCAAGGCTTATAGTGATGTGCATTACCGAGAGGGACCAGAGATACCTCTCCGATACACGGAGTGACAAATCCTAATCTTGATCTATGCCAACTCAACAAACACCATTGGAGACACCTGTAGAGCATATTTAAAGTCACCCAGTTATGTTGTGACGTTTGATAGAACACTAAGTGTTCCTCCGGTATTCAGGAGTTGCATAATCTCATAGTCATAGGAACATGTATAAGTTATGGAGAAAGCAATAGCAGTAAACTGAACGATCATCGTGCTAAGCTAACGGATGGGTCAAGTCAATCACATCATTCTCTAATGATGTGATCCTGTTCATCAAATGACAACTCTTGTCCATGGCTAGGAAACTTAACCATCTTTGATTAACGAGCTACTTAAGTAGAGGCATACTAGCGACACTCATTTTGCCTATGTATTCACACATGTACTAAGTTTCCGGTTAATACAATTCTAGCATAAATAGTAAAAATTTATCATGATATAAGGAAATATAAATAACAACTTTACTATTGCCTCTAGGGCATATTTCCTTCAGAAAATACTTGGTGAGAAAAGCATCTTTGGACTTATTCCAAGAATCGATACTATTGCGAGGCAAAGAAGAGAACCCAATTTTGGCATAATCATGCAAAGAAAACGGAAATAATTTCATCTTCACCACATCATTCTCCACATCTTTTTTCTTTCGCATATCGCATAATTCCACGAAGGTATTAAGATGGGATGTGACATCCTCATTAGGAGTACCGGAAAATTGATGTTTCATAACAAGATTCAGCAAAGTAGTATTAATATCACAGGACTTCGCACTAGTGGCGGGAGAAGCAATCGGAGTGCCAATAAAATCATTGTTGTTAGTATTTGAGAAATCACAAAACTTGGTGTTCTCTTGAGTCATGATTACTATGCAACAAGATTGCACTCAAAAATAGATCTGGTAAGAAAACGGCGAACGAAAAAGAGGGGCGAATAAAACGGGAAATTTTTGTGAAGTGGGGGAGAGGAAAACGAGAGGCAAATGGAAAATAATGTAAATTGCAAGCAGATGAGATTTGTGATTAGGAACCTAGTATATGTAGATGATCCTCCCCAGCAGCGGCGCCATAAATTCCTTTTGATAGAGGCTTGAAGCTACGTCGGTATTTCCCCAAAGAGGAAGGGACGATGCAGCACAATGGCGGTAGGTATTTCCCTCAGTAATGAGACCAAGGTTACCGAACCAGTAGGAGAACTAGGCAACACAACGTAAACAACCCTGCACACAAATAACAAATACTCGCAACCCGACGTGTAAAAGGGGTTGTCAATCCCTTTCGGGTAGCAGCGCTCCAAGATAGGCAAACGGACGTGCATAAAATTGTAGTAGATTGATAGATCGAACGCCAAATAAAATAAATAAGAATAAAATGAAGCAAGGTATTTTTGTATTTTTGGTTTAATAGATCTGGAAAAAAAGTGACGGAAGAGTAGATCGCAAAGGCAAATAATATAAGAAAGAGACCAAGGGGGCGTAGGTTTCACTAGTGGCTTCTCTCGAGAAAAATAGAAAACGGTGGGTAAACAAATTACTGTTGGGCAATTGATAGAACTTCAAGTAATCATGACGATATCTAGAAAATGATCATTACATAGGCATCACGTCCAAGATTAGTAGACGGACTCCTGCCTGCATCTACTACTATTACTCCACACATCGACCGCTATCCAGCATGCATCTAGTGTATTAAGTTCATGGAGAAACAGAGTAATGCAATAAGAACGATTACATCATGTAGACAAGATCTATCTATGTAGAGATAGACCCCATCGTTTTATCCTTAGTAGCAACAATACATACGTGTCGGTTCCCCTTCTGTCACTGGGATCCAGCACCGTAAGACTTAACCCACTACCTTCATCCAATCATAAACTCAAAGTTCATCCGATCCCAACAAACACACCGCAAAAAGAGTTACATTACATTATATGGATCTCCAAAAGACCATTGTATTGAGAATCAAACGAGAGTGAGGAAGCCATCTAGCTACTAACTACGGACCCAAAGGTCTACAAAGGACTACTCACGCATCATCGGAGAGGCACCAATGGAAGTGGTGAACCCCTCCGTGATGGTGTCTAGATTGGATCTGGTAGTTCTGGACTCTGCGGCAGCTGGAATTGCTTTTGATTGACTCCCCTAGGGTTTCTGGAATATTGGGTATTCATACAACAAAGAGGCGTTCCGGGGGGCACCTGAGGTGGGCACAACCCACCAGGGCACGCCTGGGCTTCCTGGCACGCCCTGGTGGGTTGTGATCCCCTCGGAGCATGATACGTCTCCAACGTATCTACTTTTCCAAATGCTTTTCCTCTTGTTTTGGACTCTAATTTGCATGATTTGAATGAAACTAACCCCGGACTGACGTTGTTTTCAGCAGAACTACCATGGTGTTGTTTTTGTGAAGAAATAAAAGTTCTCGGAATGGAAAAAAACATTGTGAGGAATTTTTATACAATAAACAAGAATTTCTGGAGCCAAGACCCACCGGAGGGGGCACCTGGGTGGGCACAACCCACCAGGGCGCCCCCCTCCTGGCGCACCCAGAAAAAAATCAAGGAGAAAGAATTATAGCGATCCACGAGACGGAGCCATCGTCACCTCATGTTCTTCATCGGGAGGCCAGACCTGGAGTCCGTTTGGGGCTCCGAAGAGGGGGATCTTTGTTCTTTGTCATCACCAACCCTTCTCCATCGCCAATTCCATGATGCTCCCCACCGGAAGTGAGTAATTCCTTCGTAGGCTCGCTGGTCGGTGAGGAGTTGAATGAGATTCATCATGTAATCGAGTTAGTTTAGTTAGGGCCTAATCCCTAGTATCCACTATGTTCTAAGATTGATGTTGCTATGACTTTCCCATGCTTAATGCTTGTCACTTTGGGCCCAGGTGCCACGATTTCAGATCTGAACCGTTTATGTTATCACCATTATATCCATGTTTTAGATCTGATCTTGCAAGTTATAGCCACCTACTATGTGTTATGATCTGGCAACCCCGGAGTGACAATAGTCGGGACCACTCTCGGTGATGACCGTAGTTTGACGAGTTCATGTATTCACCGTGTGTTAATGCTTTGTTCCGGTTCTCTATTAAAAGGCGGCCTTAATATCCCTTTGTTTCCAATAGGACCCCGCTGCCATGGGAGGGTAGGACAAAAGATGCCATGCAATTTCTTTCCATAAGCATGTATGACTATTTACGGAATACATGCCTACATTATATTGATGAACTGGAGCTAGTGCCGTATCGCCCTAGGTTATAACTGTCTCATGATGAATATCATCCAACAAGTCATCGATCCAATGCCTACGAATTTATCTTATATTGTTCTTGCTAAGTTAATACTGCTATCATTACTGTTGCACTTGTTACAAAACTACTGTTATCACTATTGTCGTTACCATTGTTGCTGCTACTATTATCAAAACTATCATATTACTTTGCTACTGATCACGTTGCTGCGGATAATTAATCTCCAGGTGTGGTTGAATTGACAACTCAGCTGCTAATACCTTCAAATATTCTTTGGCTCCCCTTGTGTCGAATCTATAAATTTGAGTTGAATACTCTACCCTCGAAAACTATTGTGATCCCCTATACTTGTGGGTTATCAAGACCTTTTTCTGGTGCCGTTGCCGGGGAGCATAGCTATATTTGTTGAGTCACTGGGATTATTATCAATTTATCACCATGAAGAATTTGAAGGATGCTAAGACTAAGATTTTTGCCTCAAAGACGAGGGGAGGTAAGGAACTGCCATCCAGTTCTGGTTTAGATTCACCTTCTGTTATAAGTGAACTTGCAACACCACCACATGCTATTAATCTGGATATTTCGCAAGTTGTTGATGATGCTACTTCTGCTATGGATAATGCTTATGATGATGCTGGTACCTTGCTTGATAATGATGATGTGCCACTTGGTGAATTTCTTGATGAACAAATTGCTAGAGTAATACAACATGATGTTGTTGAATCTGATGATGAGCTTGAAACTGAAACTCCTGCTAGGACTAGCCTTCCAAGATATGAATTGCCTAAGGTGCCGGAAGGTTATGTTATGAATGAGGAGACAACTAGAGATATTCTTGATTGTAGGGATAGAGATGATCTAGAGAAATTATTATGCAAGTATAAAGAAAAATCTCTGAATGCTAGAATGAATTATGATCCTAAGTTTGCTACTTCACCTATCTTTATTGATGATAAGGATTATGAATTCTCTGTCGACCCAGAGTTAATTACTTTGGTTGAATCTGATCCTTTCCATGGTTATGAAACTGAAACTGTTGTGGCACATCTTACTAAGTTGAATGACATAGACACCCTTTTTACTCATGATGAGAAAACTCGCTATTACTTTATTCTCAAATTATTTCCTTTCTCATTAAAGGGTGATGCTAAAGTTTGTTATAATACTCTTGCTCCTGGTTGTGTGTGTAGTCCCCAGGATATGATTTATTACTTCTCTAAAAAATATTTCCCTGCTCATAAGAAACAAGCTGCTTTATAGGAAATATTTAACTTTGTGCAAATTAAAGAAGAGAGTCTCCCACAATCTTGGGGGAGGCTTTGCCAATTACTTAATGCATTTCCTGATCATCCTCTTAAGAAAAATGAAATACTTGATATCTTCTATAATGGACTAATTGATGGTTCTAGGTATTTCCTAGATAGTTGTGTTGGTTGTGTTTTCAGGGAAACAAACTGTTGGAC
The DNA here is from genome assembly GCF_003073215.2 of Triticum urartu. Taxonomy (NCBI): domain Eukaryota; kingdom Viridiplantae; phylum Streptophyta; class Magnoliopsida; order Poales; family Poaceae; genus Triticum; species Triticum urartu. Next base: position 44,730,618 of record NC_053025.1, read on the forward strand.
AAGCTGAAGAATTATTGAATAATATATTGAAAAATTATGATGATTGGACTCTTTCGAACAAACAGTTAAACCCACTCCGAAGAAGAGGGGTATATTATATCTTAGTCCTGAAGATATGCAAGTGGCAAAGAAATCCATGAAGGAAAAAGGTATTAAAGCTGAGGATGTCAAAAATTTACCTCCTATTGAAGAAATACATGGGCTTAACACACCACCACTGCCTAAGGTGGTAGAGGTAAATTCTCTAATGAAATTCAATGATAATGACAATCCTCACAATATGCACCTTAGCCAATGCCTTTATGAGTTTGAAAACTATATTAGAAAACAAGATCACTTCAATGCAAATGTTATGAAACAGTTGAAATACAATTTTGATATGATTGCTCGCTTGAGTGACTTGTTATTTAGAATCTCAAATTATGTTAGAGGTTTTGGAAAGAATGCTTCTATGGTTCAAACTCAGTTAGAACAAGTTGCTAAATCTCAAAGAGATTTGCTTGATGAAATGAATAATAATATACATGACTTTGTTGTTAGAGTTGCAACTAGAGGAGGTAAAATGACTCAGGAACCACTTTATCTGAGGGACACCCAAAAAGAACATAATAGGGTTCACAAAGGAACAACACCACTGCACCTAGTTCTTCTAAAAAGAAAAGGAAGAAGAAAAATGATAGGACTTTGCATGCTCCTACTGAACCTGAAATAGAAAAACCTCCTAATAATGATAATGAAGTTTCTATCTCTGATGCTGAAACTCAGTCTGGTAATGAACATTCACCTAGTGATAATGAAAAAGATAATGTTGATGGTCATGAATACTCTCAACCAAATAATAAAGAACCAGACAATGATGTTGAGATAGAACCACCTGTTGATCTTGATAACCCACAACCTAAGAATAAAAGGTATGATAAAAGAGACTTTGTGGATAGAAAACACGGTAAAGAAAGAGAATTGTGGGTTCAAAAACCTATGCCTTTTCCACCTAAGTCAACTAAAAATAATGATGACGAAGAATTTGAACGCTTTGCTAAAATACTGAGGCCGGTCTTTTTGCGTACTCGCTTGACTGATATCCTTAAATGCCTCCTTATGCAAAGTACATGAAAGACATCATCACTAATAAGAGAAAAATGCCGGAAGCTGAAATCTCCACTATGATTGCTAATTATACTTTTAAAGATGGAGTACCTAAAAACTTGGAGATCCAGGGATACAAACTATACCTTGCTCTATCAAAAAGAATTATGTGAAAACTGCTTTGTGTGATTTAGGAGCTGGTGTTAGTGTTATGCCTTTCTCTTTCTATAAAAGACTTGATTTGAATAAACTCACACCTATTGAAATATCTTTGCAAATGGCTGACAAATCAATTGTCATACCTATCGGTATTTGTGAGCATGTGCCCGTTGTTGTTGCTAATGTTACTATTGACTGACTTTGTTATACTTGAGATGCCTGAGGACGACAACATGTCGATTATCCTTGGTAGGCCCTTCTTGAATACTGCAGGGGCTGTTATTGATTGCAATAAAAGCAAGGTCACTTTTCATATCAATGGTAATGAGTATACAGTGCACTTTCCGAAGAAACAATTCCAAGTGAATGGTATTAATGTTATTGAAAAATCTCCGACAATCACTATTGGAAGTTTCCAAATATCTCTACCTACTGTCAAAAGAAATATGAAATGCTTATTGTTGGGGACATTCATATCCCCATTGAGGTAAATTAGTGATTTACGAAAGTTCTTCGGCTTCATATGCTAATCGAAAGTGGTTGTTAATAAGACTTGATCAACCTTATTAATGGATCATTTTTGAGAGGTATGAAGTTGATGAATTTAGTAAGCACTACCTTCTGTCCCTACCTTTTGTTTTCTGTTTTTATTAGTTAAATAAAATAATGCCACGTTTTGTCTGTTTTCTGAATTTACCGTGCAATAAAAAACTCAAAAATAAAAGTTCTCAGAATGCTTTGAAAATTTGATACGATTTTTTCCTAAATATTGAAGAATTTCTGGTGCAAATAACATCATAGGGGGTGCACCAGGTGGGCACAACCCACCTGGGCGCGCCAGGACCCCCAGGCGCGCTCTGGTGGGTTGTGGTCACCACGTGGGCCTCCTCACTTATCCCTTCGCACCACTTCATCACTTACCTCCAGAAAAAATTCCAAACCTGACCCATTGCCATCCCTAGTTCTTGCTCTCAAACCCGCGGATTTTGATCTCTTTGCTCGAAGCTCCATTTCTGAAACTGTTTCAGGGGATTGTTCCTTGGTATGTGACTCTGATACGTCTCCAACGTATCTGTAATTTTTGATTGTTCCATGCCGTTATATTATCAATCTTGGATATTTTATAATAATTTAATAGTCATTTTACATCATTTTTTGGTACTAACCTATTGACATAGTGCCAAGTGCCAGTTACTGTTCTTTTCCATGTTTTTTACATCGCAGAAAATTGATAACCCACAAGTATAGGGGGGCGTTTGTAGACTTTTTCGATAAATAAGAGTGTCGAACCCAACGAGGAGCTAAAGGTAGAACAAATATCCCCTCAAGTTCTATCAACCACCGATACAACTCTACGCACGCTTGACGTTTGCTTTACCGGAAACAAGTATGAAACCAGAAGTACTTTGTAGGTGTGATAGGATAGGTTTGCAAGATAATAAAGAGCACGTAAATAAAATCTAGGGGTTGTTTAAATAAAGACACAACTAAGTTTGTTTCAGTAGAGAGCTTTTGTCAACAAGAAAGTTATTTGTCCCTAGGCAATCGATAACAAGTACTGGTTTCATTCTTGCAATTATGATTGGAACTCTAGCAAGCATGCCTCTCCCTCATTCTTGCAATTATATATGAGGCAGAGGCATGAGCTAACATACTTTCTCTACTTGGATCATATGCACTTATGATTGGAACTCTAGCAAGCATCCGCAACTACTAAAGATCATTAAGGTCATGAAACCCAACCATAGCATTAAGTATCAAGTCCTCTTTACTCCCATATGCCATAACCCACCTACTCGAGTTTAAGTTTCTGTCACTCTCGCAACCCACCGTAAGCAAACCATGAACATATTGCAACACCGTACAGTGGGGGGCCCTCACATTCGCGCGAGAACGGAGGGCATGGTAGGACAGCACCATAAATAAAATATACAATCATACCAACCAACATCATGATTAACCCACATGACAAAACGGATCTACTCAAACATCATAGGATAACCATAGATCATTGGGAAATGATATATGGAGTTGAGCACCATGTTTAAGTAGAGATTACAGTGGGTAGAAGAGGTGTTACACCGCTGCATAGAGGGGGAGAGAGTTGGTGTTGACGGTAGCAAGATTGTCGATGTAGATCGTCGTCCTGATTGTTCCCCCGGTGGCACTCCGGCGCCACCGGAAGCGAGGGGGAGAGAGACCCCCTCCTTCTTATTCCTTGGCCTCTCCCCTAGATGGGAGGAGAGTTCCCCTTTGGTCCTTGATCTCCATGGCCGCGGAGGGGCGGGAGCCGCTCCGAGATTGGATCTCCCTCTCTGTTCTCTTCTATTTCGCGCTCCCAGATCTAGCCGAAAACCATTTCTTATATTCTCGGAGATCCGTAACTCTGATTGCGTTGAGATTTTAACACGATTTTTTCCGGATATAAGCTTCCTTGCGCGTGAAGTAGAGGTCCAACCGACATACGAGGTGGGCACAACCCACCACCGCGCGCCAGGGGCTTTTGGCGCGCCCTGGTGTCTTGTGGGCTGTGTGGGCCTCCGTTTGCGGTGATTCCAACTACCAAAAATCACAATATTCCAAAATAATTCTACGTCATTTTTTAGTGCGTTTGGACTTCGTTTGATATGGATATTCTACGATACAAAAAACATGCAGAAAATAGGAACTAGCACTGGGCACTGGATCAATAGGTTAGTCCAATAAAACATATAAAAATTTGCCAAAAGTATGTAAAAGTTGTATAATATTGGCATGAAACAATCAAGAATTATAGATACGACAGAGACGTATCAGCATCCCCAAGCTTAACTCCTGGTCGTCCTCGAGCAAGTAAATGAAAAAATATAATTTTTGATGTGGAATGCTACCTAACATAAACTTGATCATATGTCTAGTCATGGCATGAATATTAAGACATAAGTGATTCAAAGCAATAGTCTATAATTTGACATAAAGACATCAATACTCTGGCATCCCAACAAACAATCATGTCTTTCAAACTATCAATGCTAAAGAAAGCCATCCCTGCAAAATCATATAGTCTTGTCATTCCCTGTCTTCTTAACACAAAGTATTTATAATGCACAACCCCGATGACAAGCTGAGCAATTGGTTCATACTTTTTAACGCGCTTCAGCTTTTCAACCCTCACGCAATACATGAGCGCAAGCCATGGATGTAGCACTATGGGTGGAATAGAGTATGATGATGGGGGTAAATATAAAGAAGACAAAAAAGTAAGAAAGTCTCACATCGACGCATCTAACCAACGGGCTATGGAGATGCCCATCAATTGATGTCAATGTGAGGAGTAGGGATTGCCATGCAAAGAATGCACTAAGAGCTATAAGTGTATGAAAGCTCAATATAAAAACTAAGTGGGTGTGCATCTAATCCTATAGTGAAAATTCCCACTAGTATATGAAAATGACAACATAGGAGACTCTCCATATGAAAAACATGGTGCTACTTTGAAGCACAAGTGTGGTATAGGATACTAACAATGCCCCTACTCTATTTGTTTATTTTTTTTCTTTTTCTTTTTTTCTTTTTCTTTTTCTTTTTTATATTTTTTTCTCTCACTGTCCGGAGTCTCATCCCGACTTGTGGGGGAATCCTAGTCTCCATCATCCTTTCCTCACTGGGGCATTGCTCTGAAAATGAATAATGATGATCATCACACTTCTATTTACTTATAACTCAAAAGAAATAAAAATTACAACTCGATACCTATGACAAAGTATGACTCTATATGAATGCCTCTGGCATGTACCAAGATGTGCAATGATCTTGCGTAACATGTATGAAAAATGATGAATGGTGGCTGAGCCACAACTACTATGTCAGCTATATGATCATGCAAAGCAATATGACAATGAATGCTCAAGTCATCAAACGGAAGCGGTGGAAGTTGCATGGCAATATATCTTGGAATCGCCATGGAAAAGCCATAGTAGGTAGGTATGGTGGCTGTTTTGAGGAAGATATAATAAGGCTTATGTGTGATAGAGCGTATCATATCACGGGGTTTGGATGCACCTGCGAAATTTGCACCACGACTCGATGTGAGAAAGGGCAATGCACGGTACCATAGAGGCTAGCAAATTGCGAAAAGGTAAGAGTACGTATAATCCATGGACTCACATTAGTCATAAAGAACTCATATACTTATTGCAAAAGTTTATTATCCCTCGAAGCAAAGTACTACTATGCATGCCCCTAGGGGGATAGATTGGTAGGAAAAGACCATCGCTCATCCCCGACCACCACTCATAAGGAAGACAATCAATAATAAATCATGCTCCAACTTCATAGCATAAAGAGAGACTATACGTGCATGCTTCAGGAATCACAAACCTTAACACCAATATTCTTACTAAACACAACCGTTTACTAGTACCTCCCACATATTCCATCTCTATATCGCAAAACTATTGCAAGGAATCAAACATATCATATTCAGTGATCCACAAGTTTTATGTAGGATTTTATGGCTAACCATACAATTGACCAATTCCTTTTGACTCTCTAAATAGATATAAGTGAAGCATGAGAGTTTAATTATTTATACAAAATACCATTATCTAATAAATATAAGTGAAGCAAAAGAGCATTCTTCAAACAACGGTTTTCTATGTGAAGAGAAACACGCAATCCACACTTCAAATGATATAAGTGAAGCACATGAAGCATTCTATAAAGCCATACTCAAAAGATATAAGTGAAGTGCAATGAGAATTCTATAAATCAACCATGGACTATCTCATACCAGCATGGTGCATAAAATAAAAGTGAAAACTAAACGCAAAAGATGCTCCAAGATTTGCACATGTCACGCGAACGAAACGAAACCAAAAACATACCGATACTTGTTGAGAAAGATGGGATGCCTTACAGGGCATCCCCAAGCTTAGATGCTTGAGTATCCTTGAATATTTACTTGGGGTGCCTTGGGAATCCCCAATCTTGAGCTCTTGCCTCTCCTCCTTCTCCTCATATTGAAACCTCCTTGACCTTCGATCACTTCATCCACACAAAACTCAACAGAAAGTTCGGTAAGATCCGTTAGTATAATAAAGCAAATCACTACTATAAGTACAGTTGCAAACCAATTCATATTTTGTTTTTGCATTGTAGCTACTGTAATATAACTTTTTCATGGCTTAATCCACTGATAGAATCGATAGTTTCATCAAAACAAGCAAACAATGCATCAAAAACAGAATCTGTCTTAAACAGGACAGTCTGTAGTAATCTGAACATTCACCATACTTCTGGTACTCCAAAAATTCTGAAACAATTAGGAAAAATAAACATTTTGTATAGAAAGACAGTTCAAGAAGTTTCAGAACCGTTTGACGTTCCAGTAAACAATGTAAAATCACGCACTACAGACAAAGTTTCTGTTTTGCACCGTACAAACCAACAAGCAATCTAAACATCCTAAAGGCAAACCTTGGCACATTATTTTTATAATACAATGTATTTGTACAAGGGGATAATTATTTTTTTTTGAAAAGTTTTTGTAATTAAGATTCACAAAGTTTCCATGGGTATGAACAAAGTTCAAGGCTAGCTCCCACTTCCACGGTGCTTGTCTATCTCACTTTCACTTTTCTTTCTGTGAATTTTTAAGTTCCCCTCTATATTTTTGTTTCATCGTTTTAAAACTATATAAAAGCACTCAACAGAAATAAATGACTCTCTAAAACTTCCGGGTTGTCTCCCTGGCAGCACTTTCTTTAAAGCCATTAAGCTAGGCATAAAAGTGCTCAAGTAATGAATCCACCTGGATCCCAAGGTATATCAAAGCCAATTTTAATTAACAATGATTTGGCATTTAGTAGTGAGCACAAAGCAACATATATCATGCAATGACGAAGTCTAACTCTCTTCCTATGCATCGGTGCTATTATATTATCTGTTTTGGATGTTTAATGGGCTTTAATATGCACTTTCATATTATTTTTGGGACTAACCCATTAACCGGAGGCCTAGTGCCAGTTTCTGTTTTTTGCATATTTCAGTGTTTTGGAGAAAAGGAATATCAAATAAAATCCAAATGGAACGAAACCTTCACGAGGATCTTTCTTGGAACAAACGCAATCCAAGAGACTTGGAGTGGAAGTCAGAGATGCAACGAGGCGGCCATGAGGCAGGAGGGTGCGCCCAGGGGGGTAGGCGTGCCCCCCACCCTCGTGGGCCCCTTGTAGCTCCACCGACATACTTCTTTCGCCTATATATACTCTTATACCCTAAAAACATCCAAGAGAGCCATGAAACCACTTTTCCACCGCTGCAACCTTCTGTACCCGTGAGATACCATCTAGGGCCTTTTTCGGCGATCTGCCGGAGGGGGAATCGATCACGGAGGGCTTCTACATCAGCACCATAGCCTCTCCGATGATGCGTGAGTAGTTTACCACAGACCTTCACGTCCATAGTTATTAGCTATATGGCTTCTTCTCTCTCTTTGGTTCTCAATACAAAGTTCTCCTCGATGTTCTTGGAGATCTATCCAATGTAATATTCTTTTGCGGTGTGTTTGCCAAGATCTGATAAATTGTGGATTTATGATCAAATTTATCTATGAAAAATATTTGGTTGTTCTCAGAATTCTTATATGCATGATTTGATATCTTTGCAAGTCTCTTCGAACTATCGGTTTAGTTTGGCCTACTAGTGTCAGGACCCCGATTCTAAGTCACACCGATCTAGCCTGTAACACCTCATATCACTTTGCAGCCTCACGCACGGTATACCCACGGGTGTCGCCTTACCATGGCCTGGGACCGTTTGCGCCTTTTGGCTCACGTATCTGATAGTGTCGCTAGCATCCATATGACAGGGAACCCGGGCCGACATGACTAGTCGTGAAACCAAAGTGGCACCAACTTACAGGGACAGGCATACATGAATCAACATCGAGCATGTCGGTCAGCAGCGTGTGAATCCGGGCTGTAGAACTGGGCTAACAGGACTCCGGGAACCCGGGCTGTAGCAGGCTAGGCAGGACTCCGGATGTCACCGTGTGACATTTCCCTGAAGGGACAGACACAGGAACGAAGTGAATCACATGCCGGCCAGTCAAGTATTCCGGAGCAGTAGTGCTGGGCTAGCAGGACTCCGGTGAGCCGGGCAGTAGCGGACTACTATGGCTTATGGAAGCACAAGACTACATTTCCCCATAAGAGAGGCTACCAAGGATAAACAACTAGGTTGTCGGATCCCACACATACCAAGCATTTCAATCATACACACAATATGCTCGATATGTGTAAATACAACATGGCATCACAACATAACTCTACGACTCAAGTATTTATTCACTAGGCTCTGAAGAGCCACATATTACAAACATGGGTCTCATGACCCAACATTCAGAGCATACCAGACAAAACACATGCGGAAGCTTAACATGTCTGAGTACAGACGTCTACAAATGAAAAAGGCTGAGAAGCCTGACTAACTACCAGATCCTGCCGAGGGCACAAGCTCGTAGCTGAGGTAACAAGCTAAACATCGAAGTCCACGTGGAACTACTAGCGAGGCTGAAGTCTCTCTGCAAAACATAAATTAAGCAAACGTGAGTACAAATGTACCCAGCAAGACTTACATCAGAACTAACTACTTATGCATCGGTATCAACAAAGGGGTAGTGGAGTTTAACTGCAGCAAGCCAACTATGACTCAGTGGCTAACCTGAACTACAACTGCAAGCAACTCTTTTGAGGTGGCGCACACGAGTCCACATATTCACCATATCAATACACCACTATGGATCCGCTCACATCTCCCTACGAGAACACCGTCCATAGCACTCACGCTTATCTTGCGCATTTTAGAGTATCCACTTTCACTTGTCTATGAACTATATAGGCAACCAAGTAGTCCTTTACCGCGGACGCGGCTATTCGAATAGATGATGTTAACCCTGCAGGGGTGTACTTCTTCATACACGCTCTCACCACTTACCGTCGTTTACACGACATGTACTCGGCAACCTTCAAGCGGAAGCCCAATGAGCGTGTCATCCATGGCCTACCTAAACACTCAAGTCTCTAGTCCAGGTTTATCGCCTATCCAGGTTCCATCCGTAGGGAGTCCGGCTGAGGTTTCCACATACGGCCCTGAATGATGTGTACAGGGTTCCCGAGACACCAAACGGGCGACTCGGTACACCGTGCCACGGTGTATCTACCGCATCATAGCCCACCCCTAGGGTCAGCGCTACGCACGTCTGCCAACACATATCCTACAAACACCAGAAACTATTTGCAACTCCTAGACAGAGGACTAGGGTGGTTAAGAAGCCGAGAGGGTCAATTAAGGATCCCAATGCATGGTAGTAATTGGTTCTTAAATCACACATACAGTTCTCGGTGCTTAAGGACGGTTCCAATGAAACAACCCACCATGTACTCCTACATGGCCTCTCATCGATACCTTTACCAAATCATGTTCAACACACTTAGCTCACACAGTAGGACATGTTCACAACTTTCCAATTCATCCCCGATGAATCAGACCTGACACAACTCTAAGCAATAGCAGGCATGACAAGCAAACATGAATGAGTAGGCACATCAAGGCTCAAACAACTCCTACTCAGGCTAGTGGGCTTCATCTATTTACTGTGGCAACGACAGGTCATGCAGAGGAAAGGGGTTCAACTACCGCAGCATGTAACAGTTGAATCATTGTTGTCCTAATGCAGTAAAAGAGAGCAGGAACGAGAGAGTGGCATTGTATCGGAATGAACAAGGGGGTTTTGCTTGCCTGGCACTTCTGAAGATAGTATAGTTCTTCATCGGTGTCATCGATCTCATCGTCGCAAACATCGTCTACCGAGGGGGAACAATCACCGGCAAACACAGAAAGAACACAATCAATGCAATGCACAATATGATGCATGATCATGACATGTCAACATGCTGTGATTTGAGCTAATGCAGCTAAGAACAGAAGGGTTTGAGTTGATTTGAACCAAAGGTTCAAATTCAAATTCAAACTAAGAACTTATAAAGTGCATTATCATGTTTTGATCTAAACAGCAAGGTTAAGTTGTTTAAACATGCATGAAACCAGTATAGATGGATAGATTAGATTTTTCTGATCATTTTTCATATATAATTTGTTTGATTGGGAGTTACGGTTGAATTACTATGAATTTTTGAAGTTTTGGATACTTTCTGCAATTTTCTGAATTATTTTAAATCCAGAAAATGATAACTGCGTCAGCATTGCGTCACTGTGACGTCAGTTGGTCAACGGGGAAGCCCAGGTCAAACTGACTAGTGGGTCCCGCGTGTCAGTAGCTAAACTAAATTAGCTAGGTTTAGTTAATCCTAATCTAGGTTAGTTAGCAGGGCGGCCCCACCTGTCATTGAGCCAGGGGAGGTCAAACCCCTTGGTCAACTGGGGCTAACGCGCCGGCGTTTAGCCGCCGGCGGCAGCAGACGCAGCGGAGGGCGCGGGATTTGCACTCCGGCGACCAAAAGGACGGCGGAGGCCATCTACAGGGAGTTGGAGGTGCGCCGCTTCCATTGGTGGTGGTGGTTGGTCCGGAGGTGGCTGGAATCATTGTCGGCGACGACGTTGGCGGCTACCGGAGCTCGGGGCTGGTGCGGGTTAGCGCTGCGGTGTGCTAACGAGCGAGGCAAAGGTCTAGCGGGGCACTACGCGTTGCTGGGAGCAAGTTGGACTCGCCGGGGTGACCATTTGGTCACCAGAGCTGCGCCGACGACGAGCTCAAGCGGCTGCGGCGGCTACGGTCGTCAAGGGGGCGACGTCTACGGCTCGAAATTGAAGGGGGGGAAGGAGGGGATCCACGCAGGAGCTGACAGCGGTTCGTTCGGTAGCCTCAGCGAGCTCGGGGAAGCGTCGGAGCGAGCGCACGGTTGCCGGTGATCTCGGTGGTGCGAGTTTGAAGAAGACGGCGGTGAGGGCGTTCGGCGGCGTCCGGCGTCGCTTGGCTTGGCGAGGAGGTCGAGGACGAGGTAGCCGAGCTACTGGGCACGTCGAGGGGTCGAGGGGGAGGCTCTGGGTGCGGCAACGGTGAGCGGTGGCGACGAGCTCCGCTCCGGCTGCGCGGGAGAGAGAGCAGAGGAGGGGAAAGGGGTCCAGGGGAGAGAGGAGAGGTGCAGGGGGGCGAGGGGGAGTGCGTGGCACTCCGGGCTGGCTCCAGAAGCGGCGGAAGCAGGAGGTGGCTCGGGCGCGTGCCGGTGCGCGGTGGCCACACGCCCTCGCCTACTGGCGCGAGGAGGAAGGCGACAGGGAGGCGCTGGTGGGCTGGGCTGTCCAGCTGGGCCGCCAGGTGGGCTGCAACAGGTGCAGAAAGCTAGGCCAGGTAGGTTTTTCTCTCTCTCTTTGCTTTTCTGTTTTCGTTTTTGTTTTTCTGCTGTTGTTTTTTGATTTAGCATAGGTGCCAAACCATTTTATAAAATGCTGAAAATATTTATAGGCACCTCTGAGATTAATTCCAACAGCCCAAAAATACTTCCAAGATTATTTGGAAATTTAACAATATTTATAGCATTTAAAATGCCCAAATGCAAATACATATGATTTAATTCAGGGATCCAAGTTGTCCTAGAAAAATGTGCAATATTTTTGGCAGAGGTTCAAGACCAATCCAAAAATGATGAACATTTTGTGAAGGACATTTTGGGTTCAGTGAAAATGATTTTATCTGGACCCTAGTTGAATTTCATTTGCTGCTAGGGTTTATCAGCCCCCATTTCAAGTTTCATAAAATTTGAACATGATGCATGGATGCTTATGCAAAGACAGACAAGGTCTAATCTAGGGCTATGACAACTAGATTGATCTTTCTTGCAATGGGAGAAGTGCTTAGCTTTGGGTTCAACCTTGCGGTGTCCTTAACACGGACGTGATGCCTATATTTCATAATCATTGCCTAGATATTCTCATAACTATGTGCTTTTCTATCAATTGCTCGGCAGTAATTTGTTCACCCACCGTAATACATGCTATCATGAGAGAACCCACTAGTGAAACCTATGGCCCCCGGGTCTATTTTACATCATATAAGTTTCCGATCTACAATTCTAGTTTACTATTTATTTTATTTTGCAATCTTTACTTTTCAATCTATACAACAAAAATACCAAAAATATTTATCTTATTATCTTTATTAGATCTCACTTTTGCAAAGTGGCCGTGAAGGGATTGACAACCCCGTTATCGCGTTAGTTGCATGGTTCTTGATTGTTTGTGCAGGTACTAGGTGACTTGCGTGTAATCTCCTACTAGATTGATACCTTGGTTCTCAAAAACTGAGGGAAATACTTACTCTACTTTGCTGCATCACCCTTTCCTCTTCAAGGGAAAACCAACGCATGCTCAAGAGGTAGCAAATAAGGATTCCTAGTGCCGTTGCTGGGGAGATCTATGCCAAGTCAAGACATACCAAGTAATCATCATATACTCTTCTCCCTCACATTACATTATTTGCCATTCGCCTCTCATTTTCCTCTCCCCCACTTCTAAAATGATTTTCTAAAACCTTCGCCTTTCCTTCGCCCTTCTTCCGTTCGTCCTTCTGTTTGCTCGTGTTACCATGTGCCTTCTATTAGCTTGCATCTTTGCTTGCTAAATATCTATTGTTATGGATCCTCACCACTTGCTAATCTTTTTAAGAGATCCAATTATGTCAAACCAATTGCTAGTGATTTGAGTCCACTAGATTATCTTTATGAAGTTTTGCTTGAAATTCGTGAATATGAAAACTGTGATGAAGTGCTTTATGAAGTGATTCATGATAGATCTTTGAATAAAAAGCATGATTGCAACGATGTTATTGTAAATTCTATTAATATCAATTGTTCAAATAATATGCAAAACCCTAAGCTTGGGGATGCTAATTTTGCTATGTCTACTACTTGTTGCAATGATCATGATTGGGGTGATTCTTCTTATTATCTTGAAAATTCATTTAAGCCCCATGATGAATATGAGATTTATAATAATGTTTGCAATAATATTGAAAGTGTGTTTGGAAGAGTGTCAACTTTAGATCCCACATATTTGGAGAATGTTCAATCTTATGAAGTTTTTGATGAAAGTGGGTTTGGAGAGGTCATGACTTTAGTTAATGTTAATCCCACTAGTTTGGAAGAGTGTCAACTTTGCATACATGTGGATTGTGTTAAGAATAAGTTTTGTGACAGCTACATTGTTGAATTTTCTTATGATCCTACATGTAATTATTATGAAAGAGGAAAATATGGTTGTAGAAATTTTCGTGTCACTAAATTACCTTTCGTTATGTTGAGATTGCTATTGTTTCTTTCTCCTTCCTTGCATATGCCAGTATTTTCTTATCTTGATAATTTTCATATGAAGTATGTTATAATTATATGTGATTTTCATATGCTTCATGATGCTCCCTTCGTGTTTCAATTGTTATTTTTCATGTGAGCATCATTAAAATTATCTATGCCTGGCTAAAAGGCTTTAAAGAAAAGCGCTTGTTGGGAGGCAACCCAATTTTATTTTTGTTCTTTACTTTTTATTCCTGTTTAGTAATAAATAATTTATCTAGTCTCTGTTATGATTGTGTTTTTAATGTTTTAATTAGTGTTTGTGCCAAGTAAAGCCTTTAGGATCTTCTTGGGTGATTGTTGTTTGATCTTGCTGGAAAAAAATAGAAAGTATGCGCTCACAAGAATAATTTTAATGTTTTACCAGAGAGCGATAGAATACCAATTCCAACTGCAGTAGATCAATAAACAAATTATTTAGGTCTTCCTAATTTTTCAGAATTTTTGGAGTTACAGAAGTATTCGAAACCTCCAGATTGCTACAGAATGTTCTGTTTTTGACAGATTCTGTTTTTCGTGTGTTGTTTGGTTATTTTGAAGAATCTATGGCTAGTATCGGGGGGTATGAACAATAGAGAAGTTGCAATACAGTAGGTTTAACACCAATATAAATAATAATGAGTTCATTATAGTACCTTAAAGTGGTGGTTTGTTTACGGGCCATTTGCATTTCTGTCCCTAACTCGAACCACCTAATCAGATATACCCCTAATTCGAAAGCCTGCTCAAATTTGCCCCTCCGCCATTAGGTGCCCTTACAAAAATGCCCTTTTGCACCATTACCATCCGGTCAAACAGCTTTGACCGTCCTGAAAAAATTAGCAAAAAAAATCTAAAAAATCTAAAATTTTGTGAGATCGAAGATACTCATGTGCCCAAGGTGTGTGCAAATTTTCGTGCTATTTGGACATTCCAGGAGCTCATGGCGAGGAAAAACAGTTAATCTGCACGCTTATGAACAATAAATTTGAAATAAAATAGCAAAAAAAAATTAAAAAATATGAATTTTTTTGGCATTAAAGTGGCTTGGGTGCAAAAGGTGCTTGCAAGTTTTTGTGACCAAATGACATGCGAGGAGCTCTAGCAAGAAAAAACAAAATAGTCATTTTTTCCCAAGTTTTTTCCCGAGCCAAATTTTGTTTTTTTTCTCCACAAGCCCCACCAATGTCCAAACACAACAAAAATTTACACGCAGCTTGCAGACCCGAGCCTCTTTGATGCCAAAAAATTTCATATTTTTTGAATTTTCTTACTATTTTTTGAATTTACTGTTCACAGGCTTACATATTTATTGTTTTTCCTCTAACATGAGCTCTTGGAATGTAGGAACAGCACAAAACTTTGCACGCACCTTGTGAACCTGAGTATCTTTGATCCCACAAATTTTCAGATTTTTTTAGAATTCTTTTGCTATTTTTTTAGGATGGTCAAAGCCCTTTGACCGACTTTGACCTGCTTTGACCGGACGGTAATGGCACAGAAGGGTATTTCTGTAAGTGCACCTAACGGCGGAGGGGCAAATTTGAGTAGGCTTTGAAATTAGGGGTAAATCTGAGAGTGGGTGCAAATTAGGGGCATAGATGTAAATGTCCCTTTGTTTTCTTATACTAACGGAGCTCATAAGATTTTCTGTTGAGTTTTGTGTTGTGAAGTTTTCAAGTTTTTGGGTAAAGATTTGATGGATTTTGGAACAAGGAGTGGCAATATCCTAAGCTTGGGGATGCCCAAGGCACCACAAGGTAAAATTCAAGGACAAACAAAAGCCTAAGCTTGGGGATGCCCCGGAAGGCATCCCCTCTTTCGTCTTCATCTATCAATAACTTTACATGAAGCTATATTTTTATTCACCACATGATATGTGTTTTGCTTGGAGCGTCTTGTATGGTTTGAGTCTTTGCTTTTTAGTTTACCACAATCATCCTTGCTGTACACACCTTTTGTAATAGACACACATGAATCGGCATTTATTAGAATACTCTATGTGCTTCACTTATATCTTTTGAGCTAGATAATTTTGCTCTAGTGCTTCACTTATATCTTTTTAGAGCACGATGGTGGTTTTATTTTATAGAAATTATTGATCTTGCATCCTTCACTTATATTGTTTTGATAGTCCTTTAGAACAGCATGGTAATTTGCTTTGGTTATGAAATTAGTCCAAATATGATAGGCATCCAAGATGGGTATAATAAAAACTTTCATATCGAATGGATTGAATACTATGAGAAGTTTGATACTTGATGATTGTTTTGAGATATGAAGATGGTGATATTAGAGTCATTCTAGTTGAGTACTTGTGAATTTGAGAAATACTTGTGTTGAGGTTTGCAAGTCCCATAGCATGCACGTATGGTAACCGTTGTGTAACAAATTTGAAGCATGAGGTGTTTCTTTGATCGTCCTCCTTAAGAGTTGCGGTCGGGGACGAGCGATGGTCTTTTCCTACCAATCTATCCCCCTAGGAGCATGCACGTAGTGCTTCGTTTTGATGACGTAGATTTTTGCAATAAGTATGTGAGTTCTTTATGACTAATGTTGAGTCCATGGATTATACGTACTCTCACCCTTCCATCATTGCTAGCCTCTTCGGAAACATGCATTGCCCTTTCTCACCTCGAGAGTTGGTGCAAACTTCGCTGGTGCATTCAAACCCCGTGATATGATACGCTCTATCACACATAAGCCTCCTTATATCTTCCTCAAAATAGCCACCATACCTACCTATTATGCCATTTCCATAGCCATTCCGAGATATATTGCCATGCAACTTTCCACCATTCCATTTATTATGACATGATTCATCATTGTCATATTGCCTTGCATGATCATTGATACGTCTCTGTCGTATATATAATTTTTTATTGTTCCATGCCAATATTATACAACTTTCATATACTTTTGGCAACTTTTTATACTATTTTTAAGACTAACATATTGATCCAGTGCTTAGTAACAGTTCCTGTCTGTTGCATGTTTTATGTTTCGAATAAACCCCATACCAAACGGAATAAAAACGGACGGAGAATATTTTTGGAATATTTGTGAAATATGGGAAGAAGAATCAATGCGAGAAGGTGTCCGAGGGGGCCATGAGGCAGGGGGCGCGCCCCTGACCCTCGTGGGCACCCCGTAAGGCGGTTGCTGCTCTTCTTTGGCCGCAAGAAAGCTAATTTTCGAAGAAAAATCTGGGTGAAGGTTTCGATCCAATCGGAGTTACGGATCTCCGGTTATAAAAGAAACGGTGGAAGGGCAGAATCAGAGCGCAGAAACAGAGGGAGACAGAGAGACATATCCAATCTCGGAGGGGCTCTCGCCCCTCCCTCGCCATGGAGACCATGGACCAGAGGGGAAACCCTTCTCCCATCTAGGGAGAAGGTCAAGGAAGAAGAAGAAGGGGGGCTCTCTCCCCCTCTCTCTCGGTGGCGCCGGAATGCCGCCGGGGCCATCATCGTGTGACGGCGATCTACACCAACGCCTCTGTCATCTTCACCAACATATTCATCACCTTCCCCCATCTATCTACAGCGGTCCACTCTCCCGCAACCCGCTATACCCTCTACTTGAACATGGTGCTTTATGCTTCATATTATTATCCAATGATGTGTTGCCATCCTATGATGTCTGAGTAGATTTTCGTTGTCCTATCGGTAATTGGTGAATTTCTATGATTGGTTTAATTTGCTTGTGGTTATGTTGTTGTCCTTTGGTTCCCATCATATGAGCGCACGTCTGGATCACACCATAGGGTTAGTTGTATGTTGATAGGACTATGTATTGGAGGGCAAGAGTGACAGAAGCTTCAAGCTAGCATAGAAATTGATGCATACAGGATTGAAGGGGGACCAATATATCTTAATGTTATGGTTGGGTTTTACCTTAATTAACGTTAGTAGTTGTGGATGATTGCTAATAGTTCCAATGATAAGTGCATAGAATTCCAAGTCAGGGATGACATGCTAGTAGTGGCCTCTCCCACATAAAACTTGCTATCGGTCTAGTAAAGTAGTCAATTGCTTAGGGACAATTTCGCAACGCCTACCACCACTTTTCCACACTTGCTATATTTACTTTATTGCTTCTTTATCTAAACAGCCCCTAGCTTCTATTTACGTGCTCTTTATATTCTTGCAAACCTATCCAAAAACACCTACAAAGTACTTCTAGTTTCATACTTGTTCTAGGTAAACGAACGTTAAGCGTGCGTAGAGTTGTATAGGTGGTCGATAGAACTTGAGGGAATATTTGTTCTACCTTTAGCTCCTCGTTGGGTTTGACACTCTTACTTATCGAAAGAGGCTACAATTGATCCCCTATACTTGTGGGTTATCAAGACCTTTCTCTGGCGCCGTTGACGGGGAGTTATAGCGTGGGGTGAATATTCTCGTGTGTGCTTGTTTGCTTTATCACTAAGTAATTTTTATTTGCTGTTCTAAGTTGTTCTCTATCTTTAGTTTTGGATATGGAACACAAAATACCAAAAAAATAGGTTTACTTGCTACTCATGGAGATGGGGAACCTCCTAAAACCCTCGATGATCATTATGTGAAAAATATTATGTACTACTTTGATAATCCTGAGAAAACCCCATTCAATTATATAATGGGAGACATGTTGGATCAACGTGAATACTTTAGGGATTATCGCTTGACTCAAAAAGGGAAACTATTATGGGATCAAATTTATATGTTGCATTGGTATGCTCGGCAACTATGCTTGAGATATGATTATACTTGTTGCTCTAGGATGAAGGCTCCACACCTTCCCTTTTCATGCGAATTTAATAATAATGAAACCTTAGCTTCTTATGCTAATGGTATATATGATTACTATGATGTGGAATGAATAGAAGAATTCGTTGCTTTTATGGGTGCTTATGAAATTGAATCTTTGTTTAAAGAGTGTGAAAATCTTGATGATGCTGTTTACAGACCAGAAAATTTTGCTATACTTAAATATTGCTATGAAAATTATGAGTTCAATTCCGATATTGATGATTTTATTAAGAGAGTCTCCGCTGTCCAAGAAGAGACTAATATTTTGCAGGAGTCTATGGAAGAAGAAATTGATGAAACTGTGGGCTCATTGGATGAAAAAGATGATGAGGAGAGCGAATAACAAAAAGAGGAAGAGTGGATTAGCTACCCGTGCCCACCTTCTAATGAGAGTAACTCTTCAACTCATACATTGTTTAATTTCCCTTCGTGCTTACCGAAGGATGATTGCTATGATGATTGTTATGATCCCGTTGATTCTTTTGAAATATTCCTTTTTGATGAAGCTTGCTATGCTTGTGGCCGAGACGCCAATATGAATTATGCTTATGGAGATGAACTTGCTATGGTTCCTTATGTTAAACATGAAATTGTTGCTATTACACCCACGCATGATAGTCCTATTATCTATTTGAATTCTCCCGACTAAACTATATCGGAGAAGTTTGCCCGTATTAAAGATTATATTGATGGGTTGCGTTTCACTACTACACATGATGATTTTGATAGATATAATATGCATGTGCTTTCTGCTCCTACTTGCAATTATTATGAGAGAGGAACTACATCTCCGCCTCTCCATGTTTCCAATATGATAAAATTGCAAGAAACTGTTTATATTATGCATTGGCCTTTACTATGTGTGCATGAATTGTTCTTTTACGACATGTTGATGCATAGGAAGAGAATTAGACTTCTTCGTTACATGATATATGTTGCTTTGTGCTCACTACTAAATCACAAATCATTGTTAATTAAAATTGGCTTTGATATACCTTGGGATCCAGGTGGATTCATTACTTGAGCACCATATGCCTAGCTTAATGGCTTTAAAGAAAGCGCTGCCAGGGAGACAACCCAGAAGTTTTAGAGAGTCATTTATTTCTTTTGAGTGCTTTTATATAGTTTAAAAATAAAAAAATAAAGAGGGGAACCCAAAACTTTTTCAAAAAGGAAAGTGAAAGTGAGAGAGACAAGCATTGTTGAAGTGGGGGAGCTCCTTGAACTTTGTTCATGCTCACGGAAACTTTGTGAATCTTGATTAAAGAAACTTTTCAACAAAAATAATTATCCCCTTGTACAATTCCATTTTATTATAAAAATAATGTGCCAAGGTTTGCCTTTAGGATGTTCACAATGCTTGTTGGTTTATACGGTGCAGGATAGAAACTTTGGCTGTAGTGCACGATTTTACATTCTTGACTGGAACGTCAAACGGTTCTGAAACTTTTTTCACTATCTTTCTATACAAAATTTTATTTTTCCTAATTTTGGTAGAATTTTTGGAGTAACATAGGTATGGTGAATGTTCAGATTATTACAAACTGTTCTGTTTTAGACAGATTCTGTTTTTGATGCATAGTTTGCTTGTTTTGATGAAACTATCAATTTATATCAGTGGATTAAGCCCTGGAAAAGTTATATTACAGTAGCTACAATGCAAAAACAAAATATGAATTGGTTTGCAACATTACTTAGAGTAGTGATTTGCTTTATTATACTAACGGATCTTACCGAGTTTTCTGTTGAGTTTTGTGTGGATGAAGTGTTCAAAGATCGAGGATGTCTCGATGTGAGGAGAAGAAGGAGAGGCAAGAGTTCAAGCTTGGGGATTCCCAAGGCACCCCAAGTAAATATTCAAGGAGACTCAAGCGTCTAAGCTTGGGGATTCCCCGGAAGGCATCCCATCTTTCTTCAACAAGTATCGGTATGTTTTCGGATTCGCTTCGTTCATGCGATATGTGCAAATCTTGGAGCGTCTTTTGCATTTAGTTTTCATTTTTCTTTTATGCACCATGCTGGTATGATATAGTCCTTGGTTGATTTATAGAATTCTCTTTGCACTTCACTTAAATATTTTGAGTATGGCTTTATAGAATGCTTAATGTGCTTCGCTTATATCATTTGAAGTTTGGATTGCCTGTTTCTATTCACATAGAAAACCACCATTTGTAGAATGCTCTTTTGCTTCACTTATATTTGTTAGAGCGTGGGCATATCTTTTGTAGAAAGAATTAAACTCTCTTGCTTCACTTATATCTATTTAGAGAGTTGACAGGAATTGATCATTCACATGGTTAGTCATAAAATCCTACATAAAACTTGTAGATCACTGGATATGATATGTTTGATTCCTTGCAATAGTTTTGCGATATAAAGGTGGTGATATTAGAGTCGTGCTAGTTAAGTAATTGTGAAATTGAGAAATACTTGTGTTGAGGTTTGCAAGTCCCCTAGCATGCACGTATGGTGAACCGTTATGTAACGAAGTTGGAGCACGAGGTATTTATTGATTGTCTTCCTTATGAGTGGCGGTCGGGGATGCTACCTCTTGAGCACTGCGTTGGTTTTCCCTTGAAGAGGAAAGGTGATGCAGAAAAGTAGCGTAAGTATTTCCCTCAGTTTTTGAGAACCAAGGTATCAATCCAGTAGGAGGCCACGCTCAAGTCCCTTGCACCTACACAAACAAATAAGAACCTCGCAACCAACACGATAAAGGGGTTGTCAATCCCTTCACGGTCACTTACGAGAGTGAGATCTGATAGATATGATAAGATAATATTTTTGGTATTTTTATAATAAAGATAAAAATTAAAGATTGCAAAATAAAAGGAAGTAGAAATAGCTTGTTGATGGAAGATTAATATGATGGAAGATAGACCCGGGGGCCATAGGTTTCACTAGTGGCTTCTCTCAAGAGCACAAGTATTACGGTGGGTGAACAAATTACTGTTGAGCAATTGATAAAATTGAGCATAGTTATGAGAATATCTAGGTATGATCATGTATATAGGCATCATGTCTGTGACAAGTAGACTGACTCCTGCCTGCATCTACTACTATTACTCCACACATCAACCGCTATCCAGCATGCATCTAGAGTATTAAGTTCATAAGAACGGAGTAATGCTTTAAGCAAGATGACATTATGTAGAGGGATAAACTCATGCTATATGATATAAACCCCATCTTTTTATCCTCGATGGCAACAATACAATACGTGTCGTTTCCCCTACTGTCACTGGGATCAAGCACCGCAAGATTGAACCCAAAGCTAAGCACTTCTCCCATTGCAAGAAAGATTAATCTAGTAGGCCAAACCAAACTGATAATTTGAAGAGACTTGCAAAGATAACCAATCATATATAAAATAATTCAGAGAAGATTCAAATATTGTTCATAGATAATCTTGATCATAAACCCACAATTCATCGGATCTCGACACACACCGCAAAAGAAGATTACATCGAATAGAACTCCAAGAGAATCGAGGAGAACTTTGTATTGAGATCCAAAGAGAGAGAAGAAGCCATCTAGCTAATAACTATGGACCCGAAGGTCTGAAGTAAACTACTCACACATCACCGGACAGGCCATGGAGTTGATGTAGAGGCCCTCCATGATCGATGCCCCCTCCGGCGATGCTCCGGAAAAGGCCCCAAGATGGGATCTCTTGGGTACAGAAGGTTCCGGCGGTGGAAATAGGGTTTCGTGGTGCTCCTGGATGTTTTCGGGGTACGTAGGTATATATAGGAGGAAGAAGTAGGTCGGTGGAGCAACGAGGGGCCCACGAGGGTGGAGGGCGCACCCCCTACCTCGTGGCCTCCTCGATTGTTTCTTGACGTCCACTCCAAGTCCCTCGGATCATGTTTGTTCAAAAAATAACTCCCCCGAAGGTTTCATTCCGTTTGGATTTCGTTTGATATTCCTTTTCTGTGAAACACTGAAATAGGCAAAAAAACAGCAATTTGCACTGGTCCTTGGGTTAATAGGTTAGTCCCAAAATAGTATAAAAGTGTAAAATAAAGCCCATTAACATCCAAAACGGAATATATAATAGCATGGAACAATAAAAAATTATAGATACGTTGGAGACATATCAGGGGACGAGCGATGGTCTTTTCCTACCAATCTATCCCCCTAGGGGCATGCGTAGTAGTACTTTGCTTTGAGGGCTAATAAACTTTTGCATTAAGTATATGAGTTCTTTATGACTAATGTGAGTCCATGGATTATACGCACTCTCACCCTTCCATCATTGCTACCCTCTTCGGTACCGTGCATCGCCGGTGCATCCAAACTCTGTGATACGATACGCTCTATCACACATAAACCTCCTTATATCTTCCTCGAAACAGCCACAATACCTACCTATCATGTCATTTCCATAGCCATTCCGAGATATATGGCCATGCAACTTCCATCATCATCATATACATGACTTGAGCATTTATTGTCATATTGCTTTGCATGATCGTAAGATAGCTAGCATGATGTTTTCATGGCTTGTCCGTTTTTTGATGCCATTGGTACGCTAGATCATTGCACATCCCGGTACACCGCCGGAGGCATTCATATAGAGTCATATCTTTGTTCTAGTATCGAGTTGTAATATTGAGTTGTAAGTAAATAAAAGTGTGATGATCATCATTATTAGAGCATTGCTCCAATGAGTAAAGGATGATGGAGACTATGATTCCCCCACAAGTCAGGATGAGACTCCGGACTTTAAAAATAAATAGAAGAGGCCAAAGAAGCCCAAATAAAAAAAGAGGCCAAAGAAGCCCACCAAAACAAAACAAAAAAACAAAAAAAATGAGAGAAAAAGAGAGAAGGGGCAATGTTACTATCCTTTTACCACACTTATGCTTCAGAGTAGCACCATGTTCTTCATATAGAGAGTCTCTTGAGTTATCACTTTCACATACTAGTGGGAGTTTTCATTATAGAACTTGGCTTGTATATTCCAATGATGGGCTTCCTCAAATGCCCTATGTCTTCATGAGCAAGCAAGTTGGATGCACACCCACTTAGTTTCAGTTTGAGCTTTCATACACTTATAGCTCTAGTGCATTCGTTGCATGACAATCCTACTCCTCACATTGACATCAATTGATGGGCATCTCCATAGACCGTTGATTAGCCGCATCGATGTGAGACTTTCTCCTTTTTTGTCTTCTCACACAAACCTCCATCATCATATTCTATTCCACCCATAGTGCAATGTCCATGGCTTATGCTCATGTATTGCGTGGGGGTTGAACAGGCTGAAGCGCGTTAAAAAGTATGAACCAATTGTTCGGCTTGTCATCGGGGTTGTGCATGATTTGAATGCTTTGTGTGGTGAAGATGGAGCATAGCCATACTATATGATTTCGTAGGGATGAGCTTTCTTTGGCTATGTTATTTTGATAAGACATAATTGCTTGGTTAGTATGCTTGAAGTACTATTGTCTTAATGTCAAATGATAGACTATTGCTTTGAATCACTCGTATCTTAATATTCATGCCATGATTAGATTATGTGATCAAGATTATGCTAGGTAGCATTCCACATCAATTTTTTTATCATTTACCTACTCGAGGACGAGCAGGAATGAAGCTTGGGGATGCTGATACGTCTCCGTCGTATCTATAATTTTTGATTATTCCATGCCAATATTATACAACTTTCATATACTTTTGGCAACTTTTTATACTATTTTTGGAACTAACATATTGATCCAGTGCCCAGTGCCAGTTCATGCTTGTTGCATGGTTTATGTTTTGCAGAAACCCCATACCAAACGGAGTCCAAACGGAATAAAAACGGACGGAGAATATTTTTGGAATATGGGAAGAAGAATCAACGCGAGAAGGTGCCTGAGGGGGCCATGAGGCAGGGGGCGCGCCCCTGACCCTCATGGGCACCCCATAAGGCGGTTGCTGCTCTTCTTTGGCCGCAATAAAGCTAATTTTTGGAGAAAAATCCGGGCGAAGGTTTCAATCCAATCGGAGTTACGGATCTCCGGTTATAAAAGAAACGGTGGAAGGGCAGAATCAGAGCGCAAAAACAGAGGGAGACAGAGAGACAGATCCAATCTCGGAGGGGCTCTCGCCCCTCCCTCGCCATGGAGACCATGGACCACAGGGGAAACCCTTCTCCCATCTAGGGAGAAGGTCAAGGAATAAGAAGAAGAAGAAGGGGGCTCTTCCCCCTCTCTCCCGGTGGCGCCGGAACGCCGTCGGGGCCATCATCGTGTGACGGCGATCTACACCAACACCTCCATCATCTTCACCAACATCTTCATCACCTTCCCCCATCTATCTACAGCGGTCCACTCTCCCGCAACCCGTTGTACCCTCTACTTGAACATGGTGCTTTTTGCTTCATATTATTATCCAATGAAGTGTTGCCATCCTATGATGTCTGAGTAGATTTTTGTTGTCCTATCAGTAATTGGTAAATTGCTATGATTGGTTTAATTTGCTTGTGGTTATGTTGATGTCCTTTGGTGCCCATCATATGAGCGCGCACATGGATCACACCATAGGGTTAGTTGTATGTTGATAGGACTATGTATTGGAGGGCAAGAGTGACAGAAAATTCAACGTAGAATAGAAATTGATGCATATGGGATTTGAAGGGGACCAATATATCTTAATGCTATGGTTGGGTTTTACCTTAATGAACATTAGTAGTTGCGGATGCTTGCTAATAGTTCCAATCATAAGTGCATAGAATTCCAAGTCAGGGATGACATGCTAGCAGTGGCCTTTCCCACATGAAACTTGCTATCGATCTAGTAAAGTAGTCAATTGCTTAGGGACAATTTCGCAACGCATACCTGCACTTTTCCACACTCGCTATATTTACTTTATTGCTTCTTTATCTAAACAGCCCCTAGCTTTTATTTATGTGCTCTTTATATTCTTGCAAACCTATCCAAAAACACCTACAAAGTACTTCTAGTTTCATACTTGTTCTAGGTAAAGCGAACGTTAAGCGTGCGTAGAGTTGTATAGGTGGTCGATAGAACTTGAGGGAATATTTGTTCTACCTTTAGCTCCTCGTTGGGTTCGACACTCTTACATATCGAAAGAGGCTACAATTGATCCCCTATACTTGTGGGTTATCAATCATGTAGTTGACCCCGTATTTCTGGCAAAGCCACCACTCATAATTTTTATACATGTCACTCTTGAATCATTGCACATCCCGGTACACCGCCAGAGGCATTCATATAGAGTCATATTTTGTTCTAGTATTGTGACACCCTCGATTCAATCGTACACTAATCATACACGCAAATAAGTACGATCAAGATCAAGGACTCACGGGAAGATATCACAACACAACTCTAGACACAAATTAAAATAATACAAGCTTTATATTACAAGCCAAGGGCCTCGAGGGCTTGAATACACCAGCTCGAAAACACAAGAGTCAGCAGAAGCAACAACATCTGATTACAGGCATAAGTTAGACAAGTCTGCCTTAAGAAGGCTAGCACAAAAGCAACAATGACCGAAAAGGCAAGGCCTCCTGCCTGGGAGCCTCCTAACTACTCCAAGTCGTCAGCAGCTGTCTTGTAGTAGTAGGCACCCTCGGGGTAGTAGTAATCATTAGTTGTGTTGTCTGGCTCCTGGGATCCTTCATCTGGTCGCAACAATCGGGTATGGGGAAAAGAGGTAGCAAAGCAACCGTGAGTACTCATCCAAAGTACTCGCAAGACTTACATCAGATCTAAACTAAGTATGCATCTGTATCAAACGAATGGGTTGTATGTGTGGACTGAACTGCAGAATGCCAGAAGGGAAGGGGAAAGCCTAGCCTATCGAAGACTAGCATCTTCAAGCATCTTGCATCATATAGAAGAGTATAGATCGACATAATGTAAAGTAGTAGTAGTCTTATCATCCTCGGCCAGAGATCCTTTCTCGACTCCCTGCGAGAAAGCAATCCCAGAGCCATACTATCCATTTCTCATCTCAAGTATCCAATTCTAGTTGTATCGATCGGGATACAACTCCAAGTGTCCATTACTGTAGGACAGGCTATCGATAGATGTTTTCTTCCCTGTAGGGGTGCACCAACTTACCCACCACGCTTGATTGACTCCGGCCGGACACACTTTCCTGGGTCATGCCCGGCCTCAGCCAAACAATACACCGCAACCCGACCTAGGCTTAATAGAGAGGTCAGCACGCCGGACTAAGCCTATGCCCCCAGGGGTCATGGGCCATCTCCCCGGGAACTCCTGCACGTTGCGTACGCGTTCAGTGAGCAGACCTAGCTACCTCCTTCAAAAAGGCAGGTGCTTACCAGTCCAACCCGGCGCGCGCCGCTCAGTCGCTGGCGTTTATTAAGCTTCGGTTGATGCATATGACGCAGAACGCCCATACAATGCCCACGTGATGGTTAGTGCTATCAGGCCAGAGGCCCCTCGGATCAAATATCCAAACTGTTAGTGTCTTGGTAGTGCGGTCACGAGCAGAGACTCACGAAAGATGTGACCCCGCCGCCCCATCTTGAGTACTTGCGGCATGGGCTAAGAATGCCCGGCCAAGCCTCGTAAGTATCTCGCGGGCACCTTCCAGGTCAACCCGACTCCACATCACTCGCTATTAAGCTCGCGCGGGTACCCCTCAGGGCCGACCCATCTTTAGTAACATGGTTCAGTGTAAAGTCATAGTAACAATAGTAACTGTGTGTCTAACACCAAGGGGAAAAACCGAGGAATCACCCCCGGTGAATTCCACTCGATGTAATCATCAAGGTGAACGTAAGAGGATCCACCCTCGAGGTTCACACTTGAGGGGTTGCATGACAGAGCCATATCGGAAGTGGTTAAGGAGGAAATCACCCTCGATGACCATGACCGGATAGCTACACTACAGAGATCTCATTAGGAGTGATGTATGAGGTTCCACCCTCGGCACTCGATGGTAACTCTACAGAGGTGAGCAACAAAAGGGGAAAGTGATGTGCGGTGCCGGGGCCTGGTCTTTGATCTCGTTGATCGGGTCTTCGAATATGAAGCAGGGGCAACAAGGACAAGGTGGGGGTCACTAATGGATCTCTAACCAACCTATACTAAGCAGTTTAGAATAAGAAGGTAAGGTAACAATAGGCAGGTTACAAAGCAGGCTATGCATCAGAATATGATCATACAGAAAGCAGTAGCAGTTCTAATGCAAGCATGAGAGGGAAAGAAATGGGCGATATCGGAATGCTCAAGGGGGGTTTGCTTGCCTGGAAGCTCTGCTGAAAAAGAAGAAGTGTTGTCGGCGTAGTCGATCACAGGGGCGGCATCGGTCTCGGGATCTACCGGAGAGAAGAGGGGGAAGAAATAATAAATATAAAGCAAACATAGCATCACAAAGCATAACATGGCAATATGTTGTGCCGGGTGTGACCTAACATATGGCTACACGATAAAGGTGAAGGGGGAAAACAACCGGGAATGTTTTCCCGGTTCCGGACATGTGTCAGACAGATGACCGGAGGGGGAATGTTCCATGATTAGCATGCTAGGAGCATGTGATAGATGAACGGACCGCGTATTCGAATTCATTGGATTTTTCTGAGCAACTTCCATGTAGAAAACATTTTCATCGGAATTACGGTTTATTTTCTATGAATTTTCAAATATTTATACATTTTCTGGAATTATCTAAATTAACAAAAATGGAATTATGACATCAGCATTACATCATTGTGATGTCATCAGTCAACAGGACGGCTAACCAGGTCAAACTGACCAGTGGGACCCAACTATCATTGGTAGTGGGCTAACAGCAGTTCATTTTAATTTAAATAGAGTAATTAGTGACTGGACCCCACCTGTCAGTGACTCATTAGTTTAGCTAAATATTTTTATTTAGGAAAATGTTTTAATTAGTTTAATTATGCAGTGTGCTACGTCTTGAGCTTGCATTGGTTTTCCCCGAAGAGGAAGGGATGATGCAGCAGAGTAGCGTAAGTATTTCCCTCAGTTTTTGAGAACCAAGGTATCAATCCAGTAGGAGGCCACGCGCAAGTCCCTCGTACCTACACAACACAAAGAGCTCAACGCAACCAACGCAATTAGGGGTTGTCAATCCCTTCACAGTCACTTGTGGAAGTGAGATCTGATAGATAATATTTTTTGGTATTTTTGATATAAAGATGCAAAGTGAAAAGTAAAAGGCAACGTAAAAACAAAACAAGATTAAAGTGATGGAGATTGATATGATGAGAATAGACCCGGGGGCCATAGGTTCACTAGTGGCTTCTCTCGAGAGCATAAGTTTTCTACGGTGGGTGAACAAATTACTGTTGAGCAATTGACAGAATTGAGCATAGTTATGAGAATATCTAGGCATGATCATGTATATAGGCATCACGTCCATGACAAGTAGATCAAAACGATTCTGCATCTACTACTATTACTCCACTCATCGACCGCTATCCAGCATGCATCTAGAGTATTAAGTTAAAAACAGAGTAACGCTTGAAGCAAGATGACATGATGTAGAGAGATAAATTCATGCAATATGAAATAAACCCCATCTTGTTATCCTCGATGGCAACGATACAATACGTGTCTTGCTGCCCCTTCTGTCACTGGGAAAGAACACCGCAAGATCGAACCCAAAGCTAAGCACTTCTCCCATGGCAAGAACTACCAATCTAGTTGGCCAAACCAAACGGATAATTCGAAGAGACTTGCAAAGATAACCAATCATACATAAAAGAATTCAGAGAAGATTCAAATATTGTTCATAGATAGACTTGATCATAAACCCACAATTCATCGGTCTCAACAAACACACCACAAAAGAAGAAGATTACATCGAATAGATCTCCACAAGAGAGGGGAAGAACATTGTATTGAGATCCAAAAAGAGAGAAGAATCCATCTAGCTACTAACTATGGACCCGAAGGTCTGAGGTAAACTACTCACACTTCATCGGAGAGGCTAGGATGATGTAGAAGCCCTCCATGATGACGGCCCTCTTCTGGCGGAGCTCCGGAACAGGCCCCAAGATGGGATCTCGTGGATACAGAAAGTTGCGGCAGTGGAATTAGGTTTTTGGCTCATGTTCTGATCATTTGGGGGTACGTGGGTATATATACACTAGTAGAAAAGGGGGCTTTGGTCCAGCCAGAAAAGAGTATTAATCCCGGTTGCATTACGAACCGAGACTAATGTGAGCGTTCAAGCGGCGAGGGCACCATACAGGCATTACTCCCAGTTCAAATGGGACCTTTAGTCCCGGTTCATGGCACTGCAACGGTACTAAAGGGTGCGTGATGCCCATTAGTACCGGTTCGTGGCACGAACCGGTACTAAAGGTTAGACCTTTAGTACCGGTTCGTGCCATGAACCAATACTAATGGGGTTGAGACCTTTAGTACCGGGTTCGTGCCATGAAACCGGTACTAATGGTGCATTTTCAAATCCTTACCCCCCCCCCCCCCGTGCATCGCCTTTTCAGTTTTGTTAAAAAGCACAAAAGAAAATGATAAGAAACTCAAAATTTAAAATCCTTCGAGAGTAGTTATGTTACTACATCTACCTAGTTAGGAAATTTTAAAAAACTTAAATTTTTTGCAAAAAATGTAGGGAAAATGTAAAACGGCTATAACTTTTGCATACGATGTCGGAAAAAAACGTATAATATATCAAAATGTTCGGAACGAAAATCCGCATACGATGGAGATGGCCTATGGCCTATTTGCAAATTTTTAGAATCCTCAAATTCTAAAAGGAAAAAAAGTTATGCTCAAATTTCAGTTTTTTTTGAATTTTTGTTAAATCTGGTCAAACTACTTATTCAAGAAGTATTAGTGTTACTAAATAATTATTCAAGAATATTAGTGTTACTAAATAATTATTTCAGTTTTTTAAAATTTTGGTCAACTATGGTCAAACTGTGGTCAAACTAGTTATTCAAGAAATATTAGTGTTACTAAATAATTATTGATTTTTAGAACAATAGTTTCAAAACTCAAATAGTGAAATGTGTGACTTCATGCTCAAGCTAAATTCCTGAGGGTTCATAGGATTGCCATCTTACTATTGTTAGGAAAACAACAAGTGCAGACTTGGAAATGAGGGAGAATAGAACCTGGAAGTTAAGCGTGCTCAGGCTGGAGTAGTGAGAGGATGGGTGACCGTTCGGGAAGTTAGATGATTTGGAATGATGAGGGGTGATTAGAGATTAAAGGTTAAATTGAGCAGTGATGAGGGGTGATTAGAGATTAGAGGTTAAAATAATTCAGAAATTTGAAATTCAAAAAAAATTTAAATTTTTTTTTCAAAAAAATCATAAAATATCCTTTATTACCGGTTGGTGTTACCAACCGGGACTAAAGGTGGACCTCCAGGCCACGTGGAGGGCCTTTAGTCCCGGTTCTATAGTCCCGGTTCTAGTTAGAACCGGGACTAAAGGGGGAGGCTTTAGTACCGACCCTTTAGTCCCGGTTCTAGAACCGGGACTAAAGGCCCTTATGAACTGGGACTAAAGGCCCTTTTCTACTAGTGATAGGAGGAAGGAGTACGTCGGTGGAGCACCGAGGGGCCCACGAGGCAGGGGGGCGTGCCCTGTAGGGGGGCGCGCCCCCTACCCTCGTGACCGCCTCCGGTACTTCTTGGAGTAGGGTCCAAGTCTCCTGGGTCTTATCCGAGAAGAAAATCACGTTCCAAAAAGGATTTTTCTGTTTGGACTCCGTTTGATATTATGTTTCTTCGAAACACTGAAATAGGCAAAAAACAGCAATTCTGGGCTGGGCCTCCGGTTAATAGGTTAGTCCCAAAAATAATATAAAAGTGGAAGGGAAAGCCCAATATAGTCCAAAACAGTAGATAATATAGCATGGAGCAATCAAAAATTATAGATACGTTGGAGACGTATCACAGTGGGGCCCACGTGTTAGTGGCACTGGGCTGCCCAGTCAGCAGTTGACTGAGTCAACCCAGTCAACTGGGCCCATAGGGCCTGCTGGCAGCGACCCTGGGGGTGGCCCCAGGTCGGCCACGTCGGCGCTGGCTACCGGAGTTGCTCCGGCGCGCCTTGTTCGCGGCGGAGGGCTCGGGCGGCCATCGGGATTCGTCCCCCCCGCGTCCATCTAACGCCCCCGGGGGGTGCGTTCGGTCGGGGGCGGCGAGCCGCGCCTAGGGGTGGCCGCAGTAGCAGCTGGGGCGGCCTGAGGCGGCGCCGGCAGCGAGTAGAGGAGGCGGCAAAGGCGGCGAGCGAGCGCGGGCCAGGTGAGTCCGTGCTTGAGGGCGGCTGGCGCACCGGTCGCGGCGAGGAGTGGCGGGCATGCGCGAGCCACCGGCGGGAGCAGCGGCAGAAGCGGCCGGGGCCAGCAGGACGCGATGGGAACGCGGGCGGCGTGCGCGCATGAGCAGGCCCGGGCGGCTGCGGGCGAGCCGGGGCGGAGGTGAGCGGGAGTGACGTTCAGACACGGACAGAGAGCCGCGTCGAGTGGCGGCAGCGAGGTGCTGCGGTGGCCGGAACTGAGCGCTACCAGCTCGTCGGCGGCGAGGTGCTTCGGGCAAACAAAGGAGATGGCAAAACGGCGCGAGGTCGAACAATCTAAAGAGCGAGGCAGGGCCTACGCAGTGCGGCGAGTGCAACGGTGGCATGCACGGGACCCAATGGTCGCCGTGGCTACGCCGGCGACGAGGCCAGGCGGTGTAGGGTGCGGCCTAACACCGGAGCATGGTCTATGGGCGACTAGAGGGGGTAGGGAAGGGTGTGTTCGGCGCAAGAGCTCATCGTGGGAGCGTGGGGTCTATGCAGCAGGCTCAGGGAGAACCGGTGGAGCAGATCGACGGCGAGGTCACGCGGTGGCCGTAGATGAGGAAGAGGAAGAATGCGACGACGGTGGCGCTCTCGGTCCCGATCTAGTGTCGAGGAAGAAGAGGCGGACTACGACGGAGTTCCCGGACTTGTCGGAGCGGCAAACGGGCGACGGAGGCCACGGGCTTCATGATGGCGAGGCCGTGGCGAAGAGGAGAATCATTAGCGCGTGGGGGGAGGGGATTTGAGTGGGGAGGCAGAGACGGAGCGCAAGGGAGAGTGGGCGAGTGGGGAGGGAGCCCGAGGCGTCGGGGCTACCCTTGTGCCCTCGCCGGCGATGTGGCAGCGCAGGGCGCCGCACCGGGTCCGGCGGGAACGAGCGGGGGTGTCGGTCGATCGAACAGAAGGAGAGGAGGGGGTCGAGTGCGGGGAGGAGGCACCGGGCCGGCTGGCCGAGGTGGGCCGAGGCCCAAGGGGAGGCCAGGGGCTCTGGCCCCTTTCCCTTTTTTCAGTAGCTTTTACATTTTCTTTTAGCCACAAATGACCTTGCAAAAATATGCCACTCGCCAAAACAAATTCAAAGAAATATTGTGCACTGCCACAAAAGATTGTGAAGCTTTTGAAATTGTTTGCCACTTTTATATATTAAAAAGGCATTTATTTATTGCTTAGGTCACTGTTTTAAGTAGTTTAGGCCACTTAAACACTTTGCAAAAATGTTGGTTCACCACCAATATTAGTTGTGGATTATTTGGCACATGATGAACATTTTAGTTTTCATGTCTGACAAATATGAATTTTTGACTTTAGATTGGATTTGAATTGAATGGTGAGTTGGATCAAGTGAAGATTAGAAACAGTAACATGATGACATGGCACCATTAATTGGGGATTACTGTAGCATGACACTGGGGGTGTTACAAATCTCCTCCACTACAAGAAATCTCGTCCCGAGATTTAAGTGCGGAAGTAAAGAGTAACTTCGGGAGAACTGACCTTATATGGTTAATTATCTGGTGAACAATTCAGGGAATGTGGCAGAAGTTTCTCTGAAGTTGAAACTTAAGAAAACACCGAGAGCAAAATATGAAGGTACAGTAGGAAGTTTCAAGAAAATGGACAAACGATCGATACCTGAACAGAGTGTGAGAAGGGGGTTCAGAGCATTGGGAATAGATCATCTTTCGGACGGTGGCTTGTGACAACACACAAAGCCAAGAGCAAATGATACTTTGGAATAAAGGATATACAAGAGAGTCAGGCTCTGATCCTGTGGAACTGTGGGTTATGAGCCCACCATGTGGGTTAAAAGTAGAAGGGGTGATGACATCTTGCATGATCATGTAAGCAAGGTATGTCAGAGGATAGACTATCGGTTATGTGGGCAACAACATGGGTACCAAGGGCGAGGGACGAAGAGAACCATTCTCCTGCTCATTGGAACGAGGCAGACCAATAGGCAAGGTTCTCATCCATCGGTGGTACCGTAATGTTATCAACAATATTAACAGGGTCTTACTGACAGAGTTGTACACCGAGGTGTTTACATAAGTAGGAAAAGATTACTACTTAGATCATATAGATCACAAGTAAGGTTAAAAAAACAATGGAAAGGAAAATGTGAGTATCAGATTAAACAGAACAATAGAAAGGAAAATGTGTTTATACCCAAGTATCAAGAGTATATCTTTCACAAGGAAAAACCAAGCATGATATGCATGATAGTACTCCAAGTATGTAACCACTTAGACAAAGGGGCAAGGAATTTAATGAGGTTTACCCATACAACAGTGTTTGGATAATTGATCAAGAAAAATTTAGCATTGCGCTTCCAATGTTCTGGTTGATGTTTGGGTACCACAGTCATGCTTCGAGATAGCATTGACATGGTCATCAGGTAAAGTTCAGACTTTGCATACACAAAGGATCTGTCGGAAACATCTTACAAAATAAGTCATACAAATTCAGCAAGGAAAAGATGAGGATGTGGCCCACAGGCTCAGTAAAAATTCATCGAGGGGGGGCAAGGATGGAATTTCTAATCATGAATTCGATTGATAACTTGGAAGAGCTTAGAATGTTCATGATGATCACGACATATTTGTCGAGAGGTTCCATGAAGATGTAATCGATCGGCGATGTCATCAAGTCAAAGGAATGATGAAGCGAAAGGTTACTGGAACCACGGGTACGACACAAACTCGAAACAAGCTTGTTGTTCAAGGCAATACAATAAGACAAGGAAGATCGACGTAAGCTTAGATCATCGTCAAAAATTGTGCTCCGGGAAGAAGGACTAGGTAGCACAGTTAAAATTTAGCACGATAATGATATAACCCATCAGGCTAAGAATGACTTAAGGATTATTAACTCGTAAGCAACGAAAATTACCTCGAGTTACTGAATCGGAGTACGGGATCG
This sequence comes from Triticum urartu, assembly GCF_003073215.2. NCBI lineage: Eukaryota > Viridiplantae > Streptophyta > Magnoliopsida > Poales > Poaceae > Triticum > Triticum urartu. The sequence continues at coordinate 44,765,177 of NC_053025.1, forward strand.
ATTCACTTATCGGTGTTCTTGAGTGACTAATAACTCAAAACCCGGGGGGGATCTGAGATTGGTGAGAAGCAATACAAGATGAAGACTCATAGGAAGCAACACAGTTCTTATATATTCTCGAGAAACCGGAGGGTAATACTAGATGGAAGATCAAAATAGAGGTTGCAAAGATGCATTTATCTACAGAAGACAAGTGCTTTAACTTGCCCGAGAAATGAAATCAAATGGGAACAATCATCGTCCGAACCACGGTTGCAAAGGATCAATTCATAGATACAAGATGAGCTTGTACTAAATAAATAATTATTTTTACGAGCAGCTTCCATGATAAGTTCTACATCAGGTCCATGGGCATGAACACAAAGGTTCAAGGTCGACTCCCACTTCTTCAATGCATAAACTCTCATTTACTTCTTGCTTTTGACGAAGTTGTAGTGTAGAAAATTTTATCTGGCGTAACACTAGTAGAGTATGACCCATAGAAATTTTTGGGTTCACACAAATTAGGGAAAGCATTAGTCCAACCCGTCGGGGCATCTTAGGAACATTTGCAAAAACTTCAGAGGTAATTTAACTCAAGCTCGGAAGCAGAGCATGGTAGAAAAAAGTAGGGGATACAATTTACCAAAGGCATTATGTATCAGGGAAGAATTCACAAGGTGATTAAATATGAAGGACACTGTCGGATGGTAGTCCATCAAAGGATCTGATGACCCATAACAGAGCTGACGTGGGTATCGGTACCCAATCAGACGAAGAAGGAATGCAAGGAGATGAGATTATAGAAACATCTGACTAACTCAAAGTTTAATTAACAAAGGAATTGTGAATTCCAAGACAAGGGATCAGAAGCAATGCTCTGATCAGGGATGGATAAGTTGAATAGCCTTAGGGGGTACAATTGATGACAATTTGATTGGTTGAGATCCAGCTTAGGTTTAAAATGATGTCTGAGACAGAAGGAGGAATTCTAGGATCTGATTGAGGATTGCGTGCATTCGGAACACATTGAATCAAGGGACTCAAAATGATAACGACAAAGGATGACCATAAGATTACCAAACTTATGGGATTAATCCTAATGCAAGCAAGCAAGAATTTCAAGAGCAATGGGCTGTTGAGGATTTTGGGAAGATTGAATGGTATTTTGAAGACTTTTATGAAATACATCAATCAACTTGGGATGAGCGGATACTCGGTAAGTGCGAGAAATTATCCATAGGGGTATTCAGGCGGTAAAGAACTGCAAGGCAGTCGGCATAAAGAATTCCCGGTGTAACAGAGAGAATTTTGGGGTATCTTGTAATAACAAGATCAACGGGGAATGATTGCATGAATGGCAAGTGTACATGGTTATCCATATGGGGGTTTATCGATGAAAGGGAATTGCAAAAGCGATGGCACATAGACTCGAGAGAACATCGCAGAGTATCTTTGGAATCTTCTGGGGCAGCAGGTGATCATCTGTAATAAGGGGCTCTCCGGGTGGATGTGATCACGGGATCCTAATGTTGGAGTTAGTAAACTCATTTCGACCCGAATAGAAGAGAGATTAGAGCCCCAGAGTATAGGTCGAGCCATAAAAGATCCTAATACCACCCAATGGCGAAGTGGGCCTGAAGACACACAGCCATGTTAGTAAAAAGTTTTTTTGTAGTGACTAGACTCAACTTCGGCCAAGGAGTTGGAAAGGGGGATCCTACGGGCAGTCGGCTCTGATACCAACTTGTGACTCCCTCGATTCAATCGTACACTAATCATACACGCAAATAAGTACGATCAAGATCAAGGACTCATGGGAAGATATCACAACACAACTCTAGACACAAATTAAAATAATACAAGCTTTATATTACAAGCCAAGGGCCTCGAGGGCTTGAATACATCAGCTCAAAAACACAAGAGTCAGCGGAAGCAACAACATCTAATTACAGACATAAGTTAGACAAGTCTGCCTTAAGAAGCCTAGCACAAAAGCAACAACGACCAAAAAGGCATGGCCTCCTACCTGGGAGCCTCCTAACTACTCCAGGTCATCAGCGGCTGTCTTGTAGTAGTAGGCACCCTCGGGGTAGTAGTAATCATTAGTGGTGTCGTCTGGCTCCTGGGATCCGTCATCTGGTCGCAACAATCGGGTATGGGGGAAAAAGAGGTAGCAAAGCAACCGTGAGTACTCATCCAAAGTACTCGCAAGACTTACATCAGATCTAAACTAAGTATGCATCTGTATCAAACGAATGGGTTGTATCTGTGGACTAAACTGCAGAATGCCAGAAGCGAAGGGGAAAGCCTAGCCTATCGAAGACTAGCATATTCAAGCATCTTCAAGCATCTTGCAGCATATAGAAGAGTACAGATCAACATAATGTAAACTAGTAGTAGTCTTATCAACCTCGGCCAGAGATCCTTTCTCGACTCCCTGCGGGAAAGCAATCCCAGATCCATACTATCCATTTCTCATCTCAAGCATCCAATTCTAGTTGTATCGATCGGGATACAACTCCAAGTGTCTGTTACCGTAGGACAGGCTATCGATAGATGTTTTCTTCCATGCAGGGGTGCACCAACTTACCCATCATGCTCGATTGACTCTGGCCGGACACACTTTCCTGGGTCATGCCCGGCCTCGGCCAAACAATACGCTGCAACCCGACCTAGGCTTAATAGAGAGGTCGGCACGCCGGACTAAGCCTATGCCCCCAGGGGTCATGGGCCATCTCCCTGGGAACTCCTGCATGTTGCGTACGCGTCCGGTGAGCAGACCTAGCTACCTCCTTCAAAAAGGCAGGTGCTTACCAGTCCAACCCGGCGCGCGCCGCTCAGTCGCTGACCTCTATTAAGCTGCGGCTGATGCATACGACGCAGAACGCCCATACAATGCCCACGTGATGGTTAAGGCTATCAGGCCAGAGGCCCCTCGGATCAAATATCCAAATTGTTAGTGTGTTGGTAGTGCGGTCACGAGCAGAGACTCACGAAAGATGTGACCCCGTCGCCCCGTCTCGAGTACTTGCGGCAAGGGCTGAGAAAGCCCGGCCACACCTCGTAAGTATCTCGCGGGCATGGAGTATCTGGAAGGAACGCAATAATAAGCACTTCAGAGGAGTGCTCCCCTCTCAAGCATCCTGGCTTGCTAGACTAAAGGAAGATCTTTTTCTCCTGACTTATAGAGTAGGAGATAAACATAAACCCTTTCTTTCATCCTTCCTTAACTTCCTGTAAAAAGTCACCCCCCCCAAACCCTCATTCCCAAAGGGGGTGATTTGTAAATGATCTCATGTAACATAATTGCATTCTTTTATTAAATTTGTAGTAGGAGGCTCTCCTACTGTTTCAGGTGTCAAAAAAAGTATCTCGCGGGCACCTTCCAGGTGAACCCGACTCCACATCACTTGCTACTAAGCTCGCGCGGGTACCCCTCAGGGCCGACCCGTCTTTAGTAACATGGTTCGGTGTAAAGTCATAGTAACCATCAATGTTAGGGATATCGCTTATCGGGAACTTATCGGTCAACCCAAGATAAGGGGTAAATCGGCCATTTTATCGGCATATCGGATCCACCCTCGAGGTTCACACTTGAGGGGTTGCATGATAGAGCCGTATCGGAAGTGGTTAAGGAGGAAATCACCCTCGATGACCATGACCGGATAGCTACACTATAGATATCTCATCAGGAGTGATGTATGAGGTTCCACCCTCGGCACTCGATGGTAACTCTGCAGAGTCGAGCAACAAAAGGGGAAAGTGATGTGCGGTGCCGGGGCCTGGTATTCGATCCCGTTGATCGGGTCTTCGATGATGAAGCAGGGGCAACAAGGACAAGGTGGGGGTCATTGATGGATCTCTAACCAACCTATACTAAGCAGTTTAGAATAAGCAGGTAAGGTAACAATAAGCAGGTTACAAAAGTAGGCTGTATTAGAATAGGATCATACAAAAAGCAGTAGCAGTTCTAATATAAGCATGAGAGGGAAAGAAATGGGTGATATCGGAATGCTCAAGGGGGGTTTGCTTGCCTGGAAGCTCTGCTGAAAAAGAAGAAGTGTCGCCGACAAAGTCGATCACAAGGGCGGCATCAGTCTCAGGGTCTACCGGAGAGAAGAGGGGGAAGAAACAATAAATATAAAGCAAACATAGCATCACAAAGCATAACATGGCAATATGATATGCCGGGTGTGACCTAACGAATGGCTACACGATAAAGGTGAAGGGGGAAAACAACCGGGAATGTTTTCCCGGTTCCGGTCCTGTGTCAGACAGATGACAGGAGGGGGAATGTTCCATGTTCAGCATGCTAGGGGCATGTGACAGATGAACGGACCGTGTATTCGAATTTGTTGGATTTTTCTGAGCAACTTTGATGTAGAAAACATTTTCATCAGAGTTACGGTTTATTTTCTATGAATTTTCAAAGATTTAACATTTTCTGGAATTATCTAAATTAACAGAAATGGAATTATGACATCAGCATTACATCATTGTGACGTCATCAGTCAATAGGACGGCTGACCAGGTCAAACTGACCAGTGGGTCCCAACTGTCATTGGCAGTGGGCTAACAGCAGTTCATTTTAATTTAAATAGAGTAATTAGTGACTGGACCCCACCTGTCAGTGACTCATTAGTTTAGCTAAATATTTTTATTTAGGAAAATGTTTTAATTAGTTTAATTATGCTATGGGGCCCGCGTGTCAGTGGCACTAGGTGCCCAGTCAGTAGTTGACTGAGTCAACCCAGTCTACTGGGGCCCGTGGGGCCTGCTGGCAGCGACCCTGGGGTGGCCCCAGGTCGGCCACGTCGGCGCTGGCTACCAGAGTTGCTCCGGCGCACCTTGTTCGCAGCGGAGGGCTTGGGCGTCCATCGGGATTCGTCCCCCGGCGTCCATCTGACGCCCCGAGGTGTGCGTTCGGTCGGGGGCGACGAGTCGCGCATAGGGGTGGCTGCAGTAGCAGCTGGGGCGGCCTGAGGCGGCGCCGGCGTCGAGCAGAGGAGGCGGCAAAGGCAGCGAGTGAGCGAGCGCGGGCCAGGTGAGTCCGTGCTTGAGGGCGGCTGGCGCACCGGTCGCGGCCAGGAGTGGCGGGCATGCGTGAGCCATCGGCAGGAGCAGCAGCAGAAGCGGCCGGGGCCAGCGGGACGCGACGGGAACACGGTCAGCGTGCACGCATGAGCAGGACCGGGTGGCTGCGGGCAAGCCGGAGCGGAGGTGAGCGGCAGTGACGTTCGGACGCGGACAGAGAGCCGCGTCGAGTGGCGGCAGCGAGGTGCTGTGGTGGCCGGAACTAAGCGCTACCAGCTCGTCGGCAGTGAGGTGCTTCGGGCAAACTAAGGAGATGGCAAAACGGCGCGAGGTCGAACAATCTAAAGAGCGAGGCAGGGCCTACGCAGTGCGGCGAGTGCAACGGTGGCATGCACGGGACGCTATGTTCGTCGTGGCTACGTCGGGGACGAGGCCAGGTGGTGTAGGGTGCGGCCTAACGCCGGAGCATGGGATACAGGCGACTAGAGGGGGTAGGGAAGGGCGCGTTCGGCGCAAGATCTCACCGTGGGAGCGTGGGGTCTATGCAGTAGGCTCCGGGAGAACCGGTGGAGCAGATCAACAGCGAGGTCGCACGGTGGCCGTAGATGAGGAAGAGGAAGAATCCGACGACGGTGGCGCTCCCGGTCTCGATCTAGTGTCGAGGAAGAAGAGGCAGACTACGACGGAGCTCCCGGACTTGTTGGAGCGGCGAACGGGCGATAGTGGCCGTGGGCTTCACGATGGCGAGGCCGTGGCAAAGAGGAGAATCATTAGCGCGTGGGAGGGAAGGGGATCTGAGTGGGGAGGCAGAGACGGAGCGCAAGGGAGAGTGGGCAAGTGGGGAGGGAGCCTGAGGCGTCGGGGCTACCCTTATCCCCTCGCCGGCGACCTGCAGCGCGGGGCGCCGCGCCGGGTCCGGCGGGAACGAGCGGGGGTGTCGGTCGCTCGAACAGAAGGGGAGGAGGGGATCGAGTGCGGGGAGGAGGCACCGGGCTGGTTGGCCGAGGTGGGCCGAGGCCCAAGGGGAGGCCAGGGGCTCTGGCCCCTTTCCCTTTTTTCAGTAGCTTTTGCATTTTCTTTTAGCCACAAATGACCTTGCAAAAATATGCCACTGGACAAAACAAATTCAAAGAAATATTGTGCACTGCCACAAAATATTGTGAGGGTTTTGAAATAGTTTGCCACTTTTATAAATTAAAAAGGCATTTATTTATTGCTTAGGTCACTGTTTTAAGTAGTTTAGGCCACTTAAACACTTTGCAAAAATGTTGGTTCACCACCAATATTAGTTGTGGATTATTTGGCACATGATGAACATTTTAGTTTTCATGTCTGATAAATATGATTTTTTGACTTTAGATTGGATTTGAATTTGAATGGTGAGTTGGATCAAGTGAAGATTAGCAACAGTAACATGGTGACATGGCACCATTAATAGGGGATTAATGTAGCATGACACTAGGGGTGTTACAGGTATTGGGTTTTAATTTTTGAGTTGTAAGTAAATAGAAGTGTGATGATCATCATTATTAGAGCATTGTCCCGTGTGAGGAAAAAAAAAAAGAGAGAAAGGCCAAAAAAAGAAGGCCCGAAAAAATGAGAGAAAAAGAGAGAAGGGACAATGTTACTATCCTTTTTTTTCCACACTTGTGCTTCAAAGTAGCACCATGATCTTCATGATAGAGAGTATCTTATTTTGTCACTTTCATATACTGGTGGGAATTTTCATTATAGAACTTGGCTTGTATATTCCAACAACGGGCTTCCTCAAAATGCCCTAGGTCTTCATGAGCTAGCAAGTTGGATGCACACCCACTTAGTTTCTTTTGTTGATCTTTCATATATTTATAGCTCTAGTGCATCTGTTGCATGGAAATCCCAACTGCTCGCATTGACATCAATTGACGGGCATCTCCATAGACCGTTGATTAGCCGCGTCGATGTGAGACTTTCTCCTTTTTCACTGGTACAACGAAGTCCTAAACAAACGGTTTAAAACCCCTTTCCGCGACGGCATTTGGAACCGTCGCCAAGTGAGTGTGGGAAATAGGGGGTCCTTCCCACATGACCCATAAATCGTCGGGGATAGGCCCTCGTGGGACCCAGGCTGGGGTCGTGTGCGATCGGGCAAGGCATAGAAACCCAATCATGTTCGTAGGTATGTACATCCCACATGGTGAATCCCAGAAATCATTTCCGTAGGTATGTACATCCCACACGGTGAATCCCAGAAATCATTTCTGTAGGTATGTACATCCCACACGGTGAATCCCAGAAATCATTTTTGTAGGTATGTACATCCCACACGGTGAATCCCAGAAATCATTTTCGTAGGTATGTACATCCCACACGGTGAATCCCAGAAATCATTTCCGTAGGTATGTAATTCCCACACGTTGAATCCCAGACAGTCATTTCCGTAGGTATGTACATCCCACATAGTTCTTTGTGTGGAAACATTTGTGTAAGGTGGCCTAACGCAAACAGTTCGCTGCCGGAAGCCGTGTGTGATTGTTAGTTGATCGAACATGCCTACTTTCTAGAAACCGTGCGGGTTGTTTGAGTTCATCGCCCACGGTGTTGTCTGAGTAACCATTTGCAATAGAAAACCCCAATAAGCAGGGTAATTAGCATATTATTGATAATCCATGTACTAATCAAACTGATATTTCTTATAAAACACGCCAGATATTTCATATCCGTATAAGAGCAACCAGGATTTCATAATCAAATTACATCAGATAGCTTCGGCACTCAGTTACACCATTACACAACAGCACCAAGTTTCACATGCAGCATCAAAAACCTTTGGAAAGTAGCATAATACACGGTAAATAGACAGATGAATCTCATATGGGAAACTGCAGAAGCGGAAGGCAAATATTGAGCCTTCAGTGATGTTGAATTTCCTTGCAACTTTAGGCCAGTGGCTATGGATAATTGCCCACCCAACCTTCGTCCTCTTCAGCAAGACATCAATAGTGTACCGTGGTTGTTGAAAGAATACCTTCCTCGCCTCTTGACCATGCAGGTGGTTCGAGAGGTAATCATCGGTGAACTGCTTTGAAAAGTACTGAAAACAAAGCTATGCATAAATCGATGTTGTAAATTTTGAAATGGCGCAAGGGGTAAAAACAAAGTAAAAGACTTGGTACCATCCTATAGTTGACTGATGTCTTCTTCATTGTGCAAACAAAGATCTTGTTGTTATTCGTCGCAAGTTTCTTCATCCTAACAATCTTTCTGAGTTTCTTGACTTGACTGATATTCATGGACATCTCATTTCCCCATATGCAAAATTGGTCGAACAGTGGGTCTAAGCCTCTGACAGCAGGACCTACATGTGCAAGACCAAATTGTAAGAAACCTAAATATTAGAATGATTCCTGCAACTGCACAATAATGTGCTATTAGCCAAAGGACCCTGCTTGAACAAACCTTGATGGTAAACCGCAGTGTCTCCCATTGTTTCCCTGCAACGCACATAAGGAAGATCTTGATCAGGTTAACTGAGAGTTGCCATACTATCAGTAGAATATGTATTGAGTAAAGCCAAATTCGATTGGTGTCACATGCATAACAATACAAAATTGTACCCACAGCAAATGAAAATCAAATTGCAGAACTGAACTAAACATTTAAATGGGCAGCAGACCAAATGAACCAAAATAGCTAACTGAGCATGACATTGCAGAATAGAAACATGTACTAGAATATAAGACAGTTAACAAAACAAAGAATGCTTGAGAACAGTACTACGAAATGTAGCAATTGTTGGACCAAAGTGTTAACTGAACATTACATTTCAGAGGACCAAACTGTTAACTGAACATCAGATTGCATATTAACATTACAGAGGACAAATCACTAGAAGGCACTGGCGGTGGCCTCGAGAAAACATCACGAACTGTATTTTAAAGTAGACAACCGCGCGGCGGTGTCGACGGTGGCCTCGAAGACGAGGTGCTCCTCCAAGATCTAGCGGTCGACACGCATGTCAGCCATAGCGACCTCATTCGCGTGTGTAGCCACATGCTACTTAGCTCCATGTTATATTGCGTGTAAAATGGCTGTGGGCAGCGCTTAATTAGAGGAGGGGGCAGTGATTTCCGTGAAAGGTGTTGCTCCGTCAGTCGGGGCATGTGGGACGGGAAAGGAGGAGGCTGGTGTGGGTGGGGTGTGGATTACCTGACCATATCAACGAGGCCGCGCATCAAGAAGAAGGGTCGGCGGCGAGGAGGCTGCGCAGCAAGAAGAAGGGTCGTTGGCGAGGAGGCGGCGCTGCAAGAAGAAGGGTCACCGGCGAGGAGGCGGCGCTGCAAGAAGAAGGGTAGCCGGTGAGGAGGCGGTGCTGCAAGAAGAAGGGTCGCCGGCGGGGAGGCTAAGCTGCCAGTAAGCAGCAGTGAAGGTTTGAACTTGGAAAGCAAGGAGGAATAGTGGAAATGTGGCTTTTGGTAGGAGGGAGGGGGCAGGAAGGTAGATATTTCCGCGGTGGCAAAAAAATCCGCTCGGTGCCGCGAGAAACTGGTGCGCAAGTGTGGTTCAAGCGGGGGCAGTGGATTGTAGACGACGAAGCTTCCTGCGTAAGCCAGACAAGACGGTGCGCCAAGATATTTTATATCGCATCCCACACGATTCTTTCTAGTAAACTGTTTGTGGTATACGTGATTATTTTCATTATGTTTTGAAAGACAAAATGTTGTTACGAAGCGAAAGGATGGTATTTGAATTGCTAGAGCATTTACGTACAGTGAACATGCAACTAGTACATGAGGGTCGTGTTTAAATTTGGAATTACTCCGGGTTCGTTTGTCATTTTTATGCATTATTTGAGTTTCTGGGCATTTAATGTGTATAATTCAAATTTGAACTACAAGCACATGCTCCAATGCACCAAAATTTGCTGAAAAATCACATGTGTGTCTTTGGGTGAATTTATAGGTCCCATGCAAGAAATGGGAATAAAATTCAAACATCTAGGTGTCGTGGCTCAGCCGGAATGATTGAGAAACTTGGTTTTTTAATTCCTGTAAATCCAAAACACGGCTGAAAATCATGAAACTTGGCATGGTGTCATGACATGGCACCAACATGATGCAGTAATTTTTTGGCCGAATTGGGACAAGCTTTGGTGTAAGCTTCTTGCAAACCGGAGCTTCCCTCAAGAAGGCTCCTGGTTCTGAGAGGGAACGTGTCACCTCCGTGTGCAAAACGACATATGTGCACTGCCTTCTCCCGCCTTAATTTTTTTACACATGCAGATTAGACCAAATAGAAGTATCGTGCTAAATTTTGGAATTACTCCGTGTTCGTTTGGCCTTTTTATACATTAATTGAGTTCCTGCGCATTTAATGTGTATAGTTTAAATTTGAACTACAAGCACGTGCTCCAGTGCACCAAAGTTGTTTGAAAAATCACATGTGTGTCCTTGGGTGAATTTCTAGGTCCCATGAAAGAGATGGGAGTGAAATTCAATCATCTGGGCGTCGTGGCTCGGCCGGAAAGATTGAGAAAGTTGGTTTTTTAATTCCTGTAATTCCAAAACATGCCTGAAAATCATGAAACTTGGCATGGTCTCATGACATGGCACCAACATGCTGCGGTATTTTTTGGCCGAATTGGGACAAGCTTTGGTGTAATCTTCTTGCAAACCGGAGCTTCCCTCAAGAAGGCTCGTGGTTCCGAGAGGGAACATGTCACCTCCGTGTGTGAAACGACATACGTACACTGCCTTCTCCCGCCTTAATTTTTTTACACAGCCAGATTAGACCAAATAGAAGTACCGTGCTAAATTTTGGAATTATTCCGGGCTCGTTTCGCCTTTTTATACATTAATTGAGTTTCTGGGCATTTAATGTGCAAAATTCAAATTTGAACTACAAGCACATGCTCCAGTGCACCAAAGTTGTTTGAAAAATCACATGTGTGTCCTTGGGTGAATTTCCAGGCCCCATGCAAGAGATTGCAGTGAAATTCAAACATCTGGGTGTTTGGCTCGGCCAGAAAGATTGAGAAACTTGGTTTTTTAATTCCTGTAATTCAAAAACACGTCTAAAAATCATGAAACTTGGCATGGTGTCATGACATGGCACGAACATGTTGCGGCAATTTTTTTGGCCGAATTGGGACAAGCTTTGGTGTAAGCTTCTTGCAAACCAGAGCTTCCATCAAGAAGGCTCGTGGTTACGCATAACCATTTTTAATACATAAGACGTGCTTGGTTAGCCAGCGATGCTAGGGTTTGACGCCCCTAGCGACTCTGCGGCGGCGGCGCCGCCGCCCCCCGTTTCCGACAGGGCCAAGGCCCCTGCCGGACCCCTTGCCATGGCTTGACTCCGTCCGGCCTATGGCCACGTTGCGGCTTTGTCCGTTCGTTCGTCGTGGACTCCACGAGATCGCGGCGGCCCGCGTTTTCGATCGATGGAGTGCGTGGAGGGTAGATATCCTATCTGCTACGCCAGGAAATTAGCCTGCAGCTCTCCTATGAAACCTTCCGACGTGGTGGCTGGATCTACAACATCTAATCACGATCGTGAACCTCCAGATCGTGCCTCTCTACCAACACGAGAGACCAAGGCGAACTCTCCTTGTGCAAAACTGTTGACAACGCAACTCCTAGGGATTCAATTTGTTGTAGCTAAGGATAAGCCAGAAGATGGTGAGGGCGATTATGGGGCTCCCCTTGCAGATGTCGCCTGCCCGAAGCCGTCCGATGGTGGAACCAAGGTTGCAGCCATGGATAGGCCTGTTACGCGAGCCACGGTAACGGCGGTGGGAGGCTCTAGAGTGCGAGATCAATCATACAGCGGGAGTGCAGCACAGGAACGGCCGATGACGATGGGCAAGGAAGATGTCATGGGGAGTGAGGTTCCTAATGTCGTGGAAGGGGTAGCTATGATGGACTTAAAAAGAGAGGGTGTAGCTGGTATTCTGAAGAAATGATGCATTAACCAAGAGCAATAGGGACTGAATTCAGAGACACATATGGAGGAGATGGCGAGTAGTGTGGTGCGTTTGGAGGATTTGGAGGCAACCAGCCTTGGGGGCGCCGGTGAACTGACGGGGCCGAGTGTGGCGCCCCGTCAGGAGCAATGAATTGCTTAAGTTGGAACTGTCGAGGGGCAGGGAACCTTCGTACAGTTCATGATCTGGTAGCACTGGTTGGTGCTCATTCCCCGAAACTAGTATTTTTGTGTGAAACTAGACAGCCCAAAGAAAAAATGCAACGTCTTCGTTCTCGCTTAGGCCTTGCTGGTTTTGAAGGAGTTAGTAGTTATGGCCGTAGTGGTGGTCTAGCTCTGTTTTGGCATGATTCCCTATCAGTGGAGGTCAAAGAGGCTAATAATAGATGGATTGATGTCCATGTGCGTGTGTTAGCTAGCGAGCCACCTTGGCGTATCACATTTGTGTATGGTGAACCTAGAGTGGAAAATAGACACATTATGTGGGATGCGATACGCCGTATGAACGGGGTAAGCAACTTGCCCTGGCTTCTTGTCGGAGATTTCAATGAGGCGATGTGGGATTATGAACATATGTCAGAGACACCACGAGCTCCAGGACAAATGCTTATATTCAGAGATGCTTTAGAGACTTGTGGACTTATTGATCTGGGTTTTGCAGGCTACCCCTTCACATATGATAACCGCAGAGGAGGACGGGCCAATGTCCAAGTGCGGTTGGATCGAGCTGTGGCTACGAACTCGTGGCGTGACCTGCATGCAGATCCAGAGGTGGTTCACCTTGTCTCCCCGTGCTCGGACCACTGCCCAGTCTTGGTGCGATGCACTCCGGACACGGCGCCAAGGCCCAGCCGTTGCCGCCGGTATGAGCTGATGTGGGAGTGCGAGCCGGTCCTAGATGAAGTTGTAGCAGAGGTATGGAATGCAGCGGGTAGCAAGAAAAATATTCATGATGTTCACTTGGCTCTTGGACAGGTGATGGGTAAACTACACTCATGGAGCAACAAAAAATTTGGGAATGTTACTAGAGAGTTGGAAAATTCTCGATCGCGTTTAGAAGAGCTCATGCAAATGAATGCGGACCGAGCGGAACTGAGGAGGGAATTGGACTCCATGAATGAGTTGCTATACCGCGAGGAGATGTTGTGGCTCCAACGATCACGTATCGCATGGTTGAAAGAAGGGGACCGCAACACAAAATTCTTTCACTGTAAAGCTGTGTGGAGAGCACGGAAGAATAGAATAAAAGGGTTGAGAGATAGTCATGGAGTATGGCAGCAGGAACAAAGCACTATGCTAAAAATGGCACAAGAGTATTTTGAGACTATGTTCACAGCCGACCCCAATATAGATCCAGAGGAAGTTATTCACCTTTTCTAGCCAAAAGTTACTGCTGTCATGAACGACAAATTGTGTGCGCCTTTCTTGGATAAGGAAATCAGTGACGCCCTCTTCCAGAAAGTGCCCTTAAAAGCGCCCGGTCCCGACGGTTTTCCTGCTAGGTTTTTCCAACGGCACTGGGGCACTGTGAAGGAGGAGGTGATCAAGGCAGTGCGGCATTTTTTTGAGTCGGGTATCATGCTCGAGTGTGTCAATGGTACTAATATATTTCTGATTCCGAAGGTAAAGGATCCAACTAGACTTGCAGAGTATCGTCCCATAAGTCTATGCAATGTGATTTATAAGGTGATTTCTAAATGCCTAGTGAACTGGCTGAGGCCTTTTTTGGATGAGATCATTGCTCCGGAGCAGAGTGCTTTTGTTCCAGGTAGACTAATTACTGCTAATGCTTTCAATGCTTTCAAGTGCATCCACACTATCAAACAGGAGAAGGATCGGAACAAAAGTGTTTGTGCATACAAGCTTGATTTGTCCAAGGCATATGACAGGGTGGACTGGGAATTCCAAAGGCGGATGATGCAACAGCTAGGCTTTGATCACCGATGGGTGCACTGGATCATGATGTGTGTGACCTCGGTGACATACAGTGTCAGAGTAAATGGAGCCAGCTCAGATTCGTTCGGCCCGTCCCGCGGGTTACGGCAGGGAGACCCTTTGTCACCTTTTCTATTCTTGTTTGTTGCTGAAGGTCTTGATGCTATTCTAAAACAGAAGGTACAACATGGACAAATTACCCGAGTGTGTGTGTGTGTCCTCGGGCGCCCGGCATCTTGCACTTACTTTTTGCGGATGACACTTTGCTATTTTTTCATGCAACAGCAGCAGAGGCCTTGGAGATCAAAGATGGGCAATTTATCAACCCCTCGAAGCGCTCTATTTTATTTGGGAGAAAGTGTCCGCCTGAGGACCAAGCTGCAGTCACCCGTGCTTTACAAGTACAGAACATGCACCTTGAGGAACGCTACTTGGGGCTGCCAACTCCAACTAGACGTATGTCAAAGGGTAGGTTCCAAAGTCTACAGGAGCAACTCACCAAGAGGATTTTGACGTGGGGTGAAGGTGCTTCTCAAGGAGGGAAGGAAATTCTTGTTAAGGCCGTGCCTCAATCCCTGCCTACATACCTCATGGGGGTGTTCCGTCTTCCACGCAGTGTATGTGATGATCTTACTCGTATGGTTAGAAACTTTTGGTGGGGTGCTAAGGAAGGGAGAAGGAAGACGCATTGGCGATCTTGGGATACTATGATCAGGCCTAAGGAGCAGAGCGAACTTGGCTTCCGGGACTTTCGGCTATTCAACCAAGTGTTGCTTGACCAACAAGCGTGGCGTTTAATTTCTAACCCCGACAGTTTGTGCACACAGGTTTTAAAGGCTCATTATTACCCTGATGGACGCCTCGAGGACACAGTTTTATGTGGCAATGCCTCACCCACGTGGCAGTCCATTGTTCATGGTCTCTAGCTCCTGAAGAAAGGATTAATCTGGCGTATTGGCAACGGGGCTTCGGTGCGCATCTGGCGGGACCAATGGATCCCTCATCCATTGTCTCATGGACCGATCTCTCCACAAGGTCGGTGCCGGTTGCGGCGAGTAAACCAATTGCTTGATGACCACGGGAACTGGAAGGTGGAGCTGCTCCAACAACACTTCATGCATGTGGACGTTATGGAGATTCTGAAAATCAAAGCTTCCCCTCGGCGCGTTGGTGATTTCATTGCATGGGCGGCAGAGAGCTCTGGAACTTTCTCGGTGCGGAGCGATTATCTTCTTGCCCTCAACGAGCGCCTATTGCCACCTTTAGTCGCAACGAGCAGGGCACCGGACAGGCGACGTGCCGTCTGGGCACTTATATGGAGGTGCCCAGCTCCTCCTAAGGTGTGTATATTCGCATGGAAGCTTGCATCGAATTGCTTGGCCACTTGGGCTAACAAAAAATTGAGAACGCTGGAGGTTACTGATACTTGCCCGCTATGTGCATTGGAATGAGAGGATACGTTCCATGTATTTTGCAGGTGCCCCTGAGCGGTGGAACTCTGGCTGGCCATGGCAAAGCACTGGAATTTGCCGGACCTAAAAACAGTGCGACCGACGGGCGTCAAATGGTTGTTTGATGTGTTGCACGCTTTGGAAGTTGACGATCGCATGCGAGTCCTCATGGTCCTATTGTTGGAAATATGCCCTAGAGGCAATAATAAATTGATTATTATTATATTTCCTTGTTCATGATAATCGTTTATTATCCATGCTATAATTGTATTGATAGGAAACTCAGATACATGTGTGGATACATAGACAACACCATGTCCCTAGTGAGCCTCTAGTTGACTAGCTCGTTGATCAATGGATGGTTACGGTTTCCTAACCATGGACATTGGATGTCGTTGATAACGGGATCACATCATTAGGAGAATGATGTGATGGACAAGACCCAATCCTAAGCCTAGCACAAGATCATGTAGTTCGTATGCTAAAGTTTTTCCAATGTCAAGTATCATTTCCTTAGACCATGAGATTGTGCAACTCCCGGATACCGTAGGAATGCTTTGGGTGTATCAAACGTCATAACGTAACTGGGTGACTATAAAGGTGCATTACAGGTATCTCCGAAAGTGTCTGTTGGGTTGGCACGAATCGAGACTGGGATTTGTCACTCCGTGTAAACGGAGAGGTATCTCTGGGCCCACTCGGTAGGACATCATCATATGCGCAATGTGACCAAGGAGTTGATCACGGGATGATGTGTTACGGAACGAGTAAAGAGACTTGCCGGTAACGAGATTGAACAAGGTATAGGGATACCGACGATCGAATCTCGGGCAAGTACAATACCGCTAGACAAAGGGAATTGTATACGGGATTGATTAAGTCCTTGACATCGTGGTTCATCCGATGAGATCATCGTGGAACATGTGGGAGCCAACATGGGTATCCAGATCCCGCTGTTGGTTATTGACCGGAGAACGTCTCGGTCATGTCTGCATGTCTCCCGAACCCGTAGGGTCTACACACTTAAGGTTCGGTGACGCTAGGGTTATAGAGATATTAGTATGCGGTAACCCGAAAGTTGTTCGGAGTCCCGGATGAGATCCCGGACGTCACGAGGAGTTCCGGAATGGTCCGGAGGTAAAGAATATAAAGAAAAGGGGAGAGTCCTAAAGGGAAGGCACCTCCGAGGTGCCTTGGGGAGGATGGACTCCTCCCCACCCTTGGCCGCACCCTTCCTTGGAGGAAGGGGCAAGGGCTGCGCCTCCCCCCTCTCCCTTGGCCCTATATATAGTGGGGAAAAGGAGGAGCAAACCAATCTAAGGCCTGGCGCCTCCCTCTCCCTCCCGTGACACATCTTCTTCCTCCCGCAGCGCTTAGCGAAGCCCTGTTGGAATCCCGCTACTTCCACCACGCCGTCGTGCTGCTGGATCTCCATCAACCTCTCCCTCCTCCTTGCTGGATCAAGGCATGGGAGACGTCTCCGTTCCGTACGTGTGTTGAACGCGGAGGTGCCGTCCGTTCGGCGCTAGGATCATCGGTGATTTGGATCACGACGAGTACGACTCCATCAACCCCGTTCTCTTGAACGCTTCCGCGCGCGATCTACAAGGGTATGTAGATCCAATCCTCCCTCGTTGCTAGATGACTCCATAGATTGATCTTGGTGACACGTAGGAAAATTTTGAATTTATGCTACGTGTCCAACAGTGGCATCATGAGCTAGGTCTATGCGTAGTTTCTATGCACGAGTAGAACACAAAGTAGTTGTGGGCGTTGATTTTGTTCAATATGCTTGCCGTTACTAGTCTTATCTTGATTCGGCGGCATCGTGGGATGAAGCGGCCCGGACCAACCTTACACGTACTCTTACGTGAGACCGGTTCCACCGACAAACATGCACTAGTTGCATAAGGTGGCTGGCGGGTGTCTGTCTCTCCCACTTTAGTCGGATCGGATTCGATGAACAGGGTCCTTATGAAGGGTAAATAGCAATTGGCATATCACGTTGTGGCTTTTGCGTAGGTAAGATGCGTTCTTGCCAGAAACCCATAGCAGCCACGTAAAACATGCAAACAACAATTAGAGGACGTCTAACTTGTTTTTGCAGGGTATGCTATGTGATGTGATATGGCCAAAGGATGTGATGAATGATATATGTGATGTATGAGATTGATCATGTTCTTGTAATAGGAATCACGACTTGCACGTCGATGAGTATGACAACCGGCAGGAGCCATAGGAGTTGTCTTTATTTATTTATGACCTGCGTGTCAACTTAAACGTCATGTAATTACTTTACTTTATTGCTAACCGTTAGCTGTAGTAGTAGAAGTAATAGATGACGTGACAACTTCAAGAAGACACGATGATGGAGATCATGATGATGGAGATCATGGTGTCATGCCGGTGACAAGATGATCATGGAGCCCCAAGATGGAGATCAAAGGAGCTATATGATATTGGCCATATCATGTCACTATTTGATTGCATGTGATGTTTATCATGTTTATACATCTTATTTGCTTAGAACGACGGTAGCAAATAAGATGATCCCTCATTAAAATTTCAAGAAGTGTTCTCCCCTAACTGTGCGCCGTTGCTACAGTTCGTCGTTTCTAAGCACGCCGTGATGATCGGGTGTGATGGATCCTTACGTTCACATACAACGGGTGTAAGACAGTTTTACACAGCAAAACACTTAGGGTTAACTTGACGAGCCTAGCATGTGTATAGACATGGCCTCGGAACACAGAAGACCGAAAGGTCGAGCATGAGTCGTATAGAAGATACGATCAACATGAAGATGTTCACCGACGTTGACTAGTTCGTCTCACGTGATGATCGGACACGGCCTAGTTGACTCGGATCATGTAATCGCTTAGATGACTAGAGGGATGTCTATCTAAGTGGGAGTTCATAAGATGAACTTAATTATCCTGAACATAGTCAAAAGGATTTTGCAAATTATGTCGTAGCTCGCGCTTCAGTTCTACTGTTTAGTTATGTTCCTAGAGAAAATTTAGTTGAAAGTTGATAGTAGCAATTATGCGGACTAGGTCCGTAAACTGAGGATTGTCCTCATTGCTTTATAAAAGGCTTATGTCCTTAATGCACCGCTCAGTGTGCTGAACCTCGAACGTTGTCTGTGGATGTTGCGAACATCTGACATACACGTTTTGATAACTACGTGATAGTTCAGTTAAACGGTTTAGAGTTGAGGCACCGAAGACGGTTTTTGAAACGTCGCAAAACATATGAGATGTTTTGAGGGCTGAAATTGGGATTTCAGGCTCGTGCCCACGTCAAGAGGTATAAGACCTCCGACGATTTTCTTAGCCTACAAACTAAGGAGAAAAGCTCAATTGTTGAGCTTGTGCTCAGATTGTCTGAGTACAACAATCGCTTGAATCAAGTGGGAGTTGATCTTCCATATGAGATAGTGATGTTTCTCCGAAGTCATTACCACCAAGCTGCTAGAGCTTCGTGATGAACTATAATATATCAGGGACATATATGATGATCCTTGAGATATTCGCGATGTTTGACACCGCGAAAGTAGAAATCAAGAAGGAGCATCAATTGTTGATGGTTTGTGAAACCGCTAGTTTCAAGAAGGGCAAGGGCAAGAAGGGATACTTCATGAAACGGCAATTCAGCTGCTGCTCTAGTGAAGAAACCCAAGGTTGAACCCAAACCCGAGACTAAGTGCTTCTGTAATAAAGGGAACAGCCACTGGAGCAGAATTACCCTAGATACTTGGTAGATTAGAAGGCTGGCAAGGTCGATAGAAGTATATTGGATATACATTGTGTTGATGTGTACTTTACTAGTACTCCTAGTAGCACCAGGGTATTAGATACCGGTTCGGTTGCTAAGTGTTAGTAACTCGAAATAAAAGCTACGGAATAAGCGGGGACTAGCAAAAGGTGAGCTGACGATATGTGTTGGAAGTGTTTCCAATGTTGATATGATCAAGCATCGCACGCTCCCTCTACCATCGAGATTGGTGTTTGCGTTGAGCATAGACGTGATTGGATTATGTCTACCGCAATACGGTTATTCATTTAAGGAGAATAATGGTTACTCTGTTTATTTGAATAATACCTTCAATGGTCTTACGCCTAAAATGAATGGTTTATTGAATCTCGATCGTAGTGATACACATGTTCATGCCAAAAGATAGTAATGATAGTACCACCTACTTGTGGCACTACCACGTAAGTCATATCGGTATAAAACGCATGAAGAAGCTCCATGTTGATGGATCTTTGGGCTCACTCGTTTTGAAAAGTTTGGGACATGCGAACCATGTCTATTGGTATATATGCATGAAGAAACTCCATGCAAATGGACCGTTTTGTACTCGCTTGATTTTGAATCACTTGAGACATGCAAATCATACCACATGGGCAAGATGACTGAAAGCCTCGGTTTCAGTAAAATGGAACTAGAAAGCAAATTGTTGGAAGTAATACATTTTGATGTGTGCAGTTCAATGAGTGCTGAGGCATGTAGTGGATATCGTTATGTTCTTTCTTCACAGATGATTTGAGTAGATGTTGAGTACATTTACTTGATGAATCACGAGTCTGAATTATTGAAAGGTTCAAATAATTTCAGTGTGAAGTTGAAAGATCGTCGTGACAAGAGGATAAAAGATCTATGATATGATCATAGAGATGAATATCTGAATTACGAGTTTGGCACAGAATTAAGACATTGTGGAAATTGTTTCACAACTAATACAGCCTGGAACACCATAGTGTGATGGTGTGTCCGAACATCATAATTGCACCCTATTGGATATGATGCATACCATGATGTCTCTTATCGAATTACCACAATAGTTTATGGGTTAAAGCATTAAAGACAACCACATTCACTTTAAATAGGGCACCACGTAATTCCGATGATATGACACCGTATGAACTATGGTTTAGAGAAACCTAAGCTGTCATTTCTTGAAAAGTTTGGGGCTGCGACACTTATGTGAAAAAGTTTCAGGCTGATAAGCTCGAACCCAAAGCGGATATATGCATCTTCATAGGACACCCAAAACAGTTGGGTATACCTCCTGTCTCAGATCCGAAAGCAATAAGGGATTGTTTCTAGAATCGGGTCCTTTCTCGAGGAAAAGTTTCTCTCGAAAGAATTGAGTGGGAGGATGGTGGAGACTTGATGAGGTTATTGAACCATCTCTTCAACTAGTGTGTGGCAGGGCACAGGAAGTTGTTCCTGTGGCACCTACACCAATTGAAGTGGAAGCTTATGATAGTGATCATGAAACTTCGGATCAAGTCACTCCCAAACCTCGTAGGATGACAAGGATGCGTACTACTTCAGAGTGGTACGTAATCCTGTCTTGGAAGTCATGTTGCTAGACAACAATGAACTTACGAGCTATGGAGAAGCGATGGTGGGCCCGGATTCCGACAAATGGCTCGAGGCCATAAAATCCGAGAGAGGATCCATGTATGAAAACAAAGTGTAGACTTTGGGAATACTACTTGATGGTCGTAAGGCTGTTAGGTACAGATGGATTTTAAAAGGAAGACGGACAATGATGGTAAGTATCACCGTTAAGAAAGCTCGACTTGTCGTTAAGATGTTTTCTGACAAGTTCAAAGAGTTGACTACGATGAGACTTTCTCACTCGTAGCGATGCTAAGAGTCTGTTGGAATTATATTAGCGATTACTGCATTATTTATGAAATCTTGCAGATAGGATGTCAAAATATTGTTTCCTCGACGATTTTCTTGAGGAAAGGTTGTATGTGATACAACCGAAAGGTTTTTGTCAATCCTGAAAAGATGCTAATAAGGATGCAAAGCTCCAGTAATCCTTCTGAGGACTGGAGTGAGCATCTCGGAGTTGGAATGTACACTTTGATGAGATGATCAAAGATTTTGGGTCTATACAAAGTTTATGAGAAACTTGTATTTCCAAAGAAGTGAGTGGGAGCACTATAGAATTTCTGATAAGTATATGTTGACATATTGTTGATCAGAAATGACGTAGAATCTCTGGAAAGCATATAGGGTTATTTGGAAAGTGTTTTTCAATGGAAAGCCTGGATTAAGCTACTTGAACATTGAGCATCAAGATCTATATGGATAGATCAAAACGCTTAATGGAACTTTCAAATGAGCACATACCTTGACGTGATCTTGAAGATTTTCAAGATGGATCAGTCAAAGAAGGAGTTCTTGCCTGAGTTATAAGGTATGAAGTTAAGACTTAAAGCTCGACCACGGCAGAATAGAGAGAAAGGACGAAGGTCGTCCCCTATGCTTAAGACATAGGATCTACAGTATGCTATGCTGTGTACCGCACCTGAATTGTGCCTTGCCATGAGTCAGTCAAGGGGGTACAAGAGTGATCCAGGAATGAATCACAGGACAGCGGTCAAAGTTATCCTTAGTAACTAGTGGACTAAGGAATTTTCTCGATTATGGAGGTGGTAAAAGAGTTCGTCGTAAAGAGTTACGTCGATGCAAGCTTAACACCTATCCGGATAGCTCTGAGTAGAGATACCGGATACATATAATGGAGCAACAATTTAGAATAGCTCCAAGTGGAACAGTTATTTGGATTAGCTCCAAATAGAACGTGGTAGCTACATCTAGGAGATGACATAGAGATTTGTGAAGCACACACGGATCTGAAAGGTTCAGACCCGTTGACTAAAACCTCTCTCACAAGCAACATGATCAAACCTAAAACTCATTGAGTGTTAATCACATAGTGATGTGAACTAGACTACTGACTCTAGTAAACTCTTTGGGTGTTAGTCACATGGCGATGTGACCTGTGAGTGTTAATCACATGGCGATGTGAACTAGATTATTGACTCTAGTGCAAGTGGGAGACTGTTGGAAATATGCCCTAGAGGCAATAATAAATTGATTATTATTATATTTCCTTGTTCATGATAATCTTTTATTATCCATGCTATAATTGTATTGATAGGAAACTCAGATACATGTGTGGATACATAGACAACACCATGTCCCTAGTGAGCCTCTAGTTGACTAGCTCGTTGATCAATGGATGGTTACGGTTTCCTGACCATGGACATTGGATGTCGTTGATAACGGGATCACATCATTAGGAGAATGATGTGATGGACAAGACCCAATCCTAAGCCTAGCACAAGATCATGTAGTTCGTATGCTAAAGCTTTTCCAATGTCAAGTATCATTTCCTTAGACCATGAGATTGTGCAACTCCCGGATACCGTAGGAATGCTTTGGGTGTATCAAACGTCACAACGTAACTGGGTGACTATAAAGGTGCATTACAGGTATCTCCGAAAGTGTCTGTTGGGTTGGCACGAATCGAGACTGGGATTTGTCACTCCGTGTAAGCGGAGAGGTATCTCTGGGCCCACTCGGTAGGACATCATCATAATGTGCACAATGTGATCAAGGAGTTGATCACGGGATGATGTGTTACGGAACGAGTAAAGAGACTTGCCGGTAACGAGATTGAACAAGGTATAGGGATACCGACGATCGAATCTCGGGCAAGTAACATACCGCTAGACAAAGGGAATTGTATACGGGATTGATTAAGTCCTTGACATCGTGGTTCATCCGATGAGATCATCGTGGAACATGTGGGAGCCAACATGGGTATCCAGATCCCGCTGTTGGTTATTGACCGGAGAACGTCTCGGTCATGTCTGCATGTCTCCCGAACCCGTAGGGTCTACACACTTAAGGTTCGGTGACGCTAGGGTTATAGAGATATTAGTATGCGGTAACCCGAAAGTTGTTCGGAGTCCCGGATGAGATCCCGGACGTCACGAGGAGTTCCGGAATGGTCCGGAGGTAAAGAATTATATATAGGAAAAGGGGAGAGTCCTAAAGGGGGAAGGCACCTCCGAGGTGCCTTGGGGAGGATGGACTCCTCCCCACCCTTGGCCGCACCCTTCCTTGGAGGAAGGGGCAAGGGCTGCGCCTCCCCCTCTCCCTTGGCCCTATATATAGTGGGGAAAAGGAGGAGCAAACCAATCTAAGGCCTGGCGCCTCCCTCTCCCTCCCGTGACACATCTTCTTCCTCCCGCAGCGCTTAGCGAAGCCCTGTTGGAACCCCGCTACTTCCACCACGCCGTCGTGCTGCTGGATCTCCATCAACCTCTCCCTCCTCCTTGCTGGATCAAGGCATGGGAGACGTCTCCGTTCCGTACGTGTGTTGAACGCGGAGGTGCCGTCCGTTCTGCGCTAGGATCATCGGTGATTTGGATCACGACGAGTACGACTCCATCAACCCCGTTCTCTTGAACGCTTCCGCGCGCGATCTACAAGGGTATGTAGATCCAATCCTCCCTCGTTGCTAGATGACTCCATAGATTGATCTTGGTGACACGTAGGAAAATTTTGAATTTATGCTACGTGCCCAACACCTATGGCGCTCCTGGCATGTCCGCAACGAAATTGTCCACGACAAACGTCCGCCCCCAGTTGAAGCTTCATGTCGCTTCCTACTTAGCTATGAGGCCTCACTTATTGCAATCAAAAGGTACCCAACGGGTGACCATGTGAAAGGAAAGATGGTCATTGCTCCAGCTAGCCGCCCGGTGATGCTATCGCATGTGGAGTCTCCCCTGGAGCCCCCCATCAGATGGCAAGCTCCTGCCCCAGGCCGCGTTAAACTGAATGTCGATGGATCCTTCTGTCAAGCATCCGGTGAGGCTGGTGCAGGTATGATCTTGCACGATAGCAACGGAGCAATTATTTTCTCGGCGTGTAGAAGCCTGCACAACTGCACTGGCCCATTGCAAGTTGAACTTGCTGCTTGTTTGGAAGGACTTAACTTTGCCACGCAATGGTCGTCGCTCCCAGTGGATGTCGAGATGGATTGTCTGGGTGCAGTCGATGCTATCCGGGCTAGGGAGGATGACAGATCGCAATATGCAATGATGATAAATGAAGTCAAGCTACTTCTAGGTGAAAGGGATGGATCTATTGCTCATATTAGTAGGCACCAAAATTTGGTCAGTGATAGACTAGCTTTGTTTGGTCGTATTGAAGCTAGGACTTGTGTGTGGTTGAAATCTGGCCCTGCTAATGTACCTGAACTATGTGTGGAGGATCTTCCTCCAGCTTGAGAAATGAAATCCCCTTTAACCCCGCAAAAAAAAGAAGGCTCGCGATTCCGAGAGGGAACGTGTCACCTACGTGTGCGAAACGACATACATACACTCCCTTCTCCCGCCTTAATTTTTTTACACAACCAGATTAGACCAAATAGAAGTACTGTGCTAAATTTTGGAATTATTTCGGGCTCGTTTCGCCTTTTTATACATTAATTGAATTTCTGGGCATTTAATGTGCATAATTCAAATTTGAACTACAAGCATAGGCTCCAGTGCAGCAAAGTTGTTGGAAAAATCACATGTGTGTCCTTGGGTGAATTTCTAGGTCCTATGCAAGAGATTGGAGTGAAATTCAAACATCTGGGCGTCGTGGCTTGGCCGGAAAGATTGAGAAACTTGGTTTTTTTAATTCCTGTAATTCCAAAACACGTCTGAAAATCATGAAACTTGGCATGGTGTCATGACATGGCACGAACATGCTACGGTAATTTTTTTGGCCGAATTGGGACAAGCTTTGGTGTAAGCTTCTTGCAAACCGGAGCTTCCCTCAAGAAGGCTCGTGGTTCCGAGAGGGAACATGTGACCTCTGTGTGCGAAACAACATATGTACACTGCCTTCTCCCGCCCTAATTTTTTTACACAGCCCGATTAGACCAAATAGAAGTACCGTGCTAAATTTTGGAATTATTCCGGGCTCATTTCGCCTTTTTATACATTAATTGAGTTTCTGGGCATTTAATGTGCATAATTCGAATTTCAACTACAAGCACAGGCTCCAGTGCACCAAAGTTGTTTGAAAAATCAAATGTGTGTCCTTGGGCGAATTTCTAGGTCCCATGCAAGAGATTGGAGTGAAATTCAAACATCTGGGCGTCATGGCTCAGCCGGAAAGATTGAGAAACTTGCTTTTTTTAATTCCTGTAATTCCAAAACACGCCTGAAAATCATGAAACTTGTCATGGTGTCATGACACGGCACGAACATGCTGCGGTAATTTTTTTGGCCGAATTGGGACAAGCTTTGGTGTAAGCTTCTTGCAAACCGGAGCTTCCCTCAAGAAGGCTCGTGGTTCCGAGAGGGAACGTGTCACCTCCGTGTGTGAAACGACATACGTACACTGCCTTCTCCCGCCTTAATTTTTACATGGCCAGATTAGACCAAATAGAAGTACCGTGCTAAATTTTGGAATTATTCCGAGCTCGTTTGGCCTTTTTATACATTAATTGAGTTTCTGGGCATTTAATGTGCATAATTCAAATTTGAACTACAAGCACAGGCTCCAGTGCACCAAAGTTGTTTGAAAATCACATGTGTGTCCATGGGTGAATTTCTAGGTCCCATGCAAGAGATGGGAGTGAAATTCAAACATCTCGGCGTCGTGGCTCGGCCGGAAAGATTGAGAAACTTAGTTTTTTTAATTCCTGTAATTGCAAAACAAGCCTAAAAATCATGAAACTTGGCATGGTGTCATGACATGGCACGAACATGTTGCAGTAATTTTTTTGGCCGAATTGGGACAAGCTTTGGTGTAAGCTTCTTGCAAACCGGAGCTTCCCTCAAGAAGGCTCGTGGTTCCGAGAGGGAACGTATCACCTCCGTGTGCGAAATGACATACGTACAGTGCCTTCTCCCACCTTAATTTTTTTACACAGCCAGATTAGACCAAATAGAAGTACTGTGCTAAGTTTTGGAATTATTCCGGGTTCGTTTGGCCTTTTTTATACATTAATTGAGTTTCTGGGCATTTAATGTGCATAATTCAAATTTGAACTACAAGCACATGCTCCAGTGCACCAAAGTTGTTTGAAAAATGCATGTGTGTCCTTGGGTGAATTTCTAGGTCCCATGCAAGAGATGGGAGTGAAATTTAAACATCTGGGCGTCATGGCTCGGCCGAAAAGATTGAGAAACTTGGTTTTTTAATTCCTGTAATTCCAAAACACGCCTGAAAATCAAGAAACTTGGCATGGTATCATGACATGGCACCAACATGTTGTGGTAATTTTTCTGTCCGATTTGTGAAGGCCCACACATTAACAATCAACAAAGTCATTTTGGAACAAATGCTGTCACGTTACAAATCGAAAACACAAGTATTATTGAAACCGTGGGCGTTCGACTTACCAATTACGTGCAGCCACGTGTCCCCTTTTTTATTGGATTGGAGGTGTCATGTGGGGTAGCTATTTGAGTACGGGAGGCGTGCGATCAGACCCCTGCGCATGCTCATCGGGAGGAGAGCCCTTTGACCGCTACCCGATGCGCACCTCCCTCCCAATGTCTCCATTAATGGCGCCCAGGCACCTGTTCTGTGGCGTGGTTATATGTCTCACTGGACTGAGATTTAAGAGAGAGAAATGAAAATCTGAAAAGAAAGTTTTGCACGGATCTTGATGTTAGATCTGACGGACCTATATAGCATCGACTATGACTTATAGCAAGCATGATGAATATAAGGATGATGACAGTGGATAATAATTGTCTTACATCTTTAGAAACATAATTTAAAAAAGCCACATGCGGCAACGCCCGAAATACACAAGGGAAAAATAAAGAAGACAACGATCTGGCTCGCTGATCTCTACTTTCTTGATGCGTTGCTGCAGGCCGTGGGAACTACTCTCTGCGGCGAGCGGCGACGAGATCTTTCTTGTCCTCAAGATGCTGCTTGAGAGCATCCACGGATTCCTCCACCAGCCTTCTGCGCTCGATGCGCAGCATGGCATTCTCGTCCATAAGTTTCTCGACGATGACGCCGGTCCTCTTCAACAAGGCAGTGGTCTGCTCCTGCTGCTCTGCACTTCCGACGATCTTCGCCCTCAACAGGTTGCGCTTGGCCCGGAGCTTCGCATTGCTCTCATTTAGTTGTCGGATGACGTCGGTAGACTATTCAAATGAGGCTTTTAGGTCATCCTGTAACCTCTCCCACCTAGAGATTTCATCCATCTGCCTAAGGACGAGGGCACGCATGCACCTGTAAGAGTCTTCGCCAGCCCGCGAGGCATTTTCCAAGGCCGCCGCGGTGCGAGAGGACATCTCTGCTGCATTCGCGGCACGGCGGGACATCTCTTCTGCTTCCGCGGCGCGACTGGACCAGTCTGCTGCATCGACGGCGTGGCGGGTCCTTCGTGCTGCTTTGGCGGCGCTGCGGGACCTCTCTGCTGCTAAGGCCGTGCGGCGGGACATGTTGGCTGCTTTCGTGGCGAGGCGGGACATCTCTCGTGCTCCCGCTTACAGGCTCTCCTCTCCCTGGTGGCAATCTCTCGACCCAGAACTCGCACTGGCCATGGCAGATGCAAGGGAACGATGATGAATGACTTGTTTGTTTTTGTGGATGAGGAGTTGAGGGAATGTGTAGTCATCTTGGAGTAATAGTATTTATAAGCGAGTAGTAATATGCTCCTAAGTGGAAAACCATTTAGGTTTTGATCGGTGTGAACAGGTTTGCAATTTGGAATGTGACAAGACGCGGCCTCCCTGTTCTTCTAAAAAAAATTGTGATGGGACGCATGCTCAAAATTTACTGACGGTTATAAGTGTGGCACTATTCCCAGAAGGCGTAACATGGCACGTACGCCTTCTCGGCCGCGTATGTGGCGTTTGCACCATAGGGTGCACCGCAATAGGCAATGTCAGCACCATCACGCACGGTTCTTTTAATTAGAATGTGTGTGCCGTCTAGCATACACACGTTGATCTATCTAACTGTTTCAGTTTGTTGTGGCTAATCGCAAACAGTTCATCCATGTGAAGTGTATGCCATCAATCGCAGACACTTTGATCTGGCTGACCCGTTTCTGTTCTGTTGCCTAATCATAAATAGTTAATCCTTTTGAAGCGTATGCCCTCAATCACACACACCTTGATCTGGCTGACCATTTCTTTTGTGTTGCCTAATCAAAAATAGTTCATCCGAGTGAACCGTATGCTGTGTATCGCACACGCCTTCATCTGGCAGCCCATTTCTTTTGTTCCTCCTCATCGCAAACAGTTAATTGAACTAAACCGTATGCCCTTCATCGCACACGCAACTAAAACCTGAACCGTGTTTGATGCATCCGTCATCGCAAACGTTTTATAAATCTCTACGGTTTTCATACAGCACCGTTTGCGATTATTACATCACACATAGTTTCTCAAAGGGACTGATCGTAGTGTCGCGTTAGCAGCATCCAGCAGTAGTGTTTTGTCTTCTCCACACAACCTCCATCATCATATTATGTTCCACCCATAGTGCTATGTCCATGGCTCGCGCTCATGTATTGCGTGAAAGTTGAAAAAGTTTGAAAATACTAAAGTATGAAACAATTACTTGGCTTGTCATCGGGGTTGTGCATGATGGGAGCATTTTGTGTGACGAAAATGAAGCATGGCCAAGCTATACAATTTTGTAGGGATGAACTTTCTTTGGCTATGTTATTTTGAGAAGACATAATTGCTTGGTTAGTATGCTTGAAGTATTATTATTTTTATGTCAATATTAAACTTTTGTCTTGAATCTTTCGGATCTGAATATTCATGCCACCATAAAGAAAGTTACATTGAAAATATGTTAGGAAGCATTCCACATCAAAAATTATGTTTTTATCATTTACCTACTCGAGGACGAGCAGGAATTAAGCTTGGGGCTGCTGATATGTCTCCAACGTATCTATAATTTTTGATTGTTCATGCTATTATATTATCTGTTTTGGATGTTTAATGGGCTTTAATATGCACTTTTATATTATTTTTGGGAGTAACCTATTAACCGGAGGCCCAGTGCCAGTTTCTATTTTTTGCCTATTTCAGTGTTTCGCATAAAGGGAATATCAAACGGAATCCAAACGGAACGAAACCTTCGCGAGGATCTTTCTTGGAACAAACGCAATCCAGGAGACTTGGAGTAGAAGTCAGAGACGCAACGAGGCGGCCACGAGGCAGGAGGGCGCGCCCCCACCCTCGTGGGCCCCTAGTAGTTCCACCAACGTACTTCTTTCGCCTATATATACTCTTATACCCTAAAAACATCCAGGACAGCCACGAAACCACTTTTCCACCGTCGCTACCTTCTGTACCCGTGAGATCCCATCTGGGGCCTTTTCCGGCGATCTGCCGGAGGGGGAATCGATCACGGAGGACTTCTACATCAACACCATAGCCTCTCCGATGATGTGTGAGTAGTTTACCACAGACCTTTGGGTCCATAGTTATTAGCTAGATGGCTTCTTCTCTCTCTCTCTCTTTGGTTCTCAATACAAAGTTCTCCTCAATGTTCTTAGAGATCTATTCGGTGTAATATTCTTTTGCGGTGTGTTTGCTGAGATCTGATGAATTGTGGATTTATGATCAAATTTATCTATGAACAATATTTGGTTCTTCTCTGAATTCTTATATGCATGATTTGATATCTTTGCAAGTCTCTTCGAATTATTGGTTTAGTTTGGCCTACTAGATTGATCTTTCTTGCAATGGGAGAAGTGTTTACCTTTGGGTTCAATCTTGCGGTGTCCTTTCCCAGTGACAGTAGGGGCAGCAAGGAACGTATTGTATTGTTGCCATCGAGGATAAAAGGATGGGTTTTATATCATATTGCTTGAGTTTATCCCTCTACATCATGTCATCTTGCATAAAGCATTACTATGTTCTTATGAACTTAATACTCTAGATGCATGTTGGATAGTGGTCTATGTGTGGTGTAATAGTAGTAGATGCAGAATCATTTCGATCTACTTAACACGGACATGATGCCTATATTTCATAATCGTTGCCTAGATATTCTCATAACTATGCGCTTTTCTATCAATTGCTCGGCAGTAATTTGTTCACCCATCGTAATACATGCTATCATGAGAGAAGCCACTAGTGAAACCTATGGCCCCGGGGTCTATTTTATATCATATAAGTTTTCGATCTACAATTATAGTTTACTATTTATTTTATTTGCAATCTTTACTTTTCAATCTATACAACAAAAATACCAAAAATATTTATCTTATTATCTTTATCAGATCTCACTTTTGCAAGTGGACGTGAAGGGATTGACAACCCCTTTATCGTGTTGGTTGCAAGGTTCTTGATTGTTTGTGCAGGTACTAGGTGACTTGTGTGTAATATCCTACTGGATTGATACCTTGGTTCTCAAAAACTGAGGGAAATACTTACGCTACTTTGCTGCATCACCCTTTCCTCTTCAAGGGAAAACCAACGCATGCTCAAGATGTAGCAATCGACATGTCATACAAGAACAAGTCATGCACATCAAGTAAAGGCCAATGTCGGTGTCAAAACCGGCGGATCTCGGGTAGGGGCTCCTTGTGCGTCTAGGCCGGATGGTAAGAGGAGGCAGGGGACATGATGTTTTACCCAGGTTCGGGCCCTCTTGATGGAGGTAAACCCTACGTCATGCTTGATTGATATTGATGATATGGGTAGTACAAGAGTAGATCTACCACGAGATCAGAGAGGCTAAACCCTAGAAGCTAGCCTATGGTATGATTGTATGTTGTGATTGTTGTTCTACGGACTAAAACCCTTCGGTTTATATAGACACCGGAGAGGGTTAGGGTTACACAAGGTCGGTTACAAAGGAGGAGATATCCATATCCGTATTGCCTAGCTTGCCTTCCACGCCAAGTAGAGTCCCATCCGGACACGAGACGAAGTGTTCAATCTTGTATCTTCATAGTCTAACAGTCCGGCCAATGGATATAGTCTGGCTGTCCGGAGACCCCCTAATCCAGGACTCACTCAGTAGCCCCTGAACCAGGCTTCAATGACGATGAGTCCGGCGCGCAGTATTGTCTTTGGCATTGCAAGGCGAGTTCCTTCTCCGAATACATCACAGAAGAATTTGAATACGAGGATAGTGTCCGACCCTGCAAAATAAGTTCCACATTCCACCGTAGAGAGAATGATATTTTTGCAGATCTAATTTGCTGGCTTGTTTTGGCTGCATGATGTTACGTCATGGCCCGGTGATTATTCGAACCATTTCTTTTAACCAGCCCCGCACATAACGCGAGGCAATTTTTCGACATGTCTTGTCAAAGCAGAGATCGTGTCCCCTTATTACGGGATTCTCATCAATACGGGCATGGGTAACCCAACCGCGCCATCAATTGCGGCGCTTGGGGGATAAGCGAGTTTTACCAGGCAAGTGGGACGCTTAGTTTCGTCCGCCCATATAAAGGGATAAGGATTCACCTTTCTATCCACGCCTTCTTCCTCCCTTACCCATCCGTTTTCACACACTCGAGCTCTAGCGCCCAAGTCCGCACTTCCCACCTCGACCTTCTCCAATCATGTCCGGAGCGGGAGGCAGGTGGATGGTATCCTTCATCACGGAGGGAGACATCAAGAAACTGAGGAGAGCCGGATACCTGCCCGACGACATCACGCACCGGCTCCCAGATGAGGGGCAGCTCATCCCCACCCCCAGGCCCCATGAGAGGGTAGTATTCCTCACCCATTTCCTCCGTGGACTGGGATTCCCTCTTCATCCCTTCTTCCGGGGGCTCATGTTTTATTACGGCCTGGATTTCCATGATCTGGCCCCGAACTTCATCCTCAACATCTTGGCGTTTATCGTCGTGTGCGAGGCCTTCCTCCGCATCAAGCCCCACTTCGGCTTATGGCTGAAGACCTTCAATGTCAAGCCGAAGGTGGTGGGCGGCCGCCAGGCGGAGTGCAGAGGCGCCATGGTGGGAAAGATGCCCAACGTAACATGGCTCGAGGGCTCCTTTGTGCAAACCATAAAGGGGTGGCAATCGGGGTGGTTGTATATCACCAAGCCGCGCGACCCTGCATGGGCAGTGGCCCCTGAGTTCCGATCTGGCATCCCCACGCGGCTCACCTCCTAGAAAGAGAAGGGCCTGTCCTTGGGTAGTTCGAAAGAGCTGACCGGACTCCAAACATGCATTCAAAATGTTGGGGACAAGAAGCTCAAGCTTGTCAACATAGTCCAAGTTATGCTCATTCGCCGGATACTCTCGTGCCAACAACGGGAGTTCAACTTGTGGGAGTTCAATCCGGCGCAGCACCGAACTCTGAACAGGCTCTTCGACACGACTCATGAAGACGCCTGGAGGGTGCTGTTCAAAAGTGTCAAGGTCCCCCCCCTATTACTGAGGATCGCGGATTCAGCGCGAAGCGCCAAGCTAGTGCGGTAAGCTGCTTTACCTTTCACAGGATACTTATTTTTTTATATAGATTGACTCTATACGGGATCTAAACTCCCGTACCTTTAATAGGACTGGCAGAAGATGGCCGGACAGATCGACTGTCTGGCTCCTTTGCCCGAAGGCCCTGCAGACGCTCTTCTGGCGAAGATGTTGACTCCGGCCCCTTATACGGTGCCGGATAAGACCAAGAAGGCCAAGGGAACCCGAAAGAGTTCCTGACACCAGGCGTCATCGGACTCACCGCCCGATGACTCTGCGGCGCACTCTTCCCCCGAAGACGAGGAAGAAGAAGAAGATGCTCCCCACCAAATGGGGGAGACAAGAAAAGGAAGGCCGCCCCAACCGGGGAGGCCGGGGGGTCCAAGAAGGGAAGGACTCTCCTTCCGGACAGTTCCACCGCCGCCGATGAAGGAAAAGATGAGTGGTTGCCCAGGGTCAAGCCCCCGGGGAGATCGTAAGTATTCGGATACCAGAGTAACTCATCTGATTCCTTTGTCGCACTGCTTTCCCTAAAGCCGAACGCAATTATGCAGGCCGCCACGAGCTAGTATCGATGTATCATCGGACGGCTCCTTGGGCTTGTCGGACATGGATAGTGATCCAGTCCCGACTGCCACCTCCCCTCATCCTGCCAACGACGCTGAGGTGTTGTCTCAAGAGGCACTGGATCGAGGGGAGACAGTCCCGGAGGCGCCTCAAGGCGACCTCCCGGACTGCGGGAGCCGAGGGGACAGGGCCCCTGAGAGCTCCGAGTTCGGCCCTCAGCCGAACACCGCGTCGGAACCTCCAGCGGTTCCAGGCTCGGGCAGGCGGCCTCCTTCTAAGAGGGGCAAGACGCATGTGCCGGTGACCTCTGTCCATCCAGAGGCGCCGGACAATCTGCTGGAAGCGCTTCGCAGCGCTTCCATCGACGAGGAGCACCGCACTATCATGAGTGCGGTGATCCAGAAGGTTCAGTCCGCCAAGAGCGGATTGACTGAAGCCTGTGTCAGCCTTCTAACAGGCTTCGAGGTAAGTGTTTTAAAATGTAGTAGAAATATTACCGCATAGATAGTAGCCCCTGATGCTTTGTTCGGTGTTCACAAAGAAAAGCCGAACAGAGGATCAAATAATATCGCAGGAGTCTAATGTAAGTGTGTCAATATGCATATGTAGGCTTCGCTGCTGGCGTCCGCCGCACTAACTGCGGAGGTCGCCGTACTGAAGCAGGACCTCGAGGGGTCCAGGAAAGAGCTCGGCCTTGCCAAGAGGCAGCTCGAGGAGAACAAGGGTAAGTAATACCCTGTCTATAGATATGTATATATAAAAGAAGACGCGATTGCAAAATGATAGGATCATCGTATGTTTGCCAGGGGCCACGACCGAGGTGGCGACCCTGAAGCAAGCGCTAACCAAGGCCGAAGATAAAGCAGCCAAGGAGTGCACCGAGCGGGGAAAACAAGAGACTCGTGTGGGTGAGGTGCAGCAAGAGCTCCAGGCTCTCGTGACGAAGCATGAGGCATTGGAGCTTGACTCGAAGACGCGAGAGTCTGAGCTTGCCGCGGCCCTTGAGAGCGCAAAGAGTGCCAAGGCCGAGGCCCAGAAGGCCCTCCAGGAGATCGACACAATGAAGAAGATAGCGGCGGGTAAGGCATTCTATATGCAGAGCAAGCATGTAAAAGTAAATTACCGATTACTTACCCGAATTCGGAGCTCTCTAGGAGCATTCGCAGATTTGCCCCGCAGCGTGTCGGATGCCGCGCAGTTTTACCAGGCCGAGGAGGGAAGGTCAACGGAGAAACTGTTCTGGTCTCAGTATACTGGGACCGAACACTAAATGCCTCTGAGCGACCAGCTAAAGCAGCTGGTCGAGCTGCACAAGGCGGCCGAACAGGCCATGAAGGGCCTTATAATCCGGCTGTGGCCTGGCGACGTCCTTCCGAACAGCTACTTCGGCCTGGTGAGGCGGCTTGTGGATGCCTGCCCACGGCTGGAGGTCATCAAGCGGTCCGTCTGCATCAAAGGTGCACGCCGGGCTTTCGCCCGTGTGAAGGTGCAGTGGGCCAAGCTAGACGCTGTGAAGATGATCAAGGAAGGGCCGCCGCAGGGCAAGGAGCATCGCACCCCCGAAATTTATTATGAGGGTGTCCTGAAGGGTTCTCATCTTGTAGCGGACGAATTTTCAAAGGATGTAATATTTGAGTAAACTTGCTCGTGTGATCCTGTATGATGAAAGCTTGTTTCATATGCGCTATGCAACGCTTGTGTGAATTTAAAATATTACCTTCTGTTTGGCCGTTTATCCAATCTGAGAGATGGCTAGTCCTCAGCTTCTGCCCCCATGCCACTAGTGTTGGGGTGTTCGGGATAAACCTGAGCACTCTTGTTCCCATATTTGGGTCCTTCGAGGGAGGTGCTCAGCACAACGAACAAGGCAACCGGACTAATAATGCTTTATCACTCTCACTTAGCCATAGAATTCTATAATTTTAAATTTCGGCGAAGCCCCTGGTATTCGGAAGGCCGAATTCGGGGCGCGATACACGCCTATAAGCCGGACAAGGCCGGCCCCTCGCCCTAAGCGGCATAAGTCTTTAGGGACTCGAAAAACCTCGCCGAACAGCGACCAGTCTCTCGCCTTATCATGACAGTCAGTTTTAGCTTTCTCTACTAAGGTGCTAAGCCCGGCATAACCGGGGCACAATCGCAGTAGTTCTCCTAGAGCTACCTTAGCCGATAGAGCGGAACATAAGGTACCAAAACATAGGAGCCGGGCAAACCCAACATTTGACCAAAGACATGATTCGGAGCTGATGCATATAATGCTATAAGTTTGGGGTGCCGCACTTGTGAAAGTGTTCGGACTTTTCACACCGTATTGTGGGGTACGTAAGCCCCTGGTGTATTGGCCGTACTAGAGTGTACGGTTGCAAGGCGTCATTAATGAACACATAGATATATATATATATAACAAGAATGCAATAATAGTCATAATGTCATGCATTGTTTATTAAAAAATTGTGTTAAAGCAGAGTGATACAGATAGTGCGATAAGCAAAGAGTAGGACTATGTCCCTTCCAAGGGCAAGCTGAGGAATGATGTTAAATTGAATATTTCACTCGTTACTGTAATCAACCTGGGAATTCCATGGTATAACGTAGCTGTCTGCCTCCTTGGTTGCTGCATCATGTGTTCGGCAATAGTGCTGCCGGACAGTGTTTCCAGAGATTAAGGTCCTGAAAGAAAAAGAAAAATAACCGAACGGGAAGCCCCTAGTGCGGTTTAGGCCGCGTCTTGGGGCGTGCCGCGGTTGTGCCCCCCTCCCCACCTGTGCCCATGGTATTTTTAATGCGTAATTATGTACGTGCGGCATGAGTTTCACTGTTGGACTGGGATTGGGGTGGCCGCCATATTGCTATGCGAGCTCAGATCGCGCCAAGCGGTCTATTTGCCGATTGCCCCGAGCGCGCTTGAAGGTGTCCGGGCTGTGAAGCGCCGAACTGGTTGATTGCCTTGAGAGGCTGCTTTGCGTTTCTGCTACGAGGGCTGTGGTGTGCTCCTCTGTTAGAGAGAGCGCTCTGTGTTTCCATTGACTGTAATAACTCCGCGAGGTCCTGGCATCTTGAGCTTGAGGTATGCGTAATGCGGTACCGCATTGAATCTAGCAAATGTGGTTCGCCCGAGCAGCGCGTGATAACCACTGCGGAACGGGACTATATCGAAGATTAACTCTTCACTTCGGAAGTTATCCGGGGATCCGAAGACCACTTCCAGTGTAATTGAGCCTGTGCAATGGGCCTCCACACCTGGAATGATGCCCTTAAAGGTCGTTTTTGTGGGTTTGATCCTTGAGGGGTCTATACCCATTTTGCGCACTGTGTCCTGATAAAGCAGGTTCAGGCTGCTGCCGCCGTCCATAAGGACTCGAGTGAGGTGAAATCCATCGATGATTGGGTCTAGGACCAGTGCGGCGAATCCGCCATGACGGATACTAGTGGGGTGGTCCCTGCGATCGAAGGTGATCGGACAGGAGGACCAAGGGTTGAACTTTGGGGCGATTGGCTCCAACGCATATACGTCCCTGAGCGCACGTTCCGCTCCCTCTTGGGGATGTGGGTTGCGTATATCATGTTCACCGTCCGCACTTGCGGGGGAAACCTCTTCTGTCCTCCAGTGTGCGACTGCCGGGGCTCCTCCTCATCATCGCTATGCGGCCCCTTGTCCTTGTTTTCGGCAATTAACTTCCCGGCCTGCTTGAACACCCAACAATCCCTGTTGGTGTGATTGGTTGGCTTGTCTGGGGTGTCGTGTATTTGACACGAGCGATCGAGTATACGGTCCAAGATAGACGGACCCGGCGTACTTTGTTTGAATGGCTTTTTCCGCTGACCGGGTTTAGAGCCTTTGAATCCGGCATTGACTGTCGTATCCTAAGTATTTTCGTTGTTAATGCGGCGCTTATGCTTGTTGCAACGTGAACTGCTATTGCCGTCCTTGGTATCTGAGGTACCATGGTCTTTGATATGTTATTACTGTGAGCCAGCCAGCTGTCTTCTCCCGCACAAAAGTGGGTCATGAGCGTCGTGAGAGCTACCATAGATTTCGGCTTTTCCTGACCAAGGTGCCGGGCTAGCCACTCGTCTCGGATGTTGTGTTTGAAAGCCGCTAAGGCCTCCGCATCCGGACAGTCGACGATTTGATTTTTCTTTGTAAGGAACCGAGTCCAGAATTGCCTAGCCGACTCTTCTGGCTGCTGAATTATGTGGCTCAAGTCATCGGCGTCTGGTGGTCGCACATAAGTGCCCTGAAAGTTGTCGAGGAATGCGGCTTCCAGATCTTCCCAACAGCTAATGGAGTCCGCTGGCAAGCTGTTAAGCCAATGCCGCGCTGGTCCTTTGAGCTTTAGTGGGAGGTATTTGATAGCATGTAAGTCATCACCGCGGGCCATGTGGATGTGGAGGAGGAAATCCTCAATCCATACTACGGGATCTGTTGTGCCGTCGTATGATTCAATATTTACAGGTTTGAAACCTTTTGGGAATTGATGTTCCATTACTTCATCTGTGAAGCATAAGGGGTGTGTGGCGCCTCTGTATTGGGCTATATTGCGACGCAGCTTGAATGAGTCTTGCCTGCTGTGTTCGGCCTGGCCGGATTTGCTTTTACTGTATCCGGCGTGACATTTGTCGTCTCGCAGAGTGGTGCGCCCTCGTGATCCGTAGATCGATCTTGTATGCTTTGCCTTATCCTCCAATATGTCTCGCAGGTCTGGCGTATCTCCCCATGCCTTTTTATTTGAATGGTGTTGGGGTGGAGGCTGAGCTTTTGGCTGGAATGCCTCTCTATCGCGGCCATGAGGTGGCCGATCAGCCGTATCATACGCTTCTTTCTCCAGTCGGGGTAATAACCTGCACTTTGGGTAGTTCTTGGAGGTGCGCTCGAGTTTATATTCCTCGGCCGCGAGGGCTTCAGTCCATCTGTCAGCTAGCAGATCTTGATCAGTTTGAAGCTGCTGCTGCTTTTTCTTCAGGCTATTTGCCGTGGCCATGAGCCGGCGCTTGAAGCTCTCTTGTTCGACGGCATCCTCTGGTACGGTGAATTCATCATCACCGAGGCTTGCCTCGTCTTCGGAGGGGGGCATGTGATTGTCATCCTCCTCCTCTCCGTCTGCCGCTCTCTCAGGAGAGCTGGCTCCTCCATCCTCCTGCTCTAAATCTTGCTGGAGGGGTTTCTTGTTTTCTTCGGCACTATCCGGAGTGTTATTATCTCCTGTGTCGGTATCACCACTTTTGCTTTGGCGGGACTTAGAGCGGCGCCGCTGACGTCGGCGTTTGGGTTGCTTCTTGGATGGGTCATCCTCCGCTATCCCGTCACCATTGCCTTCTTTGGGTGTATCCACCATGTGCATGTCATATGACAAGGTGGCTTTCCAGTGCCCTATAGGTGTTGGTTCATGTTCGTCTCCTACATCGTCGTCCATACCGTTGATGTCTTCGGAGTCGAAGTCGAGCATGTCGGTTAAATCATCGATAGTGGCTACAAAGTGGGTGGTGGGTGGGCGTCGAATTTCTTCGTCGTCCGCATCCCAATCCTGTTGGCCATAATCCGGCCAGGGCTCTCTGACAAAGAGAGAGACCTTAGTGAATTCAGAATGTCGCCGAAGGGTGAGTGCTGAAAGATATCCGCGGCGGTGAATTCCATGATCGGCGCCCAATCGGATTCGATTGGCAGGGGCGCGGATGGTTCGGAGTCCGGAAAACAGTCCGGCACCTTGGAGTCATGGGCTGTGCAGAGGGTTAGGCTGGTGTTCGGCTCGATCGCCGTTGAGACTGCAGCCCCTGAGGCGGTGTCTAACCACCTGTCCTCGACTGGCGCAGTTGTCTCCGAGCTAAGGGTCGGAGCTGATGCGGGTGCAGCCTCTGGGGTACTGTTCAGCGGCAGAGCTAGGTCATACCCATCGCGACAGTGCGGCGCGCCCGGCTGTGGCTCGAATCCGTCGAAGATCAAGTCTCCGCGGATGTCGGCCGTGTAGTTCAAACTTCCAAATCTGACCTGACGGCCAGGGGCGTAGCTTTCAATCTGCTCCAGATGGCCAACCGAATTAGCCCGTAGTGCAAAGCCGCCGAATACAAAGATTTGTCCGGGGAGAAAAGTCTCACCCTGGACCGCATCACTATCGATGATAGTAGGAGCCATCAAGCCTAACAGCGATGACACAGAGGAACTCTCAATGAAAGCACCAATGTCGGTGTCAAAACCGGCGGATCTCGGGTAGGGGGTCCCGAACTGTGCGTCTAGGCCGGATGGTAACAGGAGGTAGGGGACACGATGTTTTACCCAGGTTCGGGCCCTCTTGATGGAGGTAAAACCCTACGTCCTGCTTGATTGATATTGATGATATGGGTAGTACAAGAGTAGATCTACCACGAGATCAAAGAGGCGAAACCCTAGAAGCTAGCCTATGGTATGATTGTATGTTGTGATTGTTGTTCTACGGACTAAAACCCTTCGGTTTATATAGACACCGGAGAGGGTTAGGGTTACACAAGGTCGGTTACAAAGGAGGAGATATCCATATCCGTATTGCCTAGCTTGCCTTCCACGCCAAGTAGAGTCCCATCCGGACACGAGACGAAGTCTTCAATCTTGTATCTTCATAGTCTAACAGTCCGGCCAATGGATATAGTCCGGCTGTCCGGAGACCCCCTAATCCAGGACTCCCTCAACCAATACATTGTATAAGAAGTTTCTTGCAATTTTTTCGTGTTGGAAACATAAAGAGGTGGAGATGTAGTTCCCCTCTCATAATAATTGCAAGTAGGAGCAGCAAGCACATGCATATTATATGCATCAAAATCATCATGTGCAACGGTAAAAGGCAACCCATCAATATAATCCTTAACAAGAGAAAACTTCGCCGATATAGTGTAGTTGGGAGAATTCAAAAATATAATAGGACTATCATGTGTGGGTGCAATAGCAAAAATTTCATTCTTAACATAAGGAACTATAGCAAGTTCATCTCCATAAGCATCATTCATATTGGCATCGTGGCCACAAGCATAGCAAGAATCATCAAAAAGGGATATTTCAAACGAATCAATGGGATCATGGCAATCATCCTTCGGTAAGCACGAAGGGAAATTAAATAATGTATGAGTTGAAGAGTTACTCTCATTAGAAGGTAGGCATGGGTAGCTAATCCGATCTTCCTCGTTTTGTTCTTCGCTCTCCTCATCATCTTTTTCATCCAATGAGCTCACGGTTTCATCAATTTGTTCTTCCATAGACTCCTGCAAAATATTAGTCTCTTCTTGGACAGCGGAGACTTTCTCGATAAATTCATCAATATCGGAATTGTATTTATAATTATCATAGCAATATATAAGGATGACAAAAAATTTAGGTCTATAAACATCATCATCAAAAGCTTCATATTTTTCAAACAAAGATTCAGTTTCATAAGCACCCTTAAAAGCAACAAATTCTTCTATTCATTCCACGTCATAATAATCATATATACCTCTAGTATAAGAAGCCAAGGTTT
Source organism: Triticum urartu (assembly GCF_003073215.2). NCBI lineage: Eukaryota > Viridiplantae > Streptophyta > Magnoliopsida > Poales > Poaceae > Triticum > Triticum urartu. The sequence goes on from NC_053025.1 coordinate 44,805,832, forward strand.
CATTATCATTAAATTCACATGAAAAGGGAAGATGTGGAGCATTCATCCTAGAGCAACAAGTATAATCATATCTCAAGATAGCTCCTAAGCATACCAATGCAACATATGAATTTGATCCCATAACAACTTCCCTTTATGATTCAAGGGATAATCCCTAAAGTATTCATGTTGATCCAACGTTACTCCCATTATATAGTTAAATGGGGTTTTCTCAGGATTATCAAAGTAGTGCATAATATCTTTTACATAACAAGCATCGAGGGTTTTAGGAGGTTCCCCATCTCCATGAGTAGCAAGTACCGCTATTTTTTGGTGTTTCGTGTTCGATATCCATAACTAAAGATAGAGAACAACTTAGAACAGAAAATAAAAACTACTTAGTGATAAAGCAAACAAGCACACACGAGAATATTCACCCCACGCTATAACTCCTGGGCAACAGCGCCAGAAAAAGGTCTCGATAACCCACAAGTATAGGAGATCGTTTGTAGCCTTTTTCGATAAATAAGAGTGTCGAACCCAACGAGGAGCTAAAGGTAGAACAAATATTCCCTCAAGTTCTATCGACCACCGATACAACTCTACGCATGCTTGATGTTTGCTTTACCGGAAATAAGTATGAAACTAGAAGTACTTTATAGGCGTGATAGGATAGGTTTGCAAGATAATAAAGAGCATGTAAATAAAATCTAGGGGATGCTTAAATAAAGACACAACTAAGTTAGTTTTAGTAGAGAGATTTTGTCAACAAGAAAGTTATTTGTCCCTAGGCAATCGATAACAAGTATCGGTAATCATTCTTGCAACTTTATATGAGGGAGAGGCATGAGCTAACATACTTTCTCAACTTGGATCATATGCACTTATGATTGGAACTCTAGAAAGCATCCGCAACTACTAAAGATCATTAAGGTCGTGAAACCCAACCATAGCATTAAGTATCAAGTCCTCTTTACTCCCATACGCCATAACCCACCTACTCGGGTTTAAGTTTCTGTCACTCTCGCAACCCACCATAAGCAAACCATGAACATATTGCAACACCCTACAGCAGGGGGCCCTCACATTTGCGTGAGAACGAAGGGCACGATAGGACAGCACCATAAATAAAATATACAATCATACCAACCAAGATCACGATTAACCCACAGGACAAAATGGATCTACTCAAACATCATAGGATAACCATAGATCATTGGGAAATAATATATGGAGTTGAGCACCATGTTTAAGTAGAGATTACAGCGGGGAGAAGAGGTGTTACACCGCTTCATAGAGGGGGAGAGAGTTGGTGTTGACGGTAGCAAGATTGTTGATGTAGATCGCCGTCCCGATCGTTGCCCCCTGTGGCACTCCTGCGCCACCGGAAGCGAGGGGGAGAGAGCCCCCTC